>NC_140015.1:30092218-30409718 GCF_964263955.1 Coregonus lavaretus | reverse complement strand
CCTCTACTGTATCTTCCTCTTAACAAACCCCACAGTGTGTACTCTCCCTGATTCCCCATTCACTATCTGTGATGGCTCCTCTGACGACTATCTACGCACTTCCACAATGAGGATCACACAGGCTGCTCTTGACATAATATCTCTATGAAAGAGGGAGCGGCAGTGGGAGTATATCTCTGTAGGGGCTCCTTGCATCGCCGTGAACTACCTCATCTCTTATCTATCTCATCTGTGTGTAAGTGAGGTCCTCAGCTCACCCCAGTAAAAGCAGAATATGTCATACACACATCAAAAACATTAAACATTAAAGAACAGTGTTCTATTGAAATTATCTTTCAGTCACCCACACAGAGAGAGATGTGTGCACACACACGCACACCCACACACGCTGTCAGACAGTCAAATGAAGAACGTGCATTGTTCACATGGAGAGTTTTGTCATGTGTTCAGCTCCTGCCGTCAAAACAACATTTGTGATCAAACGAGAGGGAGGTAAGACTTGAAACACAACAAGTGTCCCTTGTCTGTCACACGTCTGCTTTGAACATACAGTAGTTAGCTATCTCCATGGGTATTGGACCACAGCAATTAGCCTGAGCCTATGAGGAAAAACAAGCTCTCATAATTAGTAAGCGGTTGCCGTCTGCATGAATGGCAGAAAGGGAAGTGATTAATAGTGTAAAAACCCTTTCACATTCATAAAGCGTGTCATATGCTGATCTAGGATCAGGTCCCCACTGTTCATTTAATCATATTCATTATGATCTAAAAGGCAAAACGGATCCTAGAACAGCATTATTGACACTTCATGAATACGGTCTCAGGACTCCTCAATGATCAATGATCTCTTTGTAGTCAGACAGACAGCGCTCCCTCTCAAGTCTGAAAACACTACTGAGGATCCGTTCGATGCAGCTAGCTGTCTGTGACTGTAGAGTTGGTTGACACAATCAAAAAGACCAAATTCCAGGAGGATTTCCATGTAAAGTGTTGTAATTATCATATCTCTGTGGAGCAGACGAGCCATCTAAACGGATTCACCTCTGTGTTTTCACATGCACATAGATTATAGGCTATGACAAGGCAGGCGTTCAATGGCAATGAAGTCAGTGTAAGTACACTATTAGAAGAAAGGGTTCCAAAAGGGTTCTTCAGGTAGAACCATTTTTGGTTCCGGGTAGAACTCTTTTGGTTTCCATGTAGAATCCTCTGTGGAAAGGGTTCTACATGGAACTCAAAAGGGTTCTACCTGGAACCAAAAAGCGTTCTTCAAAGGGTTCTCCTATGGGGACAGCCGAAGAACCCTTTTAGGTTTTAGGTAGCACCTTTTTGTACAATGGAAATGTGCTGTATCTGTGCTTGACTCTAGTTGACTCTAGAATCTGAACACTGCTGGTTTAAACCTGCATTCCCAAGAAGTCCCAAAGTGCTAAAAGGGATACATTGGGAATGTGGCCCTTTATCTACATCCCCATAGCAGATACCATATACTTCCAGTCATTGCGCTAACGCTAGTTAGCATTGGCTCGCGGAGGCTATGCAGAGAAATATCACAGATGGATAGGGGAAACCTCTCGAGTCGCACAAAATGGAATATAACGTTGCTGAAAACGTTAATAATGACACAATTGCATATGTACAACATCTAAAGACCTGCATCACTATACTGAGAGTGTTGCCGTTTCTGAAAGGACATATTTGTGTGTTTTTGGAGCTTTCGTTCATGTTTTTCTCTAAGCCCTGACACTGTAGAATGAGCATGAAGAAGTAATAATAATATAATATATGCCATTTAGCAGACGATTTTATCCAAAGCAACTTACAGTCATGCCTGCATACATTTTACGTGTGTATCACTGGTTTGGGTAAGTTTCTCAAAAACAAGTGAAATTGCTAAAAAAAAAAGTGTCTGCACTTCATAAAGTAAACTTCTCCTTTAAGGCAATTCCTTGTGGAGACTGATCTCTAGGGTCATTTTCAATTACTTGCTTGGAATAATCGCTGATCTAACATGACTGGGTTGGTGTAACATGCTGTTATGGAACCCTTGCTGTCAAATCAAAGTTTATTGGTCACGTACTCAGATTTGCAGATGTTATCCAAGGTGAAGTAAAATGCTTGTGTGTCTAGCTGCAACAGTGTAGTAATTTACATTATATTTTAGTCATTTAGCAGACACTCTTATCCAGAGCGACTTACAGGAGCAATTAGGGTTAAGTGCCTTGCTTAAGGGCACAGACAGATTTTTCACCTAGTCAGCTCGGGGATTAGAACCAGCGACCTTTCGGTTACTGGCACAACGCTCTTACCCACTGAGCTACCTAGCAATACAAAAAAATACGCACACAATACAAAAAGTAAAAATAATGAATATAAGAAATATCAGAACGAGCAGTCAGTGTCTGGAATATACACTACATGACCAAAAGTATGTGGACACCTGCTCGTCGAACATCTCATTCCAAAATCATGGGTATTAATATGAAGTTGGTCCCCCCTTTGCTGCTATAACAGCCTCCACTCTTCTGGGTAGGCTTTCCACTAGATGTTGGAACATTGCTGTGGGGACTTTCTTCCATTCAGCCACAAGAGCATTAGTGAGGTCGGGCACTGATGTTGGGCGATTAGGCCTGGCTCACAGTCCCAAAGGTGTTCGATGGGGTTGAGGTCAGGGCTCTGTGCAGGCCAGTAAAGTTCTTCCACACCGATCTCGACAAACCATTTCTGTATGGAACTCGCTTTGTGCACGGGGGCATTGTCATGCTGAAACAGGAAAGGGCCTTCCCCAAACTGTTGCCACAAAGTTGGAAGCACAGAATTGTCTAGAATGTCATTGTACTGTATGCTGTAGCGTTAAGATTTCCCTTCACTGGAACTAAGGGGCCTAGCCCGAACCATGAAAAACAGCCTCAGACCATTATTCCTCCTCCACCAAACTTTACAGTTGACACTATGCAATGGGGCAGGCAGCGTTCTCCTGGCATCTGCTAAACCCTGATTAATCCGTCGGACTGCCAGATGGTTAAGTGTGATTCATCACTCCAGAGAACGCGTTTCCACTGCTCCAGAGTCCAATGGTGGTGAGCTTTACACCACTCCAGCCAATGCTTGGCATTGTGCATGGTAATCTTAGGCTTGTGTGCAGCTGCTCAGCCATGGAAACCTATTTCATGAAGCTCCCGACGAACAGTTATTGTGCTGATGTTGCTTCCAGAGGCAGTTTGGTACTCGGTAGTGAGTGGTGCAACAGAGTACAGACAATTTTTACACACTTCAGCACTCTGCGGTCCCATTCTGTGAGCTCGTGTGGCCTTCCACTTCGCAGCTGAGCCGTTGTTGCTCCTAGACATTTCCACTACACAATAACAGCACTTACAGTTGACCGGGGCAGCTCTAGCAGGGCAGACATTTTACGAATCGACTTGTTGGAAAGGTGGCATCCTATGACTGTGCCATGTTGAAAGTCACTTAGCTCTTCAGTAAGGCCATTCTACTGCCAATGTTTGTCTATGGAGATTGCATGGCTGTGTGTTTGATTTTATACACCTATCAGCAATGGGTGTGGCTGAAATAGCCGAATCCACTAATTTGAAGGGGTGTCCACATACTTTTGTATATATATATATATATATATATAATGAGTAGTTACTGTATATAGGATGACCCATGACTAGAATACAGTATAAACATACAGTATAAAGTGGGTAAAGCAGTATGTAAACATTATTAAAGTGACCAGTGTTGAATGACTCTATGTCTGCTATTGGGCTGTGTTAGATCAGTGGTTACCTCAAAGAACGGAGGGATGGGAGGAAGGAAGGAAAGAAGGAGAAGGGTTGAGGCATTCCATACCCCCAAATGAATCTAACTAAACGAGCGCTACATCTGGCTCTACCTTGTTTACTAAATGCATTTGAAAATAATATATAGCTGGGGGAGAGCCCCAGACTCATCCTCCAGTGGATCCCAGTGGACTTTCCCTCAGTGTTAGTTCACTCATGTTATGAAATGTTCACACTGCAAGGCTCTCACTGCAATATTATCAAAGCAATCACAGAGGCTGGGGCTGTATGCCCCCACTGGCAGGTTGGCTGTGTGCATTGGTGCAAGATATATTAGCTTCTGAATGTCAATACCAGTCATCCTACACGTGTCATTTTTCTGTGAGAAAATATTGTTCATCGATAGGAATGAATCTCAGATTACTCAATGTGTTACAACATTTTAGCTTTGAAGTGGTCTATGTGGGAGAGGGCCAGTGTGTTTGGGTGGGCATGGAAATGATGGAATGGATGTAGCGTTGATGAATGCAGAAATAGTCTGGCATCCTGGCTAGCTTTGAAACAGTCTGGCATGGATAAATCAATGCTCAATAAATGAAATGGGGATTTGTTTGGTGCTAACTGCTCCATACACATACATTCATTTCAGATGTGATATGATACAGAACTCTTTCAATACGCTTTTATTATGGGGGAGTATTCAAGGTTACTATTTGAACAGGGTATTGCATCTAGAAAACCATAGAATGAAAACAGCCACTGCTTTATAACACAGAAAAATACAAAATAGCTTTCAGGGTCACCTTCTCCTCGAGGATATGTAAGGCACACAAGTTTGAAGGAGGGAAAAAAGTTTTCGTTTAAAAAAAATACATATGGTCACGATCGTCGAAGGAGGAGGACCAAGGCGCAGCGTGGAATGCGAACATATTTATTTAAATAATGATCACACGAACAAAACGATAACGTGACGTCCTTGGTTACATACACAAACCAACACGGAACAAGAAACCACACGAAATGAATGCCAAACGGCTACCTAAGTATGGCTCCCAATCAGAGATAACGAGCTACAGCCGTCTCTGATTGGGAGCCACCCTGGCCAACATAGAAATACAAAACTAGACTATCCCCCTAGCACACAAAACACAAAGAAACAACACACCCTGGCTCAACATAACAGAGTCCCAGAGCCAGGGCGTGACACATATTAAGTTTGAGACATTTTTCAACTAAAACAACAGCACCTTGAGCATCCTAGAGAGGTAAGTATACACCTTGAAACAGAGACACAAAAGGCTATTCTATATTCTATTTACTTTAATGCTGTGCCTTGAAATTCTTCTCCTCTAATTAAGTGGTGGCTGTACTTCTGTACCTTTCCATGACTGGTTGATGAACCTCAGAATCACAGATTCTCGTGTCTACAAGTGCACTCTAATCGAGTGGGCTATGCAATTTTGAGAAGATGGCTGCCGCACTGAGTGTTCTCAGAGCATGGATACAGTGCCTTAATGTATTCCCTTTTCAACAAAAATCTGTATTTTGCCAGTGGTCTAATAATTACTTTGTTGACAGCAGAAATAGATCCAAGCATAATGGGTTGCTGCTTGCTGCCTGTGTTCTGCTTGCAGCTCAGTTCATCTCATACTAACTAGATCTCACTGTTTTAATTGCTGGAGGTACAGCACGATGTGTCCTGATGCTTGGTGTTCCTCAAATTGGACTGGGTTGGGAACGGGTTGCAAGACTTGCATATTAGAACACTCAGTTTTGCAAATTACTCCATTTAGATCATTTTGAGACAGTTTACAAATGGACCAAAAGGTTACAAAGAACATGTGAAGAACTTGGACCAAAAGGTCACAAAAAATAATCATATTGTACTACTGTACGTGTTGGACACACTGTTACACAGTCTAAGACAGAGGTCTCCATACTCAGAGGGCTGCTGTGAGTGCAGGATACTGCTTCAACCCAACATAGCTGATCAAAATGATCAACTTATAATGGCCTCCATCTGGATCACCTTTAGTGGAATCAGATGTCTTAGTGCTACGCTGGAACAAACACCTGCACACACTATAACCAACTAGGACTGGGATTAGGAGAGGTGTATGGGTAGGTGCATTGCGTAAAATACACAAGTATTTCAGGACTGGCTAATTTCGGTACTGACTGGATCCTAGTTGTCACATAAACAATACGCAAAGTTTCATCCTAGGTGTCATTTCACTCACTGCTGCTTTATTAAACATTTCTGTGAAGAAAGGCAAGAAAAGCAAGTCTCAATAGGAGCTAGGCGGCCTTGCTGGATTAACAATAGTTAGGCGCTCTTCTGAAAGCTAACTGCTTTTGCACTATCAGCACCACTGTCAGTGTCTATTCACTCAGCACTGATGGAAACTCGTCCTTGAGTTAGACAGCAAGATGTAAACAATGAGAGAGGGAGAGGACAATGAGGGTATGGAGATCACCAGCTTGCTTGGACAAAACTGTGGAACACTATTGTTCCTAAACTCACAAAACAGTATTGTGGAGTTACAAATGGTTTTCACAGAAAAATACATCACTTCTGGTATGACAATACAGTTTTTGTTAATTCATGGTGAATGCAGTGACTGGAATTGTTGTGTTGGAGTGTTAGGAAAGGACAAAATAAGCTTTTGGTTTATAGAAGTTGAAAAATTTGCTGGTGACACAGTCTGTGATTTATTTAGAATTCAAGGCACACTTACCCAGCATGGCTACCACAGCATCCTGCAGCGATACGCCATCCCATCTGGTTTGCGCTTAGTGGGACTATCATTTGTTTTTCAACAGGACAATGACCCAACACACCTCTAGGCTGTGTAACGGCTATTTTACCAAGAAGGCGAGTGATGGAGTGCTGCATCAGATGACCTGGCCTCCACAATCCCCAGACCTCAACCACATTGAGATGGTTTGGGATGAGTCGGACCACAGAGTGAAGGAAAAGCAGCCAACAAGTGCTCAGCATATGTGTGAACTTCTTCAAGACTGTTGGAAAAGCATTCCAGGTGAAGCTGGTTGAGAGAATGCCAAGAGTGTGCAAAGCTGTCGTCAAGGCAAAGGTGGCTATTTGAAGAATCTCAAATATAAAATATATTTTGATTTGTTTAACACTTTTTTTGGTTACTATATGATTCCATATGTGTTATTTCATCGTTTTGATGTCTTCACTATTATTCTACAATAAAGCAAAACCCTTGAATGTGTAGGTGTTCTAAAACTTTTGAACGGTAGTGTATTATTATTATTATTTTCCTATATCAGCCAAACTGCATGTGCAGTACTGCAGTATAATCATTTTGATCATAAAGCTGTTACATCTGCACTGAGGCAACCCGCTATTAATAATATCTATGCATAGGCCATTTACTTTCAAAGACATAAAAAAAATGTGAAGGTTTTCATGATGTCATGTTAACTGATTTACTCAGTCCAGAGGTGCATTCCAAACCACATTGACAAAACCTTGAGGTATTAGCGCCTCAAGGACTTTCCATTAATTACACAAATAGAGATATGTCTTTCCCATTCCAACAGAGTGTGTGTGAGATCCGCGAAAGGTGAATTTGTTATTGTTTTCAAACAGAGGAGACGAGCATCCAGCGTCGTGGTAAAAAATAATAATTGTAGGGCTAGTACATACTCAGCTGTTCTATCGAGCGTGCACTGATGTCTGCGGGGGAAAGAACAGTGTTTGTTGTTTGAAGTAACGTCTTTGTTGTTGTAATACCGCAAATGGACATGGCAGTTTGACCGCAATGGATTCCAACTTTAATATCGATTCAGGAAATAATAAAGCATGTCATTGTCATCTGAAAGGAAAATGGCGGTGTGGGAATACAATAGTCCAAATAGAATCAAAGGCCCTGGACTCATATCACATTCTATCCTATCTGCTCTGGGTCTCTCCCTGGGCACAAACTCCAGGCTTCGACTTCAACTGACATTTACAGGCAAAGGTTCTGTAAATTTTATTTTAAAATCTATATGCATGGCATTTCTCTTCCTCTCCTTGATTTGAGGGTAAGTGAACCAAATAGATTTGTTAGTGTTGTCAAATCACATGCCCAAAAGTGATGCAATGCATGTAATAGTCATAGCAAATCCAGCATAGGGGAAAGATAATACCTTTCTAGGCAAGCAACATCCAACAAGGGAAGGCCAGAAATGACCTTTAGATCGTTCCATGTAAAGGTTGAGTGTTCAGACTATGTTCTAAAATTAGATTACTTTGTATTAGGCTTGTAGATGTTCCCGCACACCCTCTCCTACCATCATCAGGCACTGAATTGAACTGTAAAAACGTGGCAGCGACTGACATCTGGTGGATAGTGATGGAACTGTATGTTGTTGTGGTAATATCCCAGCCAGGGACAGCAGATACCTGTTGGACAGATAGGGACAACATATAATGGATTAGATGTCCTTGGCCCTGCCCTAGTACTCTTCTGACTTTATTCATCGAGCGATTAAAAAATATATATATTTAACCTTTATTTAACCAGGTAAGCCAGTTGAGAACAAGTTCTCATTTACAACTGCGACCTGGCCAAGATAAAGCAAAGCAGTGCGATAAAAACAACAACACAGAGTTACATATGGGGTAAAACAAAACATAAAGTCAAAAATACAACAGAAAATATATATACAGTGTGTGCAAATGTAGCAAGTTATGGAGGTAAGGCAATAAATAGGCCATAGTGCAAAATAATTACAATTAGTATTAACACTGGAATGATAGATGTGTAAGAGATTATGTGCAAATAGAGATACTGGGGTGCAAATGAGCAAAATAAATAACAATATGGGGATGAGGTAGTTGGGTAGGCTAATTTCAGATGGGCTGTGTACAGGTGCAGTGATCGGTAATCTCCACTGCATGTCAGACAGACCATTACTGCGCTGTCGAAGGCGACTTCCCTCCGGTTGAATTGCTTACCTCCCTTGTTGATTGTAGGCTAATCACGAGGATGTCCTGAATCAGAGTTCGACATAGGCACTGCTGTAACATTGCTATAACACTTGTGTTATTTTTATTGTGATTTATGTGGCTTGTTGTAGTTCTTAGTGATATGAATCTTCTCTTCACTTGTAAATTAAATATGACCACGTCAAGGATACACTTTTTGGAACTTTATCTATACTTTTGGCTCCATTCAAGTAAAAGAGCCGGAACATTTGGCTCCCAAACGGCTCTTCGTTGAAAATGCTTATAAATTGACCTAGAACCATGAAAAGAAAATGCTCATCTCCAATGTACAGCCCAGAAGGTAGGCTACCATTATGTCAGATCGTGAAATGCGTGTTCAAATACATTTGTACCGGGCCAAATTATTAGATGGCCTGAAAAACAAAAACAAAAAATAGTAGCAATATGCAAATCAGGGAGACAAATGAACGATTCTTTCACCCGATGCGATTCGGCTCCCGGCGTTCAGCAAAAATATCAGTTCAAAAAGAACCGTTCGTTCGCGAACGACCCATCACTATATTATGTCAGGTTGCAGCAACAGGTTTGAGCCTGATAAAGCTTTGTTTCTCAATTTAACGAGACTGCGGGCAGGGAATTAGGCTAGGCCTATGTCTACCTATGAGTTGGAAAGAAACGGAAGGTTAGCCTAAATAAATGGTGTCCAGTGTTTTTCAGTTATTAATCTTTGTATTGATAAATAGGATATGGATTATAATTATTCCATAGATTATACATTTTCTGCCCACGTGGTTGGCCATTGGTCGCCTCCAGGGAGCGCCCTTCTACCTGCCAGTGTCCACTGTAGACTGTCACCTTTCATAGCGCTCTAATGAATGACGTCGAACAATAATACCCTGCCCGCCTACCTTTCCTACCAACTGACTCACTGTTAATCGAAGCAGAAGTTTGACAGCTCAGCTTTTACCCAGACAGTCCTTTGAGAACGCACGGTTGCGCTTCACTTTTGCCTCCGGAAGAAATTGTCTCTCACTTTTTCATTAACGACTACTGTAGTAGGGAAAGCGAGGTAAATAGGATCTTTCTCGGCAGGCTATGCGCTGGTTATGAGGAATTCGATGAGTCGATAGTGTCACTTTTATTTATTCTGTCTGGGGAGTCTATTCGGACATTTGTATTGTTTTAAACGGCGCCTAAAGGGATATAACCATGTCGAGGGACCCTGAAGAAGTGAACAAGCTCACCGAAAGTACATACAAGGTAAATTACCGTGTGTATTCTAACAGATGCGCCCTCGAGCTCGGCGATTCATACGAGATCTTGTGTTGCTTGAATCAATATGCCATAATTAACTGTGAATTAACCTTTATGAGGTACAATAAATGGTCGGGCTTTCCCCGTGAAAACACCTCCCATATAAACACCTGCAATGTTGTTTTACTACGTAGGGTAATAACTTCCTCAGTTGTCAGAAGTTGGCTGAATTCCGAAACCTGTGATAACAGGTTGCTCACTACTTGTGTCACACCCAAATACTGTAGACCTATAGTCATAGGGACTAGACATACACTATATACAGTACAAGTCAAAGGTTTGGACACACCTACTCATTCAAGGGTTTTTCTTTATTTTTACTATTTTCTACATTGTAGAATAATAGTGAAGACATCAAAACTATTAAATAACACAGATGGAATCATGTAGTAACGAAAAAAGTGTTAAACAAACCCAAATATATTTTATAATTGAGATTCTTCGAAGGAGCCACCCCGTGCCTTGATGACAGCTTTGCACACTCTTGGCATTCTCTCAACCAGCTTCATGAGGTAGTCACCTGGAATGCATTTCAATTAACAGGTGTGCCTTGTTAAAAGTTAATTTGTGGAATTTCTTTCCTTAATGCATTTGAGCCAATCAGTTGTGTTGTGACAAGGTAGGGGTGGTATACAGAATATAGCCCTATTTGGTAAAAGACCAAGTCCATATTATGGCAAGAACAGCTCAAATAAGCAAATAGAAACGACAGTCCATCATTACTTTAAGACATGAAGGTCAGTCAATATGGAACATTTCAAGAACTTTGAAAGTTTCTTCAAGTGAAGTCGTAAAAACCATCAAGCGCTATGATGAAACTGGGTCTCATGAGGACCGCCACAGGAAAGGAAGACCCAGAGTTACCTCTGCTGCAGAGGAAAAGTTCATTCGAGTTAACTGCACCTCATATTGCTGCCCAAATAAATGCTTCACAGAGTTCAAGTAACAGACACATCTCAACATCAACTGTTCAGAGGAGACTGGGTGAATCAAGCCTTCATGGTCGAATTGCTGCAAAGAAACCACTACTAAAGGACACCAATAAGAAGAGACTTGCTTGGGCCAAGAAACACGAGCAATGGACATTAGACCGGTGGAAATCTGTCCTTTGGTCTGATGAGTCCAAATTTTAGATTTTTGGTTCCAACCACTGTGTCTTTGTGAGACGCAGAGTAGGTAAACAGATGATCTATGCATGTGGTTCACACCGTGAAGCATGGAGGAGGAAGTGTGATGGTGTGGGCGTGCTTTGCTGTCAGTAATTTATTTATAATTCAAGGCACACTTAACCAGCATTGCTACCACAGAATTCTGGAGCAATACGCCATCCCATCTGGTTTGCACTTAGTGGGACTATCATTTGTTTTTCAACAGGACAATGACCCAACACACCTCCATGCTGTGTAAGGGCTATTTGACCAAGAAGGAGAGTGATGGAGTGCTGCATCAGATGACCTGGCCTCCACAATCACCCAACCTCAACCCAATTGAGATGGTTTGGGATGAGTTGGACCGCAGAGTGAAGGAAAAGCAGCCAACAAGTGCTCATCATATGTGGGAACTCCTTCAAGACGGTTGGAAAAGGATTCCAGGTGAAGCTGGTTGAGAGAATGCCAAGATTGTGCAAAGCTGTCATCAAGGCAAAAAGTGGTTACTTTAACGAATCTAAAATCTAAAATATATTTTGATTTGTTTAACACTTTTTTGGTTACTACATGATTCCATATGTGTTATTTAATAGTTTTGATGTCTTCACTATTATTCTACAATGTAGAAAATAGTAAAAATGAAGAAAATCCCTTGAATGAGTAGGTGTGTCCAAACTTTTGACTGGAAGTGTATGCAAAAGTATGTGGACACCCCTTCAAATTAGTGGATTCGGCTATTTCAGCCACACCCGTTGCCGACAGTTGTATAAAATCGAGCACACAGCCATGTAATCTCCATAGACAAACATTGGCAGTAGAATGGCTTTACTGAAGAGCTCAGTGACTTTCAACGTGGCGCTGTCATAGGATGCCACCTTTCCAACAAGTTCGTAACATTTTTGCACTGCTAGAGCTTCCCCAGTCAACTGTAAGTGCTGTTATTGTGAAGTGGAAACTTCTTGCTCAGCCGCGAAGTGGTAGGCCACACAAGCTCACAGAACTGGACCGCCGAGTGCTGAAGCGCGTAGCGTATAAAAATCCTCTGTCCTCGGTTGCAACATTCACTACCGAGTTCCAAACTGCCTCTGGAAGCAACATCTGCACAATAACTGTTTGTTGTGAGCTTCATGAAATGGGTTTCCATGGCCGAGCAGCCGCACACAAGCCTAAGCTCACCATGCGCAATGCCAAGCATCAGCTGGAGTGGTGTAAAGTTAGCCGCCATTGGACTCTGGAGCAGTGGAAACGTGTTCTCTGGAGTGATGAATCACGCTTCACCATCTGGCAGTCCGACAGATGAATCTGGGTTTGGCGGATGCCAGGAGAACGCTACCTGCCCCAATGCATAGTGTCAACTGTAAAGTTTGGTGGAGGAGGAATAATGGTCTGAGGCTGTTTTTCATGGTTCGGGCTAGGCCCCTTAGTTCCAGTAAAGGGAAATCTTAACGCTACAGCATACAATGACATTCTAGACGATTCTGTGCTTCCAACTTTGTGGCAACAGATTGGGGAAGGCCTTTTCCTGTTTCAGCATGACAATGGCCCTGTGCACAATGCGAGGTCCATACAGAGGTAGTTTGTCGAGAACTTGACTGGCCTGCACAGAGCCCTGACCTCAACCCCATCGAACACCTTTGGGATGAATTGGAACGCCGACTGCGAGCCAGGCCTAATTGCCCAACATCAGTGCCCGACCTCACTAATTCTCTTGTGGCTGAATGGAAGCGAGTCCCCGCATTAATGTTCCAACATCTAGCGGAAAGCCTTCCCAGAAGAGTGGAAGCTGTTATAGCAGCAAAGGGGCGGACCAACTCCATATTAATGCCCATGATTTTGGAATGAGATGTTCGACGAGCAGGTGTCCACATACTTTTTGGTCATGTAGTGTACTACTGTACTATGCTATGCATGACAGTAGACACACATGCCATAGGTTACTAAGAACGTTATGTAGAGGAGGGATGGGCAACTTTGAAGGGGGTGGCGGCCACAAAAAATCGGAACTCATCATGAGGGGTTGCAGTGGCTCGTGGGTCTGCAGTCAGAGCGGCCCTAGCGAAGATACAGTTCATTTCCTGCAATTGTACACATTTTGCCATTGGGAGGAAACAAATGTTTGCAGTTTTTAATTACAGTGCCTTCGGAAAGTATTCAGACCCCTTGAGTTTTTCCACATTTTGTTATGTTACAGCCTTATTCTAAAATTGATTAAATCGTTTTTTTTCATCATCAATCTACACACAATACCCCATAATGACAAAGCAAAAACAGTTTTTTTGAAATATTACATTTACATAAGTATTCAGACCCTTTACTCATTACTTTGTTGAAGCACCTTTGGCAGTAGTTACAGCCTTAAGTCTTCTTGAGTATGACGCTACAAGCTTGGCACACATGTATTTGGGGAGTTTCTCACATTCTTCTCTGCAGATCCTCTCAAGCTGTCAGGTTGGATGGGGAGCGTCGCTGCACAGCTATTTTCAGGTCTCTCCAGAGATGTTTGATCAGGTTCAAGTCCGGGCTTTGGCTTGGTCACTCAAGGACATTCAGTGACCTGTCCAGAAGCCACTCCTGCGTTGTCTTGGCTGTCTGCTTAGGGTAGTTGTCCTGTTAGAGGGTGAACCTTCACCCCAGTCTGAGGACCTGAGTGTTCTGGAGCAGATTTTCAGCAAGGATCTCACTGTACTTTGTGCTTCTGGAAGGTTCTCCCATCTCCTCAGAGGAACTCTAGATCTCTGTCAGAGTGACCATCCGGTTCTTGGTCACCTCCCTGACAAAGGCCCTTCTCCCCCGATTGCTCAGTTTGGCCGGGCGGCCAGCTGTAGGAAGAGTCTTGGTGGTTCCAAACTTCTTCCATTTTTTGAATGATGGAGGCAACTGTGTTCTTGGGGACCTTCAATGCTGCAGAAATGTTTTGGTACCCTTCCCCAGATCTCGACACAATCTACGGACAATTCCTTCGACCTCATGGCTTGGTTTTTGCTCTGACATGCACTGTGAACTGTTGGACCTTTATATAGACAGGTGTGTGCCTTTCCAAATAATGTACAATCAATTTAATTTACTACAGGTGGACTCCAATCAAGATGTAGAAACATCTCAAGGATGATCAATGGAAACAGGATGCACCTGAGCTCAATTTCAGGTCTCATAGCAAAGGGTCTGAATACTTATGCAAATAAGGTATTTCAGTTTTTTATCTTTTATAAATTTGCAACAATTTCTAAAAACCTGTTTTCGCTTCGTCATTATGGGGTATTGTGTGTAGATTGCTGAGGATTTGTATTCATTTAATCCATTTTAGAATAAGGCTGTAACTTAACAAAATGTGGAAAAAGTCAAGGGGTCTGAATACTTTCCGAAGGCACTGTATATCTGATGATCAATGGGGCCCCCGGTCGGTAAATCGACCATGCTTATCCTACTACAAGTTTAGATAGCTTGCCGTTTAGATTAATTTACTAATCTAAACATTTTTAGCGGACATGGGCTAATCGAGTGACTGTCAGTGACTGACAGAACAAGAGATCTGCTGATGCACAACCACATTTTGAGAATTGAACCGTGGGCCGCCAGTTGCCCATCCCTGATGTAGAGGCACAAAACATAATACTTCTGTTGTGAGAGGCTTCAGTTAGCCTACACCACTCATGCCTAGCATAATTGAGCAGGCTTTCAAGTAGCCTACTGTCTACTTAAGTCTGTAACCTATACAGTTAAGTTCACTGTGACAATGAACAAGGGTTGTCCTAACTATACCCTTCTTCATAGTGTAGCCCAGCTTTGATGTATTGTCATGATTTCATCGGCTACACTTGCCGTCAGGCTGGGTCTTAGTCTGGGTGGTTAGAGAGAATAGACAGACTAGAAAGCAGAAAACTCCCCCTCATTGTTCACTCCACCACATTTAATCAGTTTTTATCCCATCATTACTTCCCTAATGTCCATTGACCACGCACCAACTGTGTCAGTTAATGACCTCTCATTTTGACAGATGAGTAGGTGGTATGAAATCTATTGCTGGGAAGGCTCTGTCTTTTCGGGGGGAAAAACAGTTTCTCTCAGTCTCTCTGGTCTCGGGTCCCTTTTTCTACATTTGAATACCACAAATGCTACTTACAGTGTTATATCAGATAGAACAACATACAATTACACTAAGTGTTACAGTATCCACATCAATGGATCAATTTGACACTTGTCAAAGCCTTTGGAAAAACATAATGATTTGGCTTGGTTTTTGCTCTGACATGCACTGCCAACTGTGGGACCTTATATAGACAGGTGTGTGCCTTTCCAAATCTTGTCCAATCGATTGAATTTACCACAAGTGGACTCCAATCAAGTTGTAGAAACATCTCAAGGATCATCAGTGGAAACAGGATGCACCTGAGCTCAATTTTCGAGTCTCATAGCAAAGGGTCTGAATACTTATGTAAATAAGGTATTTCAGTTTTTAATTTTTAATACATTTACAAGAATTTCTCAACCTGTTTTCACTTTGTCATTATGGGGATTTTTATTTATTTAATCCATCTTAGAATAAGTCTGTAACGTAACAAAATGTCGAAAAAGTCAAGGGGTCTGAATACTTTCCGAAGGCACTGTCTCTAGCGTCTGAACGTTTTGCTCTATCATGCTCACAAGACTCGTCTGAAGGTAGACTGGTACCAGTAAAAAAAAAAACTAAAAAACAATTGTACCCCCAAAAAAGTTGTTAAATATGGGTCAAAATATAATAAAAATGATTTCCTGATCTTTCTTATACCTCTCAGATATAGGACAGACACTTTAAAACATACTTCCCTTTGATGTATTTTTCCATGTATGAATCTGCTATTCAATGCATTTCTATGGGCTTATAGCAGTAAGGCCAAATTCAATGTTTCATCAAATACAGTGGGGAAAAAAAGTATTTAGTCAGCCACCAATTGTGCAAGTTCTCCCACTTAAAAAGATGAGAGTGGCCTGTAATTTTCATCATAGGTACACGTCAACTATGACAGACAAATTGAGGAAAAAAAATCCAGAAAATCACATTGTAGGATTTTTAATGAATTTATTTGCAAATTATGGTGGAAAATAAGTATTTGGTCACCTACAAACAAGCAAGATTTCTGGCTCTCACAGACCTGTAACTTCTTCTTTAAGAGGCTCCTCTGTCCTCCACTCGTTACCTGTATTAATGGCACCTGTTTGAACTTGTTATCAGTATAAAAGACACCTGTCCACAACCTCAAACAGTCACACTCCAAACTCCACTATGGCCAAGACCAAAGAGCTGTCAAAGGACACCAGAAACAAAATTGTAGACCTGCACCAGGCTGGGAAGACTGAATCTGCAATAGGTAAGCAGCTTGGTTTGAAGAAATCAACTGTGGGAGCAATTATTAGGAAATGGAAGACATACAAGACCACTGATAATCTCCCTCGATCTGGGGCTCCACGCAAGATCTCACCCCGTGGGGTCAAAATGAACACAAGAACGGTGAGCAAAAATCCCAGAACCACACGGGGGGACCTAGTGATTGACCTGCAGAGAGCTGGGACCAAAGTAACAAAGCCTACCATCAGTAACACACTACGCTGCCAGGGACTCAAATCCTGCAGTGCCAGACGTGTCCCCCTGCTTAAGCCAGTACATGTCCAGGCCCGTCTGAAGTTTGCTAGAGTGCATTTGGATGATCCAGAAGAGGATTGGGAGAATGTCATATGGTCAGATGAAACGAAAATATAACTTTTTGGTAAAAACTCAACTCATCGTGTTTGGAGGACAAAGAATGCTGAGTTGCATCCAAAGAACACCATACCTACTGTGAAGCATGGGGGTGGAAACATCATGCTTTGGGGCTGTTTTTCTGCAAAGGGACCAGGACGACTGATCCGTGTAAAGGGAAGAATGAATGGGGCCATGTATCGTGAGATTTTGAGTGAAAACCTCCTTCCATCAGCAAGGGCATTGAAGATGAAACGTGGCTGGGTCTTTCAGCATGACAATGATCCCAAACACACCGCCCGGGCAACGAAGGAGTGGCTTCGTAAGAAGCATTTCAAGGTCCTGGAATGGCCTAGCCAGTCTCCAGATCTCAACCCCATAGAACATCTTTGGAGGGAGTTGAAAGTCCGTGTGGCCCAGCGACAGCCCCAAAACATCACTGCTCTAGAGGAGATCTGCATGGAGGAATGGGCCAAAATACCAGCAACAGTGTGTGAAAACCTTGTGAAGACTTACAGAAAACGTTTGACCTGTGTCATTGCCAACAAAGGGTATATAACAAAGTATTGAGACACTTTTGTTATTGACCAAATACTTATTTTCCACCATAATTTGCAAATAAATTCATTAAAAATTATACAATGTGATTTTCTGGGGAAAAAAATCTCATTTTGTCTGTCATAGTTGACGTGTACCTATGATTAAAATTACAGGCCTCTCTCATCTTTTTAAGTGGGAGAACTTGCACAATTGGTGGCTGACTAAATACTTTTTTTCCCCACTGTATATATACTTTTTAATGTTGATACCTAAAGGGGTCCTAATATGAAATCAATCTTTATTCATATAGCACATTTCAGACATGAATGCAACGCAATGCGCTTCACAGGAAAAATAATGAAGACTCTTAAGGATTATTAGCTATTACTGTGTAACACTCACAGTGCACACATACCGACAGGTTGTTGAGTGAAAGGGTGTGTGCTCTCTCTCTCTCTCTCTCTCTCTCTCTCTCTCTCTCTCTCTCTCTCTCTCTCTCTCTGCGATATGAAAGAAAGGAGGAACAAGTGGATGCCTTGATGTGCCTCTCACTGGCATTTAACTCCACCTGAGAGAGCAGTTAGACTGAGCTAGACTTTGGTCCCCTCAGACAGTCAGAACAGGAACAGAACAGCCCCCCTTTAGCTCCTCTCTCTCCTTGAGGTGATGATGAAACAGAGGGAAAACTGTCCACAGGTTTAATTATTTAGCTGCAGGGTTTGACTATGGTAAGATTAGACAGCCTCCCTCTCCTACTCCAACATCACCTGTTAGGTGTCAATGGTAGGCAAGTCAACTGAGCTGCTCCTGACTGCTTCTCATGCTTATTAACATGGGTTTTATTCCTAATATGATGTGAGTACATGCAAAAGAGGACCCATGAGGGTTGAAATTGTCCTATTTAAAATATTACCTGGGAGCAAACCATCATTATGCAGGTTTTTTTTACCCCCTTATGAATAATAGAGACCTGCTTGAGCATAGTAATGGATTAATTATAACAGGCCTATCTATTAACTGCCTATGTATTAGGTATCATAACATACATATTTGCCGTGCTCTCTAAAATAAGAAGTTTACTGCCAAACCAGTTGACTCACCAGTGAATTGCATACCGTCTACTATTCATTGTGTAGTCTACTGTTTACTGTGTCACTTATGTATAGCCAGAACATACTACATTGCACTGCACTGTATTCTCCTCCTGCTTTGTTCATAGACAATACTGTACGGATATGCTACTATGGTTTTATATATCATTTCCCGGATAACATTCTTGTGTGTAACTCACCCTTATCTTTCCAAACAGTAAAAATAGTTTGAACGGTAAACATGATATAACAGGGCACGTCATTAATAAATAAGAAGTATGTACAGGAAGGAAGACTGCAGGTAGCTTAGTGGTTAAGAGCGTAGTGCCAGTAACCGAAAGGTCGCTGGTTCTAATCCCTGAGCCGACTAGGTGAAAAATCTGTCAGTGTGCCCTTGAGCAAGGCACTTAACCCTAATTGCTCCTGTAAGTCGCTCTGGATAAGAGCGTCTGCTAAATGACTAAAAATGTAAAATGTAAATGTAAGACCCCTGAGACAATGATCATGATCCCACAGAGAATCAATTATATAGGATGATAACGGAGCTGACATTAATGGTCCTCAAGGATCCATACCAGTCAAATCCATTGTCATTGTATTGAATGGAGGCTCCTGGGAAAATGAAAATATGACAGAGACCTCTGAGAGAGACCTTGGATTCCTGATTTATTTAAATCCATTGGAGCTGTCAATCAAAAAAGCCTCTTGACATTGGAAATTACCTCTAAACATACATACTGTAATAACATGCGGTCAAGGAAGATATATGTAATTGATAGATCTGGCATCTCTCTCTCTCTCTCTCAGATTTTGTATTTCCATCTACTCCCATGTTCTGTTTCATTTCTGTCTCTGTCTCAGTCAGAGGAATGGCAGTGTTGCAATTGGAATGCAGCTGAAAGACAGAGTGTAGGTCACAGTCCTTTGTCAATCTTTGGTTACTCATTGGCTGCTTTGGTCAGAGGTTGTAGTGCTAACTGTATTTGTTTAGTTTAGAGTTTATTAGTCACATGCACAGGTTCACAGATGTAATTACAGGGTACAGGGAAATTCTTAAGCTCTGAGTTCCAACAGTGCAGGTCAACAGAAGTGAATGGGACAATAATACAAATTATAATATACACATATATACAACTGTAAGGGAACACATACTGTAAGGGGGAGGGGGGGGGCAGGTAGCTGACTAGTGGTGGCTATTCAGCAGCCTGATGGTCTGGGGGTAGAAGCTATTAGCCAGTCTGTCAGTTTTAGCCATGATGCTCTTATACTGCCTGCGTCTGAGTGATGGAAGCGGGGAGAACAGTCCGAGGTTTAGGTGGCTGAGGTCCCTGAGGATCTTCTTGGCCTTCCTGTGACACCTGGTGTTGTAGGTGACCTGTAGGGCAGGCATTGTGCACCCAATTGTGCGTTGGGCTGAGTACCACTCTCTGTAGCCGTATGCATGGTGTACATACTCACTCACTGACTCCTTTTCCTCTCGTTCGTTTTTCATCACTCACTCAATACGTCAGTCACTCTGTCACTCAGTCACTCACTCAGTCACTCACTCACATTTTTCTCACTCGTTTAGCCTAATCAAACACTCAATACATCAATACATCACTCACTCACTGCCTTCGTCTCTCACTAACACACACTAAAGAGAGAAAGTGAGAAAAGCCTGAGAGGCTGAGAATATCTCATGTTGATGTGATGGTGACCCCATTTAACCCAACTACCCATCTTCTCTTCCCAGAATGTAATGGAACAGTTCAACCCTGGGCTCAGGAACCTGGTCAACCTGGGGAAGAGCTATGAGAAATCAGTGGCAGGTGAGCAGCCGTCTTATTACTGAACTGTACTACATTGTACTGTATTTTATTACCATGGCAGGTTACTTGGTTACCAGAACATGTCTCTGACCAACATTTAGCTTCAGTTATCTCATGCATTAGTCATAGATGTTGGTGGTCATCGTTTAAAGCTGTATTATATGTGTTATAAACAGTAGGTCTGATTTTTAAATTCAGGGTGCTCGTGTAGTAGTTATTTTACACTCTGCATTTCCACATTTTGTAAAGAAATACTTATTTTTTTTACAGCGATGAGCCTGGCTGGAAAGGTGTACTTTGATGCGGTCTCTAAGATCGGGGAGAATGCTGCCGTCTCTCCTGTCTCCAGGGAGTTGGGTAAGTCTTACCTCCCTGGCCATGTTACAGTCCATGTCTGAATGTCTCTGATTTAACTCAACTGAGACCCTTGGTAGACCTCTTTTGGATCTCTTATTGATCTTTGTAGATTCATCACCTATCCCCTTGTTGGTGAGGGGGATGGTGCCAATAGTCCCTCCCATCCCAATGCCTCTCTCAAACCCAGCTGTGGAGCTTTGGCTGGACTGTAGTGGATGTCCATGAGTTGTACTTCAACGTGGTCACCAGCCACACAATAGCTCCAGTAGAGTGGCACCCATACACCTTAAATATACATTGGGGTGAATTGTTAGGACATTAAGGTCCTGATAATATAAGTATAGCTCAGTCTTACTGTGCAGCAGGATTTAATCAGCAGCTTGCCCCAGAGCAGCAGGATTTAATCATCAGCTTGCCCCAGAGCAGCAGGATTTAATCAGCAGCTTGCCCCAGAGCAGCAGGATTTAATCAGTAGCTTGCCCCAGAGCAGCAGGATTTAATCAGCAGCTTGCCCCAGAGCAGCAGGATTTAATCAGCAGCTTGCCCCAGAGCAGCAGGATTTAATCAGCAGCTTGCCCCAGAGCAGCAGGATTTAATCAGTAGCTTGCCCCAGAGCAGCAGGATTTAATCAGCAGCTTGCCCCAGAGCAGCAGGATTTAATCAGCAGCTTGCCCCAGAGCAGCAGGATTTAATCAGCAGCTTGCCCCAGAGCAGCAGGATTTAATCAGCAGCTTGCCCCAGAGCTGCAGGGGAGCCCAGACACAGTACCACTCAGACACACACACACACTGGGCTGAAAATAAGCCTCCAGATTCAGGGGACAGAGGTGGATCCTTGCTGTGCTAAAGTGTATTGGTGTGATCACTAGGCAGAGCAAGTCATATCAATGTAGTTTTCCTCCATGGGATTTAATCACAGTTGGAGGTGTAGTATATTTAAGGTGTATTTTGAGTGGGATTTCTGCTGCAGCTCCTCAGCTGGTTGCTGCTGGTGTAAAACCATAGCCGTGGGATGTAGGGGTGTTGAGGGTGCTGCAGCACCCCCTGATAAATCACCATGAAAAATAAAATAAATAAGGAAGAAAATGCTTTTAGGGGTTCTGCTGTCTGGTAAAGCTATGATGTTAGGGCTTCTGCTGTCTCTGGTAAAGCTATGCTGTTAAGGGTTCTGCTGTCTCTGGTAAAGCTATGCTGTTAAGGGTTCTGCTGTCTCTGGTAAAGCTATGCTGTTAAGGGTTCTGCTGTCTGGTAAAGCTATGCTGTTAGGGCTTCTGCTGTCACAGGTGGACTCCAATCAAGTTGTAGAAACATCTCAAGGATGATCAATGGAAACAGGATGCACCTGAGCTCAATTTCGAGTCTCATAGCAAAGGGTCTGAATACTTATGTAAATAAAGTATTTCTGTTTTTTATTTTGAATACATTTGCAAAAATGTCTAAAAACCTGTTTGCTTGGTCATTATGTTATTTTTTTTGTGTACATTGATGAGGAACATTTTTACTTTAATCCATTTTAGAATAAGGCCTTAACGTAACAAAATGTGGAAAAAGTCAAAGGGTCTGAATACTTTCCGAATGCACTGTATAGCAGACCACTCTGTTATGCATGACCAGTGACCACCACATGCAGCTGCCTCTGAGAACACTGGCTTTACTCTGGCTTTACTCTTCGCCAACTGGCTTGTCAGGACCAATGCGATCAATACAAAGACCTCTGATTTAATGTACAGTATGATCCAAAGTTGGGGTCCTCTCTATTTGAATTACAGTACGTTGATTTAGGAATTGAACTGGGCATGTACTCTAACTTCAAGTGGAAATTATCTTTCACATCTTATGTTCCTGCATTGACTTGAATTGACCTGAGTGCTGTCATATTGGGAAATTACTATGCAATATGGCAGTAACTGCTCCTTTCGAGGTCCTGTATGTCGATAATAAAAAGTTATGAGTGTAGGCCCATAACCACAAAGTCCTATTTCCTCAGCCTTTATCTTGGAACGTTAAAGTGGAAATTCATGGAAAAGCTGTAAGGACAAATGGCCTAACGGTCGGCCAATGATAAGGGTGCATGTTGCGAGAGCCTTCCTACCAGAGCCTGATGAACCCTGAGTTGCAGCAGTCTCTGCGTCAGTCAGGCCTCCCTCCGTGCCTCTGTAACCTATGGAATATCTGGAGTCTACTGAGCTGCCACAGAGAAACCTGAGCTGATCAGCACAGAAACCAGAGACTCCTGAGAGTTAATGGAGGATTGACACACACCTTCCCTCCCTCCCTCTCCTGCTTCCTCCCTCCACCTCCAGGGTTCAAATGTCATCGTGAAGGACGGTCCTTTCATTCTTTCATCCAGGAAGCTAAACACCCAGACTTGTGACCTTTTCTGGTTGACATTGCGAGCAGTCACTGTCAAAGTTGACCTAATGAAGATAGAGAAGATGGAAGTTTGAAAAAGACACAGTAGTCCTTACTGTTCTTATTATCACTAAACCCTGCTCACTGTCTGTCTCACTGTCTCTGAGATGTAACCCAACTCTCTGCTCACTGTCTGTCTCACTGTCTCTGAGATGTAACCCAACTCTCTGCTCACTGTCTGTCTCACTGTCTCTGAGATGTAACCCAACTCTCTGCTCACTGTCTCTGAGATGTAACCCAACTCTCTGCTCACTGTCTCTGAGATGTAACCCAACTCTCTGCTCACTGTCTGTCTCACTCTCTGAGATGTAACCCAACTCTCTGCTCACTGTCTGTCTCACTGTCTCTGAGATGTAACCAAACTCTCTGCTCACTGTCTGTCTCACTGTCTCTGAGATGTAACCCAACTCTCTGCTCACTGTCTGTCTCACTGCCTCTGAGATGTAACCCAACTCTCTGCTCACTGTCTGTCTCACTGTCTCTGAGATGTAACCCAACTCTCTGCTCACTGTCTGTCTCACTGTCTCTGAGATGTAACCCAACTCTCTAATCACTGTCTCTGAGATGTAACCCAACTCTCTGCTCACTGTCTCAGAGATGTAACCCAACTCTCTGCTCACTGTTTCACTGTCTCTGAGATGTAACCCAACTCTCTGCTCACTGTCTCACTGTCTCAGAGATGTAACCCAACTCTCTGTCACTGTTTCACTGTCTCTGAGATGTAACCCAACTCTCTGCTCACTGTCTCACTGTCTCAGAGATGTAACCCAACTCTCTGTTCACTGTTTCAATGTCTCTGAGATGTAACCCAACTCTCTGCTCACTGTCTCACTGTCTCTGAGATGTAACCCAACTCTCTGCTCACTGTCTCACTGTCTCAGAGATTTAACCCAACTCTCTGTTCACTGTTTCACTGTCTCTGAGATGTAACCCAACTCTCTGTTCACTGTTTCACTGTCTCTGAGATGTAACCCATCTCTCTGCTCACTGTCTCACTGTCTCAGAGATGTAACCCAACTCTCTGCTCACTGTCTGTCTCACTGTCTCTGAGATGTAACCCAACTCTCTGCTCACTGTCTCTGAGATGTAACTCAACTCTCTGCTCACTGTCTCACTGTCTCAGAGATTTAACCCAACTCTCTGCTCACTGTCTCACTGTCTCAGAGATGTAACCCAACTCTCTGTTCACTGTTTCACTGTCTCTGAGATGTAACCCATCTCTCTGCTCACTGTCTCACTGTCTCAGAGATGTAACCCAACTCTGTTCACTGTTTCACTGTCTCTGAGATGTAACCCATCTCTCTGCTCACTGTCTCAGAGATGTAACCCAACTCTCTGTTCACTGTTTCACTGTCTCTGAGATGTAACCCATCTCTCTGTTCACTGTCTCACTGTCTCTGAGATGTAACCCAACTCTCTGATCACTGTCTCACTGTCTCTGAGATGTAACCCAACTCTCTGTTCACTGTCTGTCTCACTGTCTCTGAGATGTAACCCAACTCTCTGCTCACTGTCTCTGAGATGTAACCCAACTCTCTGCTCACTGTCTCTGAGATGTAACCCAACTCTCTGCTCACTGTCTCACTGTCTCAGAGATTTAACCCAACTCTCTGTTCACTGTCTCACTGTCTCAGAGATGTAACCCAACTCTCTGTTCACTGTTTCACTGTCTCTGAGATGTAACCCAACTCTCTGCTCACTGTCTCACTGTCTCAGAGATTTAACCCAACTCTCTGTTCACTGTCTCACTGTCTCAGAGATGTAACCCAACTCTCTGCTCACTGTCTCACTGTCTCAGAGATGTAACCCAACTCTCTGTTCACTGTCTCACTGTCTCTGAGATGTAACCCAACTCACTGCTCACTGTCTCTGAGATGTAACCCAACTCTCTGCTCACTGTCTCAGAGTTGTAACCCAACTCTCTGTTCACTGTTTCACTGTATCTGAGATGTAACCCAACTCTCTGCTCACTGTCTCACTGTCTCAGAGATGTAACCCAACTCTCTGTTCACTGTTTCACTGTCTCTGAGATGTAAACCAACTCTCTGCTCACTGTCTCACTGTCTCAGAGATGTAACCCAACTCTCTGCTCACTGTTTCACTGTCTCTGAGATGTAACCCAACTCTCTGCTCACTATCTCACTGTCTCAGAGATGTAACCCAACTCTCTGTTCACTGTCTCACTGTCTCTGAGATGTAACCCAACTCACTGCTCACTGTCTCTGAGATGTAACCCAACTCTCTGCTCACTGTCCCAGAGATGTAACCCAACTCTCTGTTCACTGTCTCACTGTCTCAGAGATTTAACCCAACTCTCTGTTCACTGTCTCACTGTCTCTGAGATGTAACCCAACTCTCTGCTCACTGTCTCACTGTCTCAGAGATTTAACCCAACTCGCTGTTCACTGTCTCACTGTCTCAGAGATGTAACCCAACTCTCTGTTCACTGTTTCACTGTCTCTGAGATGTAACCCAACTCTCTGCTCACTGTCTCACTGTCTCTGAGATGTAACCCAACTCTCTTCTCACTGTCTCTGAGATGTAACCCAACTCTCTGTTCACTGTTTCACTGTCTCTGAGATGTGACCCATCTCTCTGCTCACTGTCTCACTGTCTCAGAGATGTAACCCAACTCTCTGCTCACTGTCTGTCTCACTGTCTCTGAGATGTAACCCAACTCTCTGCTCACTGTCTCTGAGATGTAACCCAACTCTCTGCTCACTGTCTCACTGTCTCAGATATTTAACCCAACTCTCTGTTCACTGTTTCACTGTCTCTGAGATGTAACCCAACTCTCTGCTCACTGTCTGTCTCACTGTCTCTGAGATGTAACCCAACTCTCTGCTCACTGTCTCTGAGATGTAACCCAACTCTCTGCTCACTGTCTCTGAGATGTAACCCAACTCTCTGCTCACTGTCTCACTGTCTCAGAGATTTAACCCAACTCTCTGTTCACTGTCTCACTGTCTCAGAGATGTAACCCAACTCTCTGTTCACTATCTCACTGTCTCAGAGATGTAACCCAACTCTCTGCTCACTGTCTCACTGTCTCTGAGATGTAACCCAACTCTCTTCTCACTATCTCTGAGATGTAACCCAACTCTCTTCTCACTGTCTCTGAGATGTAACCCAACTGTCTGGATGGTTGGTTTGAAATCTGAGAAGTAAACAGAAGTACAGCAGTGCACAGTGTCATCTCTCGTGTGTCTGCCAGGAAGCTCCTTCTCAACCAGTGCTGTGAGGCAAGTTTTCAGTCTCGCTGTGAAAAAGTGAGTTTTGTTGGGACAACATTGGGACAACGTTCCTATTCTGTCCTGTCACCATGGATGGACAGGTTATCTGAAGACCCATCTGGATGGTGCCTTTGTCCACTCCAGTGTTGTGAAGTAGGATGTTGTCTCGCTGGGACAATGTTGGGAGAACGTTTCCACTGTCCCGTCACACACACACTGCCCTCTGCGCCATTATTTTGAATGGCTTCCAACCCATTTTAGATAACCCATGCTTTGCAGTGTGTCAGGTGGCACCTGCTGTTGATGCTAGGATTATTTCGCCCGCAGTCAAAAACATTGGAGGCATAGAGATGCTCTTTCCCCAAACAACTTGGAGTGAGTGTGTTTGTGGGTACACTCCAGATGTTATCATATTTAAATTATTATGATTATTTGTACATTGTATACTGCAGATTATAAACTGGGTGGTTCGAGCCCTGAATGCTGATTGGCTGACAGCCGTGGTATATCAGACTGTATACCACGGGTATGACAAAACCATTTATTTTTACTGCTCTAATTATGTTGGTAACCAGTTTTTAATAGCAATAAGGCACCTCGGGGGTTTGTGGTATATGGCCAATATACCATGGCTAAGGTCTGTATCCAGGCACTCCGCGTTGCATTGTGCTTAAGAATAGCCCTTAGCTGTGGTATATACTGGCCATATACCACACCCCCTCGGGCCTTATTGCTTAAATATACACTGAGTGTACAAAACAGTAGGAACACCTTGCACCCCCTTTTGCCCTCAGAACAGCCTCAATTCATCGTGGCATGGACTCTACAAGGTGTCGAAAGCGTTCCACAGGAATGCTGGCCCTTGTTGACTCCAATGCTTCCCGCAGTTGCGTCAAGTTGGCTGGATATCCTTTGGGTGGTGGACCATTCGTGATACACACGGGAAAGTGTTTAGAGTGAAAAACCCAGCAGCATTGCAGTTCTTGACACAAACTGTTGCGCCTGGCACCTACTACCATACCCCGTTCAAAGGCACCATTCACCCTCTGAATGGCACACATACACAATCCATGTCTCAAGGCTTGAAAATCCTTCTTTAACCTATCTCCTCCCCTTCATCTACACTGATTTGAAGTGGCTTTAACAAGTGACATCAATAAGGGATCATAGCTTTCACCTGGATTTACCTGGTCTGTCTATGTCATGGAAAGACTAGGTGTCCTTAATGTTTTGTACACTCAGTGTATATAATTGTCTAAGTTAAGTTTTGGGACGAAGACCATAACCTCAAAAATGTAACCTATTGTTATTGGTATTCAACTTGCCTGGACAGCAGTCTGTCTTAAAGAAACGATACATTCATGTTGCTTTATTTTAGAAAGCCAGTGACTGTTTCAAGTCTCCCCATCTAAACCTGTAATGAGTATCACTGAGCACTGCAGTCATATTGCTGTACAGTCATCTGTCTAATTTGCATTTGTTGTTTCCTGCAGCCATTACTGATCCAATCTCCTTATCATGGAATAGTTTCCTTATCCTGGAATAGTCCCAGCACTGGCCTCTCTCAATACACTCTCACTGAACAACTCTCACTGACCAACTCTCACTATATTCATTATGTTTATGGCTGCATCTCAAATTAACCTATTTCCCATAAGGCCCTATTCCCAAGAAAGTACACTACATATGGAATAGGGGACCATTTAGAGGTTCCTTAATGTTATGAAAAATCCCTAACTGAAAAGTGAAGTTTCTTTTCACTCACAAAATTAAAATCACGGTGCTGTTATCACAAAACACATTATTTTCTGTGTTATAGCCTAACTAGACGATAGGCAATAAAGGCCTCTGGAAAGTTTTGTAATTTAAGTACAACCAGAGAGGAAAAGGTTAACTTTAGGCTACTTTGGTGAATTTGCGAGGCATTCAGATTACAAAGACATATGCGCCCCCCGGATCTTTCTGCCTGCCCCCTCCTCTCTCTCCCTAATGCTTGCTCGCCTGTGCCGTATTCATTACACTGATTCTGTTGCAAAACGATTCTGATCGGAAGCAAATGGAACGAAACTGGGAGGGACCTACCTGAATTTGTCCAATAGAAACTCTTGTTTTAGTTGCAAACTGTTTGCACTAATGATTACACCCCTGCTCTTTCTCTTCGCTAATGATGTGAGTGTGTTCAGTCTTCGGTCTGTTGCATGTAGAATATCCTAGCCTATTTCTTGATGGAATTCCTTAAAAACAAACAAAAGATAACTATTGTAAAATAAATTGTGTCCGTAAAATGTATATAGTATGTATAAGCGGGAAGTAGAAGCCTAAGTGTTGTTGTCCATTAGTTTACTCCAATTAGGGGAGGGGTGGTTGGGTTAGGGGAAAATAATAAATGAAAATATATTTTAAAAAGATGTGTGTATATATATATATATATATATATATATATATATATATTTTTTTTTTTTAAATATACAATATAAAATATATATTGTGTGTATATATATACAGTGAGGGAAAAGAGTATTTGATCCCCTGCTGATTTTGTACGTTTGCCCGCTGACAAAGACATGATCAGTCTATAATTTTAATGGTAGGTTTATTTGAACAGTGAGAGACAGAATAACAACAACAAAATCCAGAACAATGCATGTCAAAAATGTTATTAATTGATTTGCATTTTAATGAGGGAAATAAGTATTTGACCCCTCTGCATAACATTACTTAGTACTTGGTGGCAAAACCCTTGTTGGCAATCATAGAGGTCAAACGTTTCTTGTAGTTGGCCACCAGGTTTGCACACATCTCAGGAGGGAATTTTTCCCACTCCTCTTTGCAGATCTTCTCCAAGTCATTAAGGTTTCCAGGCTGACGTTTGGCAACTCGAACCTTCAGCTCCCTCCAAAGATTTTCTATGGGATTAAGGTCTGGAGACTGGCTAGGCCACTCCAGGACCTTAATGTGCTTCTTCTTGAGCCACTTTCGTTGCCCGGGCGGTGTGTTTGGGATCATTGTCATGCTGAAAGACCCAGCCAAGTTTCATCTTCAATGCCCTTGCTGATGGAAGGAGGTTTTCACTCAAAATCTCACAATACATGGCCCCATTCATTCTTTCCTTTACACGGATCAGTCGTCCTGGTCCCTTTGCAGAAAAACAGCCCCAAAGCATGATGTTTCCACCCCCATGCTTCACAGTAGGTATGGTGTTCTTTGGATGCAACTCAGCATTCTTTGTCCTCCAAACACGACGAGTTGAGTTTTTACCAAAAAGTTATATTTTGGTTTCATCTGGCCATATGACATTCTCCCAATCCTCTTCTGGATCATCCAAATGCACTCTAGCAAACTTCAGACGGGCCTGGACATGTACTGGCTTAAGCAGGGGGACACGTCTGGCACTGCAGGATTTGAGTCCCTGGCGGTGTAGTGTGTTACTGATGGTAGGCTTTGTTACTTTGGTCCCAGCTCTCTGCAGGTCATTCACTAGGTACCCCCGTGTGGTTCTGGGATTTTTGCTCACCGTTCTTGTGATCATTTTGACCCCACGGGGTGAGATCTTGCGTGGAGCCCCAGATCGAGGGAGATTATCAGTGGTCTTGTATGTCTTCCATTTCCTAATAATTGCTCCCACAGTTGATTTCTTCAAACCAAGCTGCTTACCTATTGCAGATTCAGTCTTCCCAGCCTGGTGCAGGTCTACAATTTTGTTTCTGGTGTCCTTTGACAGCTCTTTGGTCTTGGCCATAGTGGAGTTTGGAGTGTGACTGTTTGAGGTTGTGGACAGGTGTCTTTTATACTGATAACAAGTTCAAACAGGTGCCATTAATACAGGTAACGAGTGGAGGACAGAGGAGCCTCTTAAAGAAGAAGTTACCGGTCTGTGAGAGCCAGAAATCTTGCTTGATTGTAGGTGACCAAATACTTATTTTCCACCATAATTTGCAAATAAATTCATTAAAAATCCTACAATGTGATTTTCTGGATTTCTTTTCTCTCAATTTGTCTGTCATAATTAACGTGTACCTATGATGAAAATTACAGGCCTCTCATCTTTTTAAGTGGGAGAACTTGCACAATTGGTGGCTGACTAAATACTTTTTTTCCCCCACTGTATATGTGGCAGGGGGACCTTGCGGGCGCTGCAGGATTTCAGTCCTTCACGGCGTAGTGTGTTACCAATTGTTTTCTTGGTGACTATGGTCCCAGTTGCCTTGAGATCATTGACAAGATCCTCCCATGTAGTTCTGGGCTGATTCCTCACCGTTCTCATGATCATTGCAACTCCACGAGGTGAGATCTTACATGGAGCCCCAGGCCGAGGGAGATTGACAGTCTTTTGTGTTTCTTCCATTTGCGAATAATCGCACCAACTGTTGTAACCTTCTCACCAAGCTGCTTGGCGATGGTCTTGTAGCCCATTCCAGCCTTGTTTAGGTCTACAATCTTGTCCCTGACACCCTTGGAGAGCTCTTTGGTCTTGGCCATGGTGGAGAGTTTGGAATCTGATTGATTGATTGCTTCTGTGGACAGGTGTCTTTTATACAGGTAACAAGCTGAGATTAGGAGCACTCCCTTTAAGAGTGTGCTCCTAATCTCAGCTCGTTACCTGTATAAAAGACACCTGGGAGCCAGAAATCTTTCTGATTGAGAGGGGGTCAAATACTTATTTCCCTCATTAAAATACAAATCAATTTATAACATTTTTGACATGCGTTTTTCTGGATTTTTTTGTTGTTATTCTGTCTCTCACTGTTCAAATAAACCTACCATTAAAATTATAGACTGATCATGTCTTTGTCTATATTGTGTGTGTATATATATATATATATATATATACACACTACCGGTCAAAAGTTTTAGAACACCTACTCATTCAAGGGTTTTTCTTTATTTTTACTATTTTCTACATTGTAGTGAAGAAATCAAAATATATTGCCACACTTTGCCTTGATGACAGCTTTGCAAATGTATTTTGTATGATGAGTATTTTGTGTAGGTAGGAGGCATATGTACTGGCCCAGTCAATGTTACAGTAAATTAGATATGAGTAAATGAAGCTATAGTATAGAGTTGGAAGCAAGTCAGATGAACCAAACCAAATAAAATAAAATGTTATTTGTCACATGCGCCGAATACAACAGGTGTAGACCTTACTGTGAAATGCTTACTTACAAGCCCTTAATCAATAATGCAATTTTAACCAACAATGCAATTTTAAGAAAATAGAGTTAAGAAAATATATACTAAATAAACTAAAGTAAAAAATAAATAAATAAAAGTAACACAATAAAAGAACAATAGTGAGGCTATATACAGGGGATACCGGTACCGAGTCAATGTGCGGGGGTACAGGTTAGTCGAGGTAATTTGTACATTAACATTTACATTTTAGTCATTTAGCAGACACTCTTATCCAGAGCGACTTACAGTTAGTGAGTGCATACATTTTTCATACTGGCCCCCCGTGGGAAACGAACCCACAACCCTGGAGTTGCAAGCGCCATGCTCTACCAACTGAGCTACAGGGGACTATAAGTAGGGGTAAAGTGACTATGCATAGATAATAAACAGCGAGTAGAAGCAGTGTACAAACAAAGGGGGAGGGGGTCAATGCAAATAGTCTGGGTGGTTATTTTATTTAATTGTTCAGCGGTCTTATGGCTTGGGGGTAGAAGCTGTTAAGGAGCCTTTTGGACCTAGACTTGGCGCTCCGGTACCGCTTGCTGTGCGGTAGCAGAGAGAACAGTCTATTACTTGGGTGACTGGAGTCTTTGACAAAAAACAAATTGGTACCACTAGTCTTTCGGATGATACCAACAGATTTCATCACTTTGCTACAGACAAATTGAATATGATCTTTCCTGGATAACTTTCCATAAATTAGAACTCAGAGGAATCTAGTGGATTAGACTTGTTCCATTTTAGTCCCACCAATATTGAGATTCTGGCAATTTTTTTCTGCAGCATTGACGGTCCCCAAGAACACAGTGGCCTCCATCATTCTTAAATGGAAGAAGTTTCGAACCACAAAGACTCTTTCTAGAGCTGGCCGCCCGGCCAAACGGAGCAATCAGGGGAGAAGGGCCTTGCTCAGGGAGGTGACCAAGAACCCGATGGTCACTCTGACAGAGCTCCAGAGTTCCTCTGTGGAGATGGGAGAACCTTCCAGAAGGACAACCATCTCTGCAGCACTCCACCAATCAGGCCTTTATGGTAGAGTGGCCAGACGGAAGCCACTCCTCAGTAAAAGGCACATGACAGCCCGCTTGGAGTTTGCCAAAAGGCACCTAAAGGACTCTCAGACCATGAGAAACAAGATTATCTGGTTTGATGAAACCAAGATTGAACTCTTTGGCCTGAATGCCAAGCATGACGTCTGGAGGAAACCTGGCACCATCCCTATGGTGAAGCATGGTGGCAGCATCATGCTGCAGGGATGTTTTTCAGCGGCAGGGACTGGTAGACGAGCCAGGATTGAGGGAAAGATGAACGGAGCAAAGTACAGAGAGATCCTTGATGAAAACCTGCTCCAGAGTGCTCAGGACCTCAGACTGGGGCGAAGGTTCACCTTCCAACAGGACAACGACCCTTAGCACACAACCAAGACAACGCAGGAGTGGCTTCTGGACAAGTCTCTGAATGTCCTTGAGTGGCCCAGCCAGAGCCCAGACTTGAACCCGATCGAACATCTCTGGAGAGACCTGAAAATAGCTGTGCAGCGACACTCCCCATCCAACCTGAGAGGACTTAAGAGGATCTGCAGAGAAGAATTGGAGAAACTCCCCAAATACAGGTGTGCCAAGCTTGTAGGGTCATACACAAGAAGACTTAAGGCTGTAATCGCTGCCAAAGGTGCTTCAACAAAGTACTGAGTAAAGGGTCTGAATACTTATGTAAATGCGATATTTACGTTTTTTAAACCTGTTTTTGCTTTTTCATTATGGGATATTGTGTGTAGATTGATGAGGGGAAAAAACGATTTAATCTATTTTAGAATAAGGCTGTAACATAACAATATGTGGAAAAAGTCAAGGGGTCTGAATACTTTCCGAATGCACTGTATAATCATGGGCTATAAAGATTTTATCCACAAGTTGCAAAAGAGCCATATCTGTGGAGTAGTTTTCATGAAAACCATATTGGTGCTCATATAGGATACTGTGTTGATTTAAATGTTTCAACATTCTCTTACACACCAATTCATCTAGGATTTTAGAAAAACATGGTAGTACAGATATTGGGCGATAATTTGTAAAAGATCTTGGATCCCCAGATTTATAGAGGGGAATAACTTTGGCAATTTTCAAATCTTTAGGAACAATACTAGTTTTGGTGAAGATATACGTTAGAGGCTCAGTAATCGAGGAAGACACTGATTTCACCAAAGAGGCACCAATCTCATCATGACCTTCTGCTGATATCTTTAAGTTACGAATTACCTCCATCACCTCCATTACATCAGGAGGATCAAACTGAAACAGAGAAGGGAAATGTCCCTTAATGTAATCCAAGGGATTTCCATCAGTTTTCTCAATTTTCTTTGACAGAGAGGAACCCACATTCACAAAAAAAGTTATTAAATTCACATGAAACAACATCATTATCACTATAGGTCTTATTTCCAACAATAAATTGAGATGGGATGGTTGTAGATGCCTTTTTGTTATTCAACAGTTGATTGAGGATTTTCCAAGTTTACTTTATATTATTTAAGGATTCTTGATATTTGTTAGTAAAATACAAAAATTGGGATATCCGAAGTAGGTGAGTACATTTGTTCTTATACTTTTTGTAATTTGCAGAATTCAGGGGAGAGGTATTTGTGAGAATCTTTTTATACAACTTGTTTTTTTTAACTGAGGATTTTTTGAGACCGGTTGTAAACCAAGGTTTCCAGAACCTTTCTGCTGCTCTCTTATGTTGTTTAACTAAGGGAAAGCAGTGGTGAAATACAGAATTGAAAGATGTGAGAAAAGTCTGGTAAGCAGACTCCACATGGGCCTGATTATCAACATTTTCCCATGAAATATCATCAATCAACATCTTAAAGAGCTCACAATTACTTTTGTTAAATATTCTACATTTAATGCTACTAATCATTCCCATCTGTTCATTTCCAGCTGCCAAAGAGAAGTGGAAAAGTGGAAAGTGGTCAGAAATGTCAGTATAAAATATACCTGTATAAGCCACATTTATTCAAAGAAGTCGACGTGCAAGGAGTCGAGGAATCAATTATTTTGGAGTCGATTCTCCACCACTAGGTCATTGTCGTTAACAATTGGAAAAATAGCAGAGAAAGGCAAGCGACAGCGGTGAAGTCCCCTATGGCAATATTTTGTGAAGTTAAATGAGAAGGAAATGCCAACTTTGCGAGGTGGAATTGAGGTACATTAATGGTAGAACATGTGCAATGCTTAACCATCTGAAAGGGACGCACCTTGAGACCCAAACCGTTGCTGGCAGCAGCGCAGCTGCATTGTGAATTCATGTGGAAAACTGATCAATGTTAAGACATTTTTTCCATTTGTCACATCCCTAGTACCATTCATGATTTTCCTCATGGCTCATTGAATAGGGATTACTGAGCTCATAGCACCAAGCCCCACCACCACGTCTACCACCACGTCTACCACAGACAGACCATACTCATGAATCAGTCAGGATCAATATCGTCTTTGGCAAATTAACCTGTCTGTGGGTGGACCATATCTAGGATTGGTTATTGTAGTTTGGTTGGGTTTGGTTGGGTAAAACCAATGGATAATACTGGCAGTATTTATACTAGGCTATTGTCCATCTGGACAGGGTTGTGCTTCACACTGCACTCAATTGACCATGCTTGTGTAAAGGACATCACGCTGCTTGCTTACTGAGTACCACTTCCTTCCGATTCGGCTCATACATGGTGCGAACTCGGGACATCTGCCTTGCTAGCACACATGACCGTCCTCCCTTGAGAGCGTCTTAGCCTGATCGCGCCACCTCAGAAGCTAGCTAATGAGGGGACGCAAGCGGGACACTTAAGGCTGAGAAGTACGTTTCAAACATCCCCATGTGCTACACTTGTTGCTTGGCAACATTCTGTCCATAACACACTGCATATAAACAAATGATTAGTTGGATTGTTGTTACTGTAAAATATATGCTCTCCAGCCTCCACTTAGTTTTAGGCTCAGCATTAAAATGTTTGCCTTCTTGAAACTTAGTTATACAAAAAGTCAACATGTGGTAGTCAGTAGGACATTGCAAGCTACATTTTCAAAGTATTATAGCAGCAGTTTAGCTTAGATGAAGGAGCTGTGTTGTCAATGGATACTTTGCTACTTTTTTAGCTGGTGAATTATTTTGTGGTGAGAGATAATTGGATTTAAGTGACACTAACAATGGGATATATTGAATGGTAGGTCAGGGGTCTGAACATGGTGCCATGCACAGGGCTTCTTTCACAGATCTTTCTCTCTCTCCCTGCACAGGCCTCTCTCTCTCTCTCTCCTTCCTTTTTCTCCTAGTGCCACCCCACTTTATGTCCCCCCCCCCCCCCCCCCTCCCCCTATCTACCCCTCTCCCTCCCTCTCTCTCTCCCTCCCTGTCCTGACAAAGGGCACATTTACCAGGATGTTCTGGTGCCCTTTAGTCAGCAATGTTGTTTGAACTGTGGTGAGTATGCCAGCCACAGCCCACAGGGCAGGGTGGGGCTGGAGACTGGGAGAGGTAGAGTGGAGTGGCTTAGGACACACACACACACTGGGACAGGGTGTGGAAGTGTCTTAGGGCAGGGCAGTGTTTAGGTATGGTAATCCAAGGGTTAATAACGAGTGGAGCTGGGCCTGGCTCATATGGCACAGTATTTATTTTCATGTTCCACCATATCACAGCAGCTTATGTATTCATAACATGTGAATATAACATTCATGAAATGTAAAAGTCTGTGTACTAATTGTTGGTATATTGAGACCTTTAGTCACATGTATTATCTTGGAACGTGTAATGTTGTTGAAATGAAATACATTTTACTGTTCATGTGTAGTCTTATGATTATGACTAATCACAATATAATCATTGAACAATACTAGCCTTCATTATGCAATGTTCAACATTAAGTGAACATTTTACATACATTTACATTTTAGTCATTTAGCAGACGCTCTTAACCAGAGCGACTTACAGGAGCAATTAGGGTTAAGTGCCTTGCTCAAGGGCACATTAACGTCATTTAGCAGACGCTCTTAGCCAGAGCGACTCACAAATTGGTGCGTTCACCCTATAGCCAGTGGGATAACCACTTTACAAGGATTACTTTAGCCTATCCCAGGTATTCCTTAAAGAGGTGGGGTTTCAAATGTCTCCGGAAGGTGGTGAGTGACTCCGCTGTCCTGGCGTCGTGAGGGAGCTTGTTCCACCATTGGGGTGCCAGAGCAGCGAACAGTTTTGACTGGGCTGAGGGGGAGCTGTGCTTCCGCAGAGGAAGGGGAGCCAGCAGGCCAGAGGTGGATGAACGCAATGTCCTCGTTTGGGTGTAGGGACTGATCAGAGCCTGAAGGTACAGGGGTGCCGTTCCCCTCACTGCTCCAAAGGCAAGCACCATGGTCTTGTAGCGGATGCGAGCTTCAATTGGAAGCCAGTGGAGTGTGCGGAGGAGGGGGGTGACGTGAGAGAACTTGGGAAGGTTGAACACCAGACGGGCTGCGGCATTCTGGATGAGTTGTAGGGGTTTAATGGCACAGGCAGGGAGCCCAGCCAACAGCGAGTTGCAGTAGTCCAGACGGGAGATGACAAGTGCCTGGACCAGGACCTGCGCCGCTTCCTGTGTAAGGCAGGGTCGCACTCTCCGAATGTTGTAGAGCATGAACCTGCAGGAGCGGGTCACCGCCTTGATGTTGGCGGAGAACGACAGGGTGTTGTCCAGGGTCACGCCTAGGCTCTTCGCACTCTGGGAGGAGGACACAGCGGAGTTGTCTACCGTGATGGCGAGATCATGGAACGGGCAGTCCTTCCCGGGGAGGAAGAGCAGCTCCGTCTTGCCAGGGTTCAGCTTGAGGTGGTGATCCGTCATCCATACTGATATGTCTGCCAGACATGCAGAGATGCGATTCGCCACCTGGTGATCAGAAGGGGGAAAGGAGAAGATTAGTTGTGTATCGTCAGCGTAGCAATGATAGGAAAGGCCATGTGAGGATATGACAGAGCCAAGTGACTTGGTGTATAGGGAGAAAAGGAGAGGGCCCAAAACCGATCCCTGGGGGACACCAGTGGTGAGAGCACGTGGTGCGGAGACAGCTTCCCGCCACGCCACTTGGTAGGAGCGACCGGTCAGGTAGGACGCAATCCAGGAGTGAGCCGCGCCGGAGATGCCCATTTCGGAGAGGGTGGAGAGGAGGATCTGATGGTTCACAGTATCAAAGGCAGCAGACAGATCTAGAAGGACAAGAGCAGAGGAGAGAGAGTTAGCTTTAGCAGTGCGGAGAGTCTCTGTGACACAGAGAAGAGCAGTCTCAGTTGAATGACCAGTCCTGAAACCTGATTGGTTTGGATCAAGAAGGTCATTCTGAGAGAGATAGCAAGAGAGTTGGCTAAAGACGGCACGCTCAATAGTTTTGGAAAGAAAAGAAAGAAGGGATACTGGTCTGTAGTTGTTGACATCAGTGGGGTCGAGTGTTGGTTTTTTGAGAAGGGGAGTAACTCTCGCTCTCTTGAAGACGGCTTGCTTCATGTGAAACCATCCAGAAACGCCTGGGTTGGGTTTGTTTGATCAAGGATCAGTCACATACTGACACAACAGCACCTTCCTCTCTGGGTATTTCTCTCAGAGCAGAGCCATCACTGTCTGCTGTAAACAAACACTCTTGAATAATATGGAAATACTGGATGAGTAGTGTATAGTTAATTCGTCATTTATTCAGTCCCACACTAAAGCTCTCTTCCTGTATAGTGTATCACTACTGTATTTAATGCACTGAACCACTCGACCTCTGCCCTCGCTCCTCTCCCCTGCCATTGTGTCCCAGTACGGAACATTCTGTCTATTGTATTGTATTATTAAACTAATCTCTTGTGTTGTTTGATCAGAGCTTTCTGACGCAGTCTCTCTGCTAGCTCTGTGCCACAGAAGAGGGAGAGACAGCCAATAGCCTGGGGTGACATGGAATGGAAAATCTCTGTCCAGACAGACAGTCAAAGACTTTCATCAGGTTAACATCATATAGCCAGGCTAGTGTGTAGTCTGAAATACAGTGTAGGAGGTGGCCTAATCACAGGGCTGACCCGCTTAGCTCCTGCTCATTAGCAACCAAATGGAAGTTAAGACTGAAACAAGGAGATACTTGGACTTGTCCAATAAGAAATACTCATTTTATACGTTTTAACAGTAATGAACACGACCCAGGTTTGCATCATACTGTGTAGGCCTAGTCCAGGAGGTGGTCTAGTAACAGGGCTCACCCACAGTCCTCCATGGGTTAGTAGCTACTCAGATATAGACATGATGGTTTCAGGAGATACATTACACAGGGGTGGGATTGAATAAGGAATCCCTTACTTCCTGCTGATTATATGCTTTAATTATATTCAGTTTAATATAGGTTTATTTGCGTAAGATGCTTCATTTGATTTAACGTGTTATGACAGAGGCATCAGTAAAACGATATCCTTTCATCCATTTATTAGCAACACGTATTATGATAATCAGTCAGAAGTGCCATGTGGGTGGATCCTTATTATATGAATTGAGTGTTATGATTTCCAGTTGCTTTATGGTATTATTATGTTTGAATCCATTTTTGATTGGCTGTTGAGGAACATGCAGAGAGTGATATTGTTTTTGGTTCCCTGCAGTTAGAGCTGTTTTTGATTATCTAACTGCAGCTGGTAAAAACACACAGTTTCCTCAACGCTAGTGAATATTTATAGGGTTAATTTTAGTTTACAACTGAATTAAAGCCATCCTGGGTCGTATTCAGTAGGGAGAAAACATTTCGAAATCGACTGAACCTGTCACGATCGTCGTAAAGGAGAGTAGACCAAGGCGCAGCGTGTGAAATGAACATGACTTTATTATATTAAAGTTCCTAAATATAAACAAAACACGACTCGTGAAGTCCACGGTTACACTGACCGCATAAGGAACAAAAACCCACAAACACAAGGTGAACACAGACAGTTTAAATATGGCTCCCAATCAGAGACAACGAGCCAACAGCTGACACTCGTTACCTCTGATTGGGAGTCACTCAAACAAAGAAATACAACAACCTAGAAATAGACACAACAGAACTACCAACATAGAAATAAACACATAGAATGAACACACCCTGGCTCAACATAATGAGTCCCAGAGCCAGGGTGTGACAGTACCCCCCCCTAAAGGCGCGGACTGCGACCGCGCCTCAACTAAACAAAACAGGGGAGGGCTGGGCGGGCATACCTCCTCGGCGGCGGTTCTGGCTCCGGCCTTGACCACCACCCTCCGATACACCCCCCAAAGTACCCCTGGTCCTGTCTAGCCCCGCTGGCCGGAGCCGGACTGACGACACGCGCCCCTGGCTTGGTGCGTGGAACAGGAATGGACCGGAATGGGCTGGCGACGCGCACCACAGACTTGGTGCGGAGAGCAGGAACGAGCCGGACAGGGCTGACGACGCACCCCGTAGGCTTGGTGCGTGGAGGAGGAACGGGCCTTACCAGGCTGACGACTCGCACCCCTGGCTTTGTGCGTGGAGGAGGAACGGGCCTTACCAGGCTGACTTCTCGCACCCCTGGCTTAGTGCGAGTGGCAGGAACAGGCCGGACCGGGCTGGCGACGCGCACCGTAGGTTTGGTGCGAGTGGCAGGAACAGGCCGGGTCGGGCTGGCGACGCACACCGTAGGTTCTGTGCGTGGAACAGGAACAGGCCGGACCGGGCTGGCGACGCGCACCGTAGGTTTGGTGCGAGTGGCAGGAACAGGCCGGGTCGGGCTGGCGACGCGCACCGTAGGTTTGGTGCGAGTGGCAGGAACAGGCCGGGTCGGGCTGGCGACGCGCACCGTAGACTTGGTGCGGGTGGCAGGAACAGGCCGGACCGGGCTGGCGACGCGCACCGTAGGTTTGGTGCGAGTGGCAGGAACAGGCCGGGTCGGGCTGGCGACGCGCACCGTAGACTTGGTGCGGGTGGCAGGAACAGGCCGGACCGGGCTGGCGACGCGCACCGTAGGTTTGGTGCGAGTGGCAGGAACAGGCCGGGTCGGGCTGGCGACGCGCACCGTAGACTTGGTGCGGGTGGCAGGAACAGGCCGGACCGGGCTGTGGAGACGGATAGGAGGCCTGGAGTGAACAGCGGCCACCACCCGTCCTGGCTGAATGCCTACCCTCACCCACTCTGTGTGAGGCATCCGCACAGGACGTACAGGGCGGTGTACCCCTGGCCTGGTGGCCTCCTGGATTCGCCCCATCTTTGCCTCCGTCGTCCATGCCGTGTGCCCCCCCCTAAAAATTTCTTGGGGTTGCCTCTCGACCCTCCGACGCTGCTCCCACGTCCAGGTTGCCTGTTCCTGGACACGCTGCTTGGTCCTGGTATGGTGGGTTTTTCTGTCACGATCGTCGTAAAGGAGAGTAGACCAAGGCGCAGCGTGTGAAATGAACATGACTTTATTATATTAAAGTTCCTAAATATAAACAAAACACGACTCGTGAAGTCCACGGTTACACTGACCGCATAAGGAACAAAAACCCACAAACACAAGGTGAACACAGACAGTTTAAATATGGCTCCCAATCAGAGACAACGAGCCAACAGCTGACACTCGTTACCTCTGATTGGGAGTCACTCAAACAAAGAAATACAACAACCTAGAAATAGACACAACAGAACTACCAACATAGAAATAAACACATAGAATGAACACACCCTGGCTCAACATAATGAGTCCCAGAGCCAGGGTGTGACAGAACCGCAGGAGATACGAACTGAGCTTGTCCAATATCGACACAGATTTCCATTTTCTTTCGCAACACATTGCTTCAGTGTGCCCTACTGAACATGAACAATGTGTGTTACAGTATCTCACAAATAAATCACTGTTCTGTCAGAGTTGTCAGCATTGTTTCCTTTCCTTCACCTTTTTGTCAATTCAGCACTTGAAGTCAGTGGGATGTGTACTGTATGTCTTTTCTCTTTATGAAAGAAAGCAACCATTGGAGACTGTGTGCATTTTACTGACTCCCTTTTTTTGGGGTTCTGACATATTCCCCTTCACGAAGAAGTGTACACTCCCCCACATGCATTTAAAAGCATTGGATTGGTGCAAGCAAGTTTCCACCATATTCCTTCCAACAGTCCATTCCTTTGAAATCTAATAGTGCACACTTCAGGAGAAGGGTAGATAATATGTCCGCTAATGCACACTTCAGCAGAAGGGTAGAGAATCTGACCGAAGCCCTAATCTTGTTTCCCCCCCATGAGCCAAGCAGCCAATCAGTGCCTGTCTCTCTCTCTCCACAGGCGTGGTGCTGATGGAGATATCTGAGGTCCACAGGAAAGTTCACCTTGAGCTAGAGGAGAATGTGAGTACTGTGTGTGTGTGTGTGTGTGTGTGTGAGCTTGCTTGAGTTTGTGTGTATTTGTGATTGTGTGTGTGTGTGGGTTCTGCAATGTGTGTGTGTGTGTGTGTGTGTGTACATGAGTGTTTGCGTCATCTGTTGTTTAATTCGCCCAGTGTATCCTATCTCTCTCTCTCTCTCCCTCTCTCTTTTTATTTCCCTCTCCCTCTCTTTTTCTCTCTGCTGCTTAACACAATGCACCGTTTAGTTTCTCTCTTTCTCTTTCCCCTTCTTCAACTCTCTCCATTAATAATCACAGGATGGTGTTTCTCTCTATGTAACACCAAGGGACAAAAAAGCTAAGATAATGAGCAGTAAACAAAAACAAGCTAGAGGAAAAGTTGCACCTGTCTGGTTCTTGTGTACAGCCTGTTTATAGAACGGGAGCAGGTCTGAACATGCCCTGTGAGGGGGCCTCTGGGAACTCCACTTGTCAAGGTCTGTAGGCGCTCTATCCCGATCACTTACTTTCAACAGCATTATGGTTGGCATACAAAAACGTATTCTACAAACTATAAACAATGTTTATCATCATACGTATACAGGGGTAAGGAGTAACTGATTAGATGTAATCAGTTACTTGTAATCTGATTACAAAACTGTAACTGTAATCAGTTACATTGCCAGCAAAAATACTGTAGTCAGATAGTCTTTTGCACAACGTAGCAACGCCCACTTCCGCTCAACTTCCTACCCGATACATAGCTTCATCTCCCGATTGCGACCTGTCAGACTGATTGTAGCCATACTAGCCTCAAAGTCGCTCGTTTTATCATTAATATACAGAGGTAATCAGTATATTAATATAATCATATTTCTATCATGTTTCTATTTATTGTGTTCTGTCTTTTTTTGTCTCTTAGCTAGCTAGCTATTAACGCGCTAACTAGTAAGATGGCTAGCAATTAGTCAACGCCCCCCTCCCTTACCAACCATGGCACTGTTTTACACAAGGTGCTTGCAAGAGCTGCCAAAGATAACAGTGACAGATGTACGTCGTCTGGCCAAGACAAGTAGCAAAGCACCGACCTCCAAGTTGGAAAAAGGATTCAAACTTTATGTCTCCAGTTACCTTTTCAACTATGAAGGTAAGTGTAGCCAAGTTGCCTATCAGACCAGACAAGGATGTTTACTCAAAGCTGTAACATAGTTTATGACTTTAACAGTAGCTAGCTAACATTATGATTGCTCATTCTTTTTATTCAAAACAGTTTCGAACAGGGACAAAGTGACAGGAGAGGTCAGCATAAGGGCTTGCTGCTACAGGTCCATGAGGAAAAATTTGAAACCACACAGTTTGAGTGTAGGGTGAAAAGTCAGCTGTTTGTGAGACACTACATGCCGGTTACACAGTCAGAGATGAAGCCTAGTCTTAGACTAAGAAGTTCCTGTCAATGGAGATCTGCATTAAGAGGCATTGCTTAGTCTAGGACTAGGCTTAACCCATGTCTATGAAACTGTTCTTAGTGTAGTAACTGTTCAGTCTTCCTTGCTGTTTCTGTAAGCTGTGTTATGTTGGACGCATTAGATTAAATTTAAACAAGGGCATATACCCTTAATAGAAAAGTTTAAACCCGTATTGCTGTAATGAATTTAGTGGCTGTTGCATGTTGCGCCAGTCACTTCTGTTTGCTGGTCGTGACACATGTTGAGTGATTTTATAGTCTAATCATTTTCTTTTTATATCCCCACGTAGGTTGTACTGAAGCCCTCTGAGCCAGTAACAATGGCACAACATCACTGTTCATGTGTTGCTGGCACTGCATTATGCAACCACACAGTTGCATTACTATTCCAGTCTGCACACTATTCCCAGATGGGAACACCAGTCCTCCCACCTGTGCACAGCTGCACAGAGGCCGAGCAGCAGTGGCATAAGCCAAGGACTATGGTATGTTTTAATAGCTATACCATATATCAACATCATATGGTTATAATGAGAAATGATTTAATGAAAACTTAAATCGTCTCATGATTAGATTTAGAATAGTGCCCTTGTACTGTCTTTTTACAGAGTCTGAAACCTGGGCCCATAGGCAAAATGACCATCACCAAGCCCACCAAAAAGAGCATGGCAGAAGGAGGGATGAGGTGAGTATTCCCTAATAGCCAGTATAGTAGGTAGTAGCTGGTCATGTCCTATTACACTTTGACTATATACAATTTCAGGTGGTTTCAAGTACATTGTTTAGATTGGCTAACCACAGCGGCCGCTTTGCTTTGCAGAAGTACACTCTACAGCGCCCTTCTTGGGCCGCTCCCTGACCTCTCAGTTCTCCAGATAGAAGAGGCATAAAATAACTTTCACCCTCTATCCAAGCCATTGATCTGCAGCATGGGGATGTCTGCTGAAAAGCTTTTAGTCGACTCCCACTTCGGAAAGGTACAGGTGGGGAGCCTCCTGTCTTACCAGCAGCCTTCAATCACAACGTGACACATAGTTCACCATAAGGAGACACCACCATTCCCTTCACTGCCCCTGGATGGCTACAGACTGGAGAGCAACTTTCAAGGCTGCACATTTGTGCTCAGTGAAGAAGACCAGCTTCACATAGAGTCTCTTCAGGTGAGCTTCGCAACAGCCCATAAAATAGAGGAAGCTACTAGAGAACAGAGTGCTGTCTCCGACTGGCAGGTGCTCCGGAAACCAAGACTGACCTCGTCACGGTTCCGAGAGGCTTGCCATGTGAGAGGGCTGACATCCGCAGGCAATCTAGCTGAAAGGATCCTCAAAGGCACAGCACCAACAGCTGATATGAAGAGGGGACTGGAGTTGGAGATGGAAGCAGCCAGTGACTACTGCAAGATGCAGAATGTCAACTTCTCACCCTGTGGCCTCATCATACATCCTAACATCCCTTGGCTTGCCTCTTCTCCTGATGGCCTGGTCTACGACCCTCTCGAGCATCCACCTTTTGGCCTAGTTGAGATTAAGAACCCAAACGTAAAGGGTTTTGTGGCTTGCAAGTACGTTCACATGCATAACGGTGTACCTTCCCTGAAGAGGCAGCATACCTACTACTGGCAAGTTCAAGGTCAGCTCTACATCACTGGGTTGGAGTGGTGTGACTTTGTTGTCTGTGCGCATGAGGACATTCTGGTCGAGAGAATACATAGAGACCCAGTGGTGTTCTCTCTAATTAGAGAGAAGGGTGACTGGTACTACTTATATGTGTACATGCAAAAGTTCTTAGGCAGGAAACACTAAATAACTACGGACAGGCTCCTTTATCTTTCAATTAATGAAAGAGAAACAAACCAACAAATCTATCTGTGCAATTAATTAATTAATAAACCTTTTTTTCTGTTCTCTTGTCACTGTAAATAAAAACTCTTTACAACATTTTGTGTTTGGAGTACAAGCAGTGGTGTTTATTATCAATAACTGGACTACAGGGTGTTAGACAATGTGGATGGTCACAGCAAAAAAAGGAAAGATGCATTGCAGTAGTAACTCATTGCTCCTTGGCCCATGCCTTCACAAGAGGCCCACACTGGTAGTTTGTGAGAAGGCAAGCCACAGCCCAGATGCAGTTGATGCTTCCCATCAGTGACATGGGGATCTCTGACTGAAACAGCTTGTTCAGTTTAATTCTGCCAATTAATCTCTCAATGTGGACTCGGTAAGATGGGCAATCTGTTGCGTTTGATGGACCTGTGCTGCTGGCATTTGGCTCTGTTTAGACAGAAAGGGTGGACGGTAGACCTTGCCTGGCACACAGTCATCAATCAGGAACCCCTTGACTGCCATCACAGCCATGTCTTCAGTAAGCAAGCCAAACAGTCCTGATTGTTTGCATAGCTCTTTGTCGCTGATGGAGCCAGCATACAATTCTGACACAAAAGTAACAGATATTTACAGAAGGCTATAGCTTTTAGCTAAAGTGAATAGTAACATTGGTAAGACAATACAGTTAATCAGAAACGGGAGAACTTACTGAGTAGGTACATGGAAGTGTCACCTCCTCATTCCTCAGCTTGGCTCTCCTTGCTCATGTGACATGGACAATATTGGCAGTTGACGGTTCGATGAGAGACCATAATGCCATCAGATGGTCATATGAGGCAAATCTACATGGGAAGAAGCATTGATAGGAGTTATTTACTCACAAGTCTAACAATACATTTAGTATCATAAATCTAAGACAGAAATGCTGGTAGCAAGGGAAAATGGTTCCAGAAAGCAAACAGTGTAACAATACTAAGCAGGGCTAGGTTTACCCACCTTGTGAAGGACTGGATCTGTGCATCTGATCCCACAAATCACTGCAGCCCAAAACGACTTCTCATAGTCAACTCCTCTACTTTGTTTCGTAGGTCCTCAATCTCTCTCTGCATCTCTTCCCTCTCAATCAAAACCTGGTCAACTGCAGTGGGCCCAGGCACTGCACAGTAGTCGTGGTCATGGTAGCTATCCATCTTTTCATCCTCTCCATCTTCAACATGGTTGTCCTCTACACATCCAGTCCTTGGTCTCTCCCTTCTTTCCCAAACACTTGCTCTTGCTTGGACATGGTAGTTATTCCACTGGAATAGCCTAGGTACTGCTCCCTTCTTCAGACGTCGAAGCCCACTAGAAGGTTCAATGAAATCATGTGGTAAAAAGTGTCTACCACACACCTTGAAGTGACTTGTGACAGTGAAGTTTTCCCTGCGAATATTGATGACCCATTTTGCTCTTAGCTCAGTATCACTGGGAAATGAGTGAAAACTCAACGAGGAGTATTTCGCTGAGGAGGTACACAACGTTAGCACTAACGTTAGCTAGATACAGGTAGCTATCGTTTGCTAGCTAAAGAGACAAAAAAAACACAAAACACTAATTGAATTACTAACTGAACGGATAAACACAATTTTCAACAAGAATGATAAAAAAACACTATAGAAATATGATTATATTAATATACTGAGGTAATGATAAAACGAGCGACTTCGAGGCTAGTATGGCTACAATCATGCTGACAGGACGCGATCGGGAGAGGAAGCTATGTATCGGGTAGGAAGTTGAGCGGAAGTGGACGTTGCTACGTTGTGAAATATTACAGATACTTTTGAAAAACTAGATGATTACTTCTTGTATTGCCTTTTAAATTCAGAAAGGATGTTTGTAAAAAAAATACATTATGGCACCTTTCTGTTTTCTCAATGACATTCAGTTCAGCAGGAGCAAGTTTACGTTTGTTTCCCCTCAGCGAGTCTGATCACAAGTCAGAGACCACTATGATGACACTCCAAATGTGTTTGATGGATCCTTTTTGTCTTCTTCCAATGCCTCTTAAGGAGAAAGTCATCCACAAGTAACTGTAATCAGATTACTGAGTTTGTGTATTTCAAAATGTACGTTAATGGACTGGTAACTAGTAACTGTAACGGATTACATTTAGAAAGTAATCTACCTAACCCTGTACGTATACATGTTGAGGAACCTTCTCATCTGAGAAGGGAGAAGTTGGAAGCATGTTGACTTTAGTATTTGTATTTATTATGGATCCCCACTCTTCCTGGGGTCCAGCAAAATGAAGGCAGTTATACATTTTGAAAACATTACAATACATTCATAACAGATTTCACAACATATTAAGTGTGTGCCCTCAGGCCTCTACTACCACATATGTATAACACAAAATCCATGTGTACATGTGCGTATATTATCTTGTGTTTGACTTGACTGTGCTGTCATCAGGTCATGAATATGTGCTAGACACGAGCTCCTGTTGGAGGAACAAGAACCTCTGGGGTGTGTTGACATTACTGTTGTCATGCCAACTGATATTAAACATGCCTAACTGTGAAGGGAGCCCATGGCAGCCATGGTGAATGGTTAACCAGGGGTAGAGGCAGAACATTGTGTCACTGTTTGTATTTTTCCTGCTCTTATCACAGATCGAGGATCAGATTCCCCAAATCTTAACCCTAACCATTAGGGGGAGGGTCTAGTCTGCCCAGCCAGCACCCATGTGGTAGTGCCAGCAGCACCCCTTGGCAGTGGCACCCCTGTAATTCAAACCCTGCTCCCTTCTCTGTTACCTACACTGGCACCACAGTTCATGAGACAACAAAGCTACTTCTCCCTATAGTTACATCCATAAAAATGTCATTACTAGAACGGGGCTCCCCATTCAAGTCAATGTTCCATGATGGGTCAGCGATATTGAGTGTACCCATGAGAGAGGATGCAGTCAAATTGCCATGATCTGAGGGGCTTTTCCCGTTTTTAGTAAATATATCTGCCTGGTTCTATCCCCAGAAGTCACTGTTGTTCTCTTCCATAGCTCCCCTCTGTATCGGAGAGCAGCTCTAGTTTAGTCAAGGCCTCTGCTAACTGTATGTGTGACTCTGCTAACTGTATGTGTGAGTCACAATATGAACTCATTCCATTGAAGAGTTGGAGATTGGAGGAAACATTGTCATGCATGGTGTGTCTATGAAAGGCAGAGGAGTTCCACTAATGCAGGGATCATCAACTAGATTCAGCCGCGGACCCATTTTATTTCTAGAGCGGATGATAGGTGGGCCGGAACATAATTACAAATAATTTATAGACTGCAAATTGACCGCAAGAAGCCCAAACAGATATAATATTTGACTAAAACATAATCATTGTAAACCTTGCTTACAGTTGTATACGATCACGTGTCTCTCTATTATGCGTGGGAATACAGATTTCCCAAATTAAAATCACAGATTTCCTGGTGTTTTTACAGTTTTTTATGTCCAACAATAAAAATGCACAAAATAAACTTGGCAGGCCAAATAAAACCACCTGTGGGCCAAATATGGCCCACGGGCCGCCAGTTGGGAAACCCTGCACTAAAGCACCTAGAGATCTGAACCAGCAGCTAACAGGGTTGTTGTTTGGGAGGACTGAGGAGACGTGGGTTGCAGGGACAGTCTCTAATTCTTTGTGAGAGGACGTGGGGGTTTCGTTGCCCGAGTGGCACCAGTGGGCGTCGGTTCGCCACCACAAGGCCACGGTGATGTAAGAGATGCCTGCGCTCCCCCTCATACTTATTAGAGCGGGGGATAGAGGGAGGGAGGGAGAGAGGGCAGGGAGGGCATCCCCGCATTACGTTTCTGCTATGACTCACTCATATAGCCTTGAATCTCCTTCTCTTTCTTGCACACAGGTACACACCCATACACACACACACACACACCTTTGCTTACACAACTCAAGGATGGCTCTCAAATCCCTCCAACATTCTTTTTACTGTTTTCCATCGACTCTCCTCCATCATAACAGTTCCTTCTCTTATCAGTGTGTATTTCTCCCCCCCTTTCTCCCCTCCCCATCTCTCCCCCTCTCATCCCCCTTTCCCCTCACCTGCAGTTTAAGACGTTTCACAGGGAGATAATAGCTGAATTGGAGAGGAAGACAGACATGGATGTAAAATACATGACAGTAAGTACTGTACTGTGTGTGTGTGTGCATGCTTATGTGGCCTTCCCTCCTGCTCACAGGAATATCACTGAGAACTGCCCCCCATGTCTCATCCCTGGAACTGTAGTCCTGTCTACCTACATCACAGTGAACACACTGGCTGCATCCCAAATGGCACCCTATTCCCTTTATAGTGGACTATTTTGACCAGGCCCATAAGTAGGAAGTTCACTATAAAGGGAATAGGGTAAACATGCAACAATGTCTTATGCCGTTCAGAGCTGTGGTTGAGCGGTAACGCTCACAGCATATGGCACATGTACATCTCTCCCCACCAGAGACCGGGGTTTAATCCCTGTGTCCACCCTTTCCACTAATGCCTATAATCAAACGTAGCATTTAAAGCTAATTATCAATGAAACCGAAAACGAAGCATTTAATACTTAGTGACATTATATTCAATTATATTACTGAAAAGGTTTTTTTCCAGAGGAAAATGCACTTTTTAAAATCAATGCTACCTGTACTGTCTAGAGATGGTTCCAGGTGTTCACGGGTGTCCCCCCCACCTCCCCTCTTCCTCCCACCCATCCAGGCCACCTTTAAGAGGTACCAGACGGAGCACAAGATGAAGCAGGACTCTCTGGAGAGGTCTCAGTCTGACTTGAAGAAACTCAGGAGGAAGAGCCAGGGCAAGAACACCAACAAGTACGAAAACAAGGAGAGTGAGGTGAGGACTGACCCACACATTTTAGTAACTTTTCAGTTACTGGCCCAATGCTCTTAACAACTAGGCTACCTGCTGCCCTTATACACACACATACCTGTATACACACACACACACACACACACACACTCTCTCTCTCTCTCTCTCTCTCTCTCTCTCTCTCTCTCTCTCTCTCTCTCTCTCTCTCTCTCTCTCTCTCTCTCTCTCTCTCTCTCTCTCTCACAGACAGACAGACACACACACACCTTCGACATATGAGACAGTGTTGATCATACCCAATGTAACATTATCCAGGGACAGTGTGTGAAGTCTCCAGGCAATGCCCTCATGCATGAGCACGCTGTGTGTGTTATGTGTTGTTAGGTGTTCTGGATAGTTCCATTAATCCACCTCTCTGTACTGTGCCTCCTCCCTCCCCCACCAACACACACGCATGCTGTTATACTGGAAGATCCAGTTGGTGCCTCCTACACACACACTGTCATACACACACACACACACACACACACACACACACACACGCACACACACACACACACACACACAAGCCGCTTGAGACTGAGACAAAGAAAGAAAAACCTCTTTAGTCCAGTGGTGTGTATTCATGGATGCCAAGTTTAAAAAATGTACTAAGAAAAAAAGAAAGAAACATCAAATAATGTATATTTTCTCTCTCTGTGTTTTCATAATTTTCCTTCAATTCGGAAGAGGCTGAATGTATCTCACCGGAGAGCGAAACAGCGCCCCTCTGTCTCTGTATGTGTAGCCCATCTACCTGATGCTGTCTGGTCAAAAAGAGTATGACATTGTTGCCGCCCATAGCATTGAATGTAAGCCAGTGAGCATTTGGCCTCCCTTGATAAAAAAGTATAAAATTTAGCCAATCAGCGTTGAGCTAAACTGAGTGAGCTCAACTGTGAATGGTCCTGGCGCACCCAGAAAAAGTGTAACGGGAAGCCAGTTTGGATTTGGCTTCACTCCTATCACAGAGAAATACGTCATCAATAAAAACAACTTGAATTATTGCATCTTATAACGGCGATTCTGATCCAACCATAAAATACATTTTGCCCCTGGACTGAGATGATGGAAGTTCAACATGCAGCTAGCTAGATGTAGAAGGCTAATGTAAACTAGCTAACGTTGTCCATGACGTTGTCTATGCATAGTCACTTTAACTCTACCCACATGTACATATTACCTAAATGTTTTACTTATCTATTTTTTACTTAACACTTATTTTTCTTAAAACTGCATTGTTGGTTAAGGGCTTGTAAGGAAACATTTCACTGTATTGTTTTGTTAAGGGCTTGTAAGTAAGTCTACACCTGTTGTATTCGGCGCACGCGGCAAATAAAAGTTGATTTTATTTTATTTGAAAGGAAGTTAGGCTAGCGAACAAGCATTTTAGCCAGGTAGCCTAGGACAACAAAAAATAAAAGCGTGTACTGTAGGGTTCTTCAATTCCGGTCCTGGAGGGCCGAAACACCTCTGTTTTTCATCCTCTCCTTCTAATCAGGGGCGAATTCAGACCTGGGACACCAGGTGAGTGCAATTAACTACCAGGTAGAAATAAAAAACAGAAGTGTTTCGGCCCTCCGGGACCGGAATTGAAGAACCCTGGTGTACTGTATGACAGAGTCATAGACCGTTTCGTCAACCTGAAAGAGTGGAGGATGGCATTGGCGTTTCTCTACAAGTGTCACGCCCTGACTCAGGGGACTCGTATATGTTGAGTCAGGGTGTGTATGTTCTATGTTGGTGTATATCTATGTTGATATTCTAGTATGTGTATTTCTATGTTGGCCGGTGTGGTTCCCAATTAGAGGCAGCTGTCGCTCGTTGTCTCTGATTGGGGACCATACTTAGGCAGCCTATTGGCACTAGTGGGTTGTGGGATCTTGTTCCGTGTTAGGTATGTTGTTTGTGTACCTTGGACTTCACGTTTCGTTTGTTGCTTTGTAGTTGTTTATTCGGTTCTAATAAACATGTATGCATATCACGCTGCGCCTTGGTCTGACCCGTTCATGAACGAACGTGACAGAAGATCCCACCAAACGAGGACCAAGCAGCGTGCCCAGGAAGAGCGAATTGCCATGTCACAGGTGGGCAAATGGTGGTCATGGGAGGAGATATTTGCGGGGAAAGGGCCATGGGCAAAGGTAGATGCCCAGGCAGGAGAGGAGCAACGGCAGCACAGAGGAAGCCGGTCGAGGAAGAAGCCCGAGAGACAGCCCCAATAAAAAAATGTGGGGGGCTAAGAGGGTGGTTGGCGGAGCCTAGGGTTAGAGCAGAGCCAACTCCCCGTACTCACGCGAGAAGGCGTATGACTGGGCAAGCTCCATATTATGTGGAGCTACGTACTGTGTCGCCAGTGCGCCGGCACAGTCCTGTACGTCCTGTGCTTGCACCACGCACGTGCCGTGCGAAGATGGGCATCCAGCCAGGACGGGGTGTGCCGGCTCAACGCTCCTGGTCTCCAGTACGCCTCCTCGGTCCCGCATATCCTGCGCCAGTTCTACGAGCTGTATCGCCAGTGCGCGTGCACAGCCCAGTGCGTCCTGTGCCAGCGCCCGCACGTGTAGTGCGAAAGTGGGCAGCCAGCCAGGACGGATTGTGCCAGCTCTCCGCTCCAGACCTCCATTCCGCCTTCGCAGTCCGGTCTGGCCCGTTCCTGCTCCTCGCACCAAACCAGTGGTGCGTGTCGCCAGTCCGGCCCGGCCTGTTCCTGCCCCTCGCACCAAGCCAGTGGTGCGCGTTGCCAGTACGGCCCGGCCTGTTCCTGCCCCTCGCACCAAGCCAGTGGTGCACGTCGCCAGTCCGGCCCGGCCTGTTCCTGCCCCTCGCACCAAGCCAGTGGTGCGCGTCGCCAGTCCGGCCCAGCCTGTTCCTGCCCCTCGCACCAAGCCAGTGGTGCGCGTCGCCAGTCCGGCCCGGAGGGTGGTTGGCGGAGCCTAGGGTTAGAGCAGAGCCAACTCCCCGTACTCACGCGAGAAGGCGTATGACTGGGCAAGCTCCATGTTATGCGGAGCTACGTACTGTGTCGCCAGTGCGCCGGCACAGTCCTGTACGTCCTGTGCTTGCACCACGCACGTGCCGTGCGAAGATGGGCATCCAGCCAGGACGGTGTGTGCCGGCTCAACGCTTGTTCCATCCCCTCGCACCAAGCCAGTGGTGCGTGTCGCCAGCCCGGCCCGGCCTGTTCCTGCTCCTCGCACCAAGCCAGTGGTGCGTGTCGCCCGTCCGGCCCGGCCCGTTCCTGCTCCTCGCATCAAGCCAGTGGTGCGTGTTCCTAGTCCGGTCCGGCCCGTGCCTGCTCCTCGCACCAGACCAGTGGTGCGTGTGTCCAGTCCGGCATGGCCCGTGCCTGGTCTGGCACCGGTCAGCTGCTCCACCCCGGAGCCAGAGCAGTCCGCTCCACCGGTGCCTGATCCAGCTCCGGTTAGCTGCTCCACTCCGGAGCCAGAGCAATCCGCTCCACTGGGGTCCTCCGAGGCGGAATGCCCACCTGGCCCCTACCCTGTTATGTTTATGTTGCGCGGTCAGAGTCCGCACCTTTGGGGGGGGGGGGGGGGGGGTATGTTGGTGTATATCTATGTTGATATTCTAGTATGTGTATTTCTATGTTGGCCGGTGTGGTTCCCAATCAGAGGCAGCTGTCGCTCGTTGTCTCTGATTGGGAACCATACTTAGGCAGCCAATTGGCACTAGTGGGTTGTGGGATCTTGTTCCGTGTTAGGTATGTTGTTTGTGTACCTTGGACTTCACGTTTCGTTTGTTGTTTTGTAGTTGTTTATTCGGTTCTAATAAACATGTATGCATATCACGCTGCGCCTTGGTCTGACCCGTTCATGAACGAGCGTGACAACAAGTAAGGTTTGTCAACATGTTTTTTCTACTTGCACAAATGCGCACACACACACACACACACACACAAATCAGAACCATGGACAGCCACATCATATTTAGCTTACGTTGATTGGACTAAATAGTTTTTGGTATCTTTTAGTTGTCACTGTATTAGACTAAGCAGATGTGATTTGATGATGTTGAAGTTTAAATGGTTCTGGAATAGTGGAGGCATCTCCTGTTTTCTTTTCAACTTGCAGTAACTCTCCATGGTTCTAAATCAATAGTTGTTCAGTAGTCCGAAAATGTTGGAAACATTTACTTTCTTGACCATGCTGTAGGTCATTTAACTGTTTGTTACATGCGATATGCTTTGTGGACTTCACCGGACAGATGTTGCTCGTTTTTATTGTGTTGATCTAAGGTTTGGTGATTATTTCACAAGGTGTAAGGGATTATTGCTAAGTGGTTATAATGTCAAGGCATATGACTAACAGTTAGAGCAAACAACAATTATCACACATTGGTTGTGAATAGGTGGCTTGTTTTTTTCTGGCTTGGATTCCCCAGTGATTTTACCCACGCACCGCTACTGCTTTAGTCACAACTCTGTGACTGTCTGCTGCCAATATGGATGAGAGCCCCAAATTGAGAGGAGTTATGAACAGTCATTAGTATACATTCTGAGGTAAAGTGAAAGTACTGTGTAACCCCTAGAGTCGATTGACGCACTGGTGCTTCAATCTATGCTACATAACAAAAACATCCCCATCAAAATCCGTCATTTTAAGCTAGAGATATCTTGCATTGGATGCATCTCAATCCACCGCTTCCGCCAGTGTCGCACTTCCACATCTACGATGAAAGGTGGCAGAGCTAGAGCGGTGTTTGTCAGACCATGATGACACATCCCAAAAATCATCTGAAGGTAACCGGTACCGGATTTTAAAAAACTAATGGAAGTATGAAGATAGTTTTGTGCCTACCCCAAAAAAGGGATTGAATATGTGTAAAAAAATAAAAAATAAAGTACATATTTATTTTTTACTGCAGACACTTCAAAACCTTGTTTTTTATTATTTATTTTTTGACTGTACTTTTTGCCATTTATGAATGTGTTATTCAATGTGTTTCTATGGGCTTTAGTAGTAAAGGCCAAAATGAATATTTTATCAAATATATTTTTGTGATATATTTTGTGATACCCCCCCCCCCCCACCCACATCCAACTTCTTAGACTATAAATTATTAATACAAACTTAACATGAATCATATATTGTATATTACAAGACCAACATTGAGAGAGATGACATGGCACTATACTGTAGTTCAGCAGAATCAAGGTCTGCTAGCCTGGTCCTAGTCTCTCTCACCAGACTCTGGGGCGCTCCACACGTTAGCCTGGTCCTAGTCTCTCTCACCAGACTCTGGGGCGCTCCACACGTTAGCCTGGTCCTAGTCTCTCTCACCAGACTCTGGGGCGCTCCACACGCTAGCCTGGTCCTAGTCTCTCACCAGACTCTGGGGCGCTCCACACGCTAGCCTGGTCCTAGTCTCTCACCAGACTCTGGGGCGCTCCACACGCTAGCCTGGTCCTAGTCTCTCTCACCAGACTCTGGGGCGCTCCACACGCTAGCCTGGTCCTAGTCTCTCACCAGACTCTGGGGCGCTCCACACGTTAGCCTGGTCCTAGTCTCTCTCACCAGACTCTGGGGCGCTCCACACGTTAGCCTGGTCCTAGTCTCTCTCACCAGACTCTGGGGCGCTCCACACGTTAGCCTGGTCCTAGTCTCTCTCACCAGACTCTGGGGCGCTCCACACGCTAGCCTGGTCCTAGTCTCTCACCAGACTCTGGGGCGCTCCACACGCTAGCCTGGTCCTAGTCTCTCACCAGACTCTGGGGCGCTCCACACGCTAGCCTGGTCCTAGTCTCTCTCACCAGACTCTGGGGCGCTCCACACGCTAGCCTGGTCCTAGTCTCTCACCAGACTCTGGGGCGCTCCACACGCTAGCCTGGTCCTAGTCTCTCACCAGACTCTGCGGCGCTCCACACGCTAGCCTGGTCCTAGTCTCTCACCAGACTCTGGGGCGCTCCACACGCTAGCCTGGTCCTAGTCTCTCTCACCAGACTCTGGGGCGCTCCACACGCTAGCCTGGTCCTAGTCTCTCACCAGACTCTGGGGCGCTCCACACGCTAGCCTGGTCCTAGTCTCTCTCACCAGACTCTGGGGCGCTCCACACGCTAGCCTGGTCCTAGTCTCTCACCAGACTCTGGGGCGCTCCACACGCTAGCCTGGTCCTAGTCTCTCTCACCAGACTCTGGGGCGCTCCACACGCTAGCCTGGTCCTAGTCTCTCACCAGACTCTGGGGCGCTCCACACGCTAGCCTGGTCCTAGTCTCTCTCACCAGACTCTGGGGCGCTCCACACGCTAGCCTGGTCCTAGTCTCTCTCACCAGACTCTGGGGCGCTCCACATGCTAGCCTGGTCCTAGTCTCTCTCACCAGACTCTGGGGCGCTCCACACGCTAGCCTGGTCCTAGTCTCTCACCAGACTCTGGGGCGCTCCACACGCTAGCCTGGTCCTAGTCTCTCTCACCAGACTCTGGGGCGCTCCACACGTTAGCCTGGTCCTTGTCTCTCTCACCAGACTCTGGGGCGCTCCACACGCTAGCCTGGTCCTAGTCTCTCACCAGACTCTGGGGCGCTCCACACGCTAGCCTGGTCCTAGTCTCTCACCAGACTCTGGGGCGCTCCACACGCTAGCCTGGTCCTAGTCTCTCACCAGACTCTGGGGCGCTCCACACGCTCTACCCCAGCTGGGGCACAGCAGCTGTAAGAAGAAACTAGCCTTTTCCTGTATTCACAAAGCACTCAAAGTAGGAGTGCTGATCTAGGACCAGGTCCCCCCTGTCCATATATAATCAGATTCATTATGATTTAAAATACCAAAACTAGACCCTAGTTTCCTACTGAGACTCCTACTATGTGAATATGGGCCCTGGTCTCAGGTATATGCTTTAACCAACTCATCGGACAGATGGTTGAAACACATTGTCTGATGCATATGTAGTACAGATACATGAACGGCATGATAACAATATTCAGATGAGTTGTCTTAGCTAAAGTACATACTGATCTGGGACCAGGCTACAGTAGGTCTATGCAACAGTGACCATGAGAGTAGAACCCCAGAATCTGGTCCTGGGCCAGCTCTAATATAACAGGACAACTGTTGTCAGATCCCTGGTCGGTTCACAAGACTGTCAACAGACTGCACCCAGGCTCAGAGACCTACACGCACACACACACACAACCACAACATGCAACAAACACACACGCACACAACACACAACACACACAGAGCAGAGCTGTGTTACAGTCACAGATGGAGGTAGGGTTACAGGAAGCCACAGAGAAAACAGGAGGAGAATGAGACAGAGAGGACAATGGGCTCAATCACTGTATTAAGTCAGTATTTAGGCCTATAGTTAATTTTCATATTGAATTGTTTTCTGTCGCTAGATAGAATGTACTGCAGCTTCATATTTAATAGTCATCACATCAGTGTTGATGGTTACGTCCCGAAAGGCACCCTATTCCTTATCTAGTGCACTACTTTTAACCAGAGCCCATAGACCGAGCCCATAGACCGAGCCCATAGACAGAGCCCATAGCCATGTCAGTCTTCTCAATAGATAGTACCGAGTGGCGCAGCGGTCTAAGGCACTGCATCTCAGTGCTTGAGGCGTCACTACAGACCCCCTGGTTCGATTCCAGGCTGTATCACAACCGGCCGTGATTGGGAGTCCCATAGGGTGGCACACAATTGGCCCAGCGTCGTCCGGGTTTGGCCAGTGTAGGCCGTCATTGTAAATAAGAATTTGTTCTTAACTGACTTGCCTAGTTAAATAAAGGTAAAATATATATATATATAGTACCGCTGTAATGACACAGCTATGCTCTTGTATCTTGAATAACAATATTAATCTCTATCAAGGACTGAAGTCCACTTCAAGATGCCACTGAAGACATGCTAAATCCCAACTAGGAGAATATGGAGAGTTCACCTAATGATCTATTTATCAGATCAACCTCCTCCAGTATTGTGCAGCATCCCTCTTTTTTTCTGTCTCTCTCTCTCTGTCTCTGTCTCTGTCTCTGTCTCTCTCTCTCTCTCTCTCTCTCTCTCTCTCTCATTCCTCTCTCTTTTCTCTCTCTCTCTCTCTCTCTCTCTCTCTCTCTCTCTCTCTCCATGTGGCCTATCTCCCTGTTTTTCTGTCTGTTCAGGCTTCTGAGGGATCAGTGTTCTGAGTCAGACTCCCTAGTGATCTGAGAGTCGTTCTCTGTTCCACAGAGCTAAAGATATGTGTCCATAGCAACAGGCATTATTTAGCCTTGACAGATGTATTGTCAACCAGGATGGTTGCATTTATTACATTTCACACCCCTGTTTTGCTCGCACATATACACACACACACACACACACACACACACACACACACACAAACACACACACACACACACACACACACACACACACACACACACACACACAGGAACATTTGAATTATCCAGGTCGAGTTTCAGATCCCTGGGCATGATACCTTATCAATGGCTTCATCTCAGTACATGGAGGGACAATGATTGCAGTATAGCTCCACATACACACACACACACAGATTAAACACTGCTGCAGTCAGGGATGACCTCAGTCTCACTGGCTCCCATAATAAGGAGGAGGTGATGTTATGGCTCCCATGATAAGGAGGAGGAGGTGACGTTATGGCTCCCATGATAAGGAGGAGGTGACGTTATGGCTCCCATGATAAGCAGGAGGAGGTGACGTTATGGCTCCTGTGATAAGGAGGAGGTGACATAATGGCTCCTGTGATAAGGAGGAGGTGACGTTATGGCTCCCGTGATAAGGAGGAGGTGCTGTTATGGCTCCCATTATAAGGCGGAGGAGGTGATGTTATGGCTTCCGTGATAAGGAGGATGTGATGTTATTGCTCCCATGATAAGGAGGAGGAGGTGATGTTATGGCTCCCATGATAAGGAGGAGGAGGTGATGTTATGGCTCCCATGATAAGGGGAAGGTGATGTTATGGCTCCCATGATAAGGAGGAGGAGGTGATGTTATGACTCCCGTGATAAGGAGGAGGTGACGTTATGGCTCCCATGATAAGGGGGAGGTGATGTTATGGCTCCCATGATAAGGGGGAGGTGATGTTATGGCTCCCATGATAAGGGGGAGGTGACTTATGGCTCCCATGATAAGGGGGAGGTGATGTTATGGGAAAGGCCAGTGTTGTCACAGGTGACCCAAACAATGGTGGGCCTCTTCACTTGTAGGTAGTCTAGGAGGTAGTCTAGGAGGTAGTCTAGGAGGTGGGCTCTGGGAAATTGTGAAGCAAAATTGTCTTTTTTTGTGTGTTTGTTTTACAGAGATCCTGAATGCATGTCACTGTTAGTGTGCTCATGTGTGTGACTGAGTGTACTTTTATGGGCATACACTTGCCTTGTCTGATACTCCACCCATGAGGTGAATCTCATATGAAACCCTATTTCCTATATAGTGCACTACTTTTGGCCAGAATAACAGTCTATTCCCTATACAGTGCACAAGTTTTGACCAGAATGACACCTTAGTCCCTAAATAGTGCACTACTTTAACCAAATCAAATTGTATTGGTCGCGTACACATATTGTGAAGATGTTATCGCAGGTGCAGCAAAATACTTATGTTTCTAGCTCCAACAGTGCAGTAATACCTAACAATACACAACAATACACACAAATCCAGATTGACCCCCTATTCCAGTTATAGTAAACTACTTTTGACCTGAATGAAACCCTGAATTCATTATACAGTCCTGTACCTGGATGTAGATCACAACAAACTAGCATAGGAAGACATTTCCCATTTCCTCTATGACTCAAGAGCTCCAATAGGGACAGGAAGCTGGTGAAGGAGTGTGTGGAGGGTAGATTACATTGAATTGTGTGTTGTCACATGGTGTTGTTGTTATGGGTAACATACTGTGCTGTACGGCTGCCAAGGTGATTTTGCAGTGTTGTGATGACGAGATAGGGATCTCAAGTGCACTCGTGCAGCCCTAGTCTGTCCCCCACCTTTAACTGTGTGTGTGGTACGTAAGTAGGTAAACAGCATATTGAAACAGGTTGACTTTGCACAGGGTTGGCTCTAGGATACTCATACAGTGCATTCGGAAAGTATTCAGACCCCTTGACTTTTCCACATTTTGTTACATTACAACCTTATTCTAAAATGGATTAAATACTTTTTTCCCCTTATCAATCTACACACAATACCCCATGATGACAAAGCAAAAACAGGTTGAAACTGTTCTGGCCCACCTCTCTAATATCTCTGGCCACCTGTGGTTTGTGCAGGTCTGTTGTTATGCCAGGTGTTTCTGGGTGAATGAGTTCCCAAGACCCATACTGCACACTGGCTGCTATGTCACATGTCATCAACTGAGTCAAGCATTCACTGATGGAAATCTTCAATTAATTAATGCAATTTCTTTCAGTGTTCTCCTTACAGATTCATGTACCTAGATTGATTTGAACTGCAGGAACATTGTATGATCATGTGAAATGTAATCAAGATAAATATCAAGGTCCATAAAGAGATATGGATCAAGGACCCTATAGCATGCATATGTCTTGGTTCTAATGAACTGCACACACATAATCTCAATACTAATTTCAATAATAAATCAAATTATAATCTTTCCTCTTTATCTACAACAATGTCATATGTTTCAGTCCACACACGTTACAGACAGCTATTATAGTTTACAGTAGATAAACTACTTTGATCATTCAACACATAGTGGCATCCATTTTACACGTCTGTTGACAAGTCTTTGTTGTCATTGTTGTACCAAGTATTTACAGGTTAGTGCTATCCGCAATCGTTGGGACGTCCCTACGCTAAACCCTAACCTTAACCTTAACCCTTACCATTTTACATTTCAACTTCAATAGGGTAGGGACGTCCCAACGATCCCGGATAGCAAGGATCAATATTTACATCACAACTCACTGTGCTGTTTGCTCATTGGTCTCCCATTCAGTTCCATTTCTATTCAAATCAATAGACCTTTATTGATTGTAAATATTGACAGTTGCCAGCCACAGAAACACAGTGAAAAGGAGTAGAGGGATAAACTTAGCCATAGATGACAAAGTTAGAAGAGCCATTCACACCACCATAGATCAGAGACCCTGACCTCTGAGTGGCCCAGATCAGAGACCCTGACCTCTGAGTGGCCCATGTCTGTGATGGAAGATAGGACACACAAAAGAAGGTTGTGTCATTGTCCGCACACTCTTTGTTCGCTCCCACAAGGTATTTTTAATTCAATGTTCAGCGATACAAACTAAACGTTTCGACTGACCTTGTTCAGCTCCTGTGCCAAGTTTTTAAATGTGCTTTCAGATAATACTCCTAGGCTGCGTTTACACAGGCAGCCCAATTCTGATATTTTTTCCACTTATTTGTCTTTTGACAAATCAGATCAGATCATTTCACATCAGATATTTTTCAGGGCTCCCTACATAAACGCAGCAAAAGACACAAAACAAACTCACACAAACTCAACGTTTCGACTGACCTTGTCCAGCTCCTATGCCAAGTTTGAATGTGCTTTCAGATAAGACTCGTAGACACACAGTATATGTTGCTGCTGCTTCTCCTGCTGCTGTGACCTCCTTAACCCTCATCTATTCTTCTCTGTCAGCCATGTCTGCTGCTGTGACCTCCTTAACCCTCATCTATTCTTCTCTGTCAGCCATGTCTGCTGCTGTGACCTCCTTAACCCTCATCTATTCTTCTCTGTCAGCCATGTCTGCTGCTGTGACCTCCTTAACCCTCATCTATTCTTCTCTGTCAGCCATGTCTGCTGCTGTGACCTCCTTAACCCTCATCTATTATTTCATTCCCCTGTACTCTATCCCTACAATACCTCTCTGTATCTCTATGTCTCTGCCTGCCACACAGAGATTAGAACATCCAGCCAGCCTATCTCTCTGCTCCTCGTCACAATGCCCTTTCACTTCCTGATACCCACGGTGCTAGGCAGCTCTGATTGGCTGAGCTGTGTCTATGTGGTGAGATAAGACTGTGTGATTGGTCAATACAGTGAGTGATTGGTGAATGACCATGTGTGATTGGTAGATGCAGTGAGATAACAGCATGTCATTGGTCTGTTGTGCACGTCATTGGTCTGTTGTGTTGTGCAGTGCCTGGAGACGCTGAGGTCAGGGCAGATGGACATGCAGAAGTTCATCGCCGATGGCTGCAAGGAGGCTCTGCTGGAGGAGAAGAGACGCTTCTGCTTCCTGGTGGACAAACACTGCACCTTCTCCTATCAGATTGCTGCCTTCCATGACAAGGTATAGGACCTATGCTACAGTACCTTATATGCCTGGTTCAATTTCCAGACCCTAGCCCCCTCCCCCTCCCCTGGTCCCTTACCCAGCTATGTTCTCAGTCAGTAGAACCTGAACATGTTTCCAATTCCAATCCATTAAAATCTGTGAACATCAAAGAAGATGGGGGGTTTAAGGGGATATGGGCTAGAGGCTAGGGGTGGAATTGGAACCAGATCTCACTGACTATTTCCATGTACACTATATATACAAAAGTATGTGGACACCCCTTCAAATTAGTAGATTCGTCTATTTCAGCCACACACCTGTTGCTGACAGGTGTATAAAATCGCACAGCCATGCAATCTCCATAGAAATCATTGGCAGTAGAATGGCCTTACTGTAAAGCTCAGTGACTTTCAATGTGGCACCGTCATAGGATGCCACCTTTCCAATAAGTCAGTTCATCATATTTCTGCCCTGCTAGAGCTGCCCCGGTCAACTGTAAGTGCTGTTATTGTGAAGTGGAAACGTCTAGGAGCAACAACAGCTCAGCCGCGAAGTGGTAGGCCACACAAGCTCACAGAACGGGACTGCCGAGTGCTGAAGCGCGTACACTCTCTACCGAGTTGCAACACTCTCTACCGAGTTCCAAACTGCCTCTGGAAGCAACGTCAGCACAAGAACTGTTCGTCGGGAGCTTCATGAAATGGGTTTCCATGGCCGAGCAGCCGCACACACGCCTCAGATCACCAATGCGCAATGCCAAGTGTCGCTGGAGTGGTGTAAAGCTCGCCGTCATTGGACTCTGGAGCAGTGGAAACGCGTTCTCTGGAGTGATGAATCATGCTTCAACATCTGGCAGTCCGACAGACGAATCTGGGTTTGGCGAATGCCAGGAGAACACTACCTGCCCGAATGCATAGTGCCAACTGTAAAGTTTGGTGGAGGAGGGCTGTTTTTCATGGTTCGGGCTAGGCCCCTTAGTTCCAGTGAAGGGAAATCTAAACGCTACAGCATACAGTAACATTCTACATGATTCTGTGCTTCCAACTTTGTGGCAACAGTTTGGGGAAGGCCTTTTCCTGTTTCAGCATGACAATGCCCCCGTGCACAAAGCGAGGTCCATACAGAAATGGTTTGTCGAGATCGGTGTGGAAGAACTTGACTGGCCTGCACAGAGCCCTGACCTCAACCCCATCGAACACCTTTGGGATGAATTGGAACGCTGACTGCAAGCCACGACTAATCGCCATACATTAGTGCCCGACCTCACCAATGCTCTTGTGGCTGAATGGAAGCAAGTCCCCACAGCAATGTTCCAACATCTAGTGGAAAGCCTTCCCAGAAGAGTGGAGGCTGTTATAGCTCAAAGGGGGACCAACTCCATATTAATGCCCATGATTTTGGAATGAGATGTTCGACGAGCAGGTGTCCACATACTTTTGGTCATGTAGTGTATGTACCATAACCACCATCTGTGTACCACTTTTATTATACAAACATCTAGCATGTACCAAATCACAAACCCAAGGCTCCCATTCAGAGCATCTACAGTAACTACTATGACTTCTGCTGTTCCTTCTCTGACCCCAGGCCAGAGACATGCTGTACGGGAAGCTGCCCACCTGGCAGGACAAGTGTAGCGATGCCACCAACGTGCCGGAGAGCGTGATGTCTATGATCGAGGGTCTCCGCACCACAGTGTCCATCACCCCCCAGGCCTCCCCCATCTCCCAGAGACACAGTAGGGTGAGACGGCACAGTCACTCATTCATAAACCATTAGAAAACTATTATCAATTACAATATCTAATTCTGATTCAATGTGAGAGAGCGAGAGAACACAGCACAGATACCTTGTGATGACACTATGGCGTCACTGATTTCATCATAATAATGAAAAGGTAAAAACCTGTAATACCTCTACTACTAATGTACCACTACCAATGGCAGGTTAATTACTAATGTACCACTACCAATGGCAGGTTAACTACTAATGTGTACCACTACCAATGGCAGGTTAACTACTAATGTACCACTACCAATGGCAGGTTAACTACTAATGTACCACTACCAATGGCAGGTTAACTACTAATGTACCACTACCAATGGCAGGTTAACTACTAATGTACCACTACCAATGGCAGGTTAACTACTAATGTACCACTACCAATGGCAGGTTAATTACTAATGTACCACTACCAATGGCAGATTAACTACTAATGTACCACTACCAATGGCAGATTAACTACTAATGTACCACTACCAATGGCAGGTTAACTACTAATGTACCACTACCAATGGCAGGTTAACTACTAATGTACCACTACCAATGGCAGGTTAATGACTAATGTACCACTACCAATGGCAGGTTAACTACTAATGTACCACTACCAATGGCAGGTTAACTACTAACTACTGTACATTCTAGCACTCATACTATCCCCTTCCTGTGTTCCACTTTCTATGGTCAGAGCAACTCCATATTCCAGGACACAGTTCCACCCCCTGCCCCGGTGCTGAAGGCTCAGACCAGCCCATTGGCCAGTATGTTCACGCAGGACACACCCACAACAAACTCAGTCACCAGAGAGACTGAGAGAGTCACAGGTAGTGTGTGTGTGTGTGTGTGTGTGTGTGTGTGTGTGTGTGTGTGTGTGTGTGTGTGTGTGTGTGTGTGTGTGTGTGTGTGTGTGTGTGCGTGCGTGCGTGCGTGCGTGCGTGCGTGCGTGCGTGCGTGCGTGCGTGCGTGCGTGCGTGCGTGCGTGCGTGCGTGCGTGCGTGCGTGCGTGCGTGCGTGCGTGCGTGCGTGCGTGCGTGCGTGCGTGCGTGCGTGCGTGCGTGCGTGCGTGCGTGCGTGCGTGCGTGCGTGCGTGCGTGCGTGCGTGCGTGCGTGCGTGCGTGCGTGCGTGCGTGCGTGCGTGCGTGCGTGCGTGTTTGTATGCTTGTGTGTGTTCGCATGTCCTCCCTGCTGGTCGCAGGTGTGTGTGTTTGTATGTGCGTGCATGAATGGACCTGTGTCTGTATATTAACCCTTCTCTCTCCCTCTCTCTCCAGACTACAGGGACAATGGAGGGGAGGAGAGTGGCGGTCTAGGTCCCAGGTCAGTGTCTGTGGCCACAGGACTCAACAACATTGTGAAGAGACCCAGGGTCCGCACCATCTTCCCCCACACCTCTGGGACCAACGCTACGCTGCTCAGCTTTGACGAGGGAGACATCATCACCCTGCTCATACCTGATGAGAGGGACGGATGGCTCTACGGAGAACTGGAGAAGACCAGGCAGTAAGTTAGAGAGAGAGACACACACACTTACATACGGTGACGCATACACACACACACATGCATTTATACACACACACACCGCCAGCTGCTGTGTACATGTGGTAGTTCCGGTCCTACAGTAACCCGCTGGTTGATTAGATGTTGATTTGATTGAGCTCTCCTTAACTGGACCACCCCAGATGGGGCTGGCTGGGCGCCGTGCTCTGGGATCGCTAAGTGCTGCCTGGGAGCCGGCACTCACTGGGGAATACAATCAGCGCACTGCTGGAGGCAGAGAAACACAGACAGAGACAGAAGGAGAGGAGGAGAGAGGGGAAGGAGTGGGGGGAGAGGAAGAGAAAGGAGAGCGGGAGAGATTCACAGCCAAATGAACCTCTTTGATGTTTTCGCTGAATCAAGTCGTAGTGAAGTTGCTCAAAATGAACTTTAAAAAGGTATTGTATTCCTGACATGATCCTGTACATGTTCTATACAGATTCTAGAGATGATGGACTCTTATATAGGTCAAAAGCAGTGCACTAAATAGGGTGGCTTTTGGGAATAGGGTGGCTTTTGGGATGTTGTCTAGATATGTGCCATTGATACAGTGTAGTTTTCTTGTGGCGGTAGGTCCCTGCAGTGTGATGTCTCTCACACCTCAGCCAGAGTGATGGATCTAGGTCAGTCACCTAGCAACACACACTGATAACATCCACATGGATCCGTCCACCACAACCATAGTGTGATGAAGAGTGTCATGGACAGGAATTAAATACATTTAATTAATATCCTGTGAAAACATGCATCATTAATTATATATTCATTGTGTTCACAAGGCTATTTGACAAAAGTCTGTCATCTCTGATTATTTGATACCCTTTGAGACAGCAGACTGAGAGAATGAGAGAAATGTGACTGTGAAATGTTAGCCTGGTTCCAGATCTGTTTGGGCTTTCTTGGCAACTTCTACGGTCATCAATGACCACATGAGCTGGCAAGATCGCACAAAAATATCTGGGATCAGGCTAGTGAAATGTGATCACTACCTAAACCCTACAGCAGGATTCACTGCGGTGCTTTTAAAAGGGTTTAAAGGGAAGCTGGAAGTTGATACAGTATGTCAGCCTTTATGTATTCTAGTTAAACACTGGCCGCACCCAGCCTTTATGCATTCTAGTTAAACACTGGCCACACCCAGCCTTTATGTATTCTAGTTAAACACTGGCCACACCCAGCCTTTATGTATTCTAGTTAAACACTGGCCACACCCAGCCTTTATGTATTCTAGTTAAACACTGGCCACACCCAGCCTTTATGTATTCTAGTTAAACACTGGCCACACCCAGCCTTTATGTATTCTAGTTAACCACTGGCCACACCCAGCCTTTATGTATTCTAGTTAAACACTGGCCACACCCAGCCTTTATGTATTCTAGTTAAACACTGGGCGCACCCAGCCTTTATGTATTCTAGTTAAACACTGGCCACACCCAGCCTTTATGTATTCTAGTTAAACACTGGCCACACCCAGCCTTTATGTATTCTAGTTAAACACTGGCCACACCCAGCCTTTATGTATTCTAGTTAAACACTGGCCGCACCCAGCCGCCCATTCTCAAGCCCAATGAACAAATGGACAAATATTAACATTTCTCACAGGGATTTGAGTCAATGATTTGTCCAAACGACTCAAATTCCCTCCACTGAAGTGGTGATAGTGAGAGGAATTTCTTGAACACATATTGTTACAATATTTCTAATATGTTTGCTTTGGGTGAAAACTGAGTAAATTGCTTGTGTTAGACCCATGTTTTTGAGTTACTTTATCTGGAACATCATACTGTTGAAGTATTAGTCATGGTAGCACCCTCTCAACTGTCACCGTATTGCACTAGTTTACACTACATCAATGAACTTACACTGAAATGACTTGTAGAGTACCATTTTGTTAAGTCTCTCATCAACTGTGATGACCCTGTTTTGTTCGGTCAGGCAATTCTCTGAATGTCTCTGTTAGATTGTAGAGTCAGAGTTGAGCCATTCATGTTACATAGAGTTAGTGGCTATCCAGTCATGTTTAAAACTTAACTTGAGTTTTTTTCCCCCCTGGAAAAGTCTCCTATGAGCTATGACACCTACAGTGATTCAGCGAACCTTCGTGAGAACGCTACAGCTCAATAAATACATTTCACACAATGCCACAACATGATAACTCAATTCATTAATTGAATAATTTTCAAAAATATTATGATATGACATGTGATTCATATGAGCCACACTGCAAAGGAAGAAAATCAATATTCAACAGGGGAGAAATGTGTTATTAAAGATAAAACCATATTTCCCTCAAGAACATGTTCCATTCAAAATGGTCAAATGAAACCAGATGCACTGAAATATGATAATGGCGCCCGGTGGAGAGAGCAACAGGAAATTGGCTGTTTTCTATTCCATGCATCAGTGCCTTGATTGCTTAAATTGCCATTAAACCCCTACAACTCCAGAATGCCGCAGCCGGTCTGGTGTTCAACCTTCCCAAGTTCTCTCACGTCACCCCGCTCCTCCGCACACTCCACTGGCTTCCAGTTGAAGCTCGCATCTGCTACAAGACCATGGTGCTTGCCTACGGAGCTGTGAGGGGAACGGCACCTCTGTACCTTCAGGCTCTGATCAGTCCCTACACCCAAACGAGGGCATTGCGTTCATCCACCTCTGGCCTGCTGGCTCCCCTACCTCTGCAGAAGCACAGTTCCCGCTCAGCCCAGTCAAAACTGTTCGCTGCTCTGGCACCCCAATGGTGGAACAAGCTCCCTCACGACGCCAGGACAGCGGAGTCACTCACCACCTTCCGGATACATTTGAAACCCCACCTCTTTAAGGAATACCTGGGATAGGATAAAGTAATCCTTCTACCCCCCCACCCCCCCCCCAAAAAAAACTTTGTAAAGTGGTTATCCCACTGGCTATAAGGTGAATGCACCAATTTGTAAGTCGCTCTGGATAAGAGCGTCTGCTAAATGACGTAAATGTAAAATGTAAATGTTACATGTCCCACAGAGAGGTGCAGAAACGCTGGAATTAAGAGGCCTATAATGCTGATTATCCACTTTATTCTACCATAATGGCCTCACGTCTATCTCACCACCTGTTAGACAGCTATAGAGAGGTTGAAGATACAGAATCCTGAGAAACAGGATTCTATTCAGCTACTGCATGATGGAGTGTTGTGTAGAGAAGCAGGTTCCAGGGGATTGTGGGGGATTGTGTATTCAGGGGCCTGTAGAAAAAAGCTGGGGAGATGGGAGTAGTATGCAAGTGTAATCACCTGCATCTCTCTCCGTCTCTCTCTCTGTCTCTCTCTCTGTCTCTCTCTCTCTTTCTCTCTCTCTCTGTCTCTCTCTTTCTCTCTCTCTCTCTCTCTTTCTCTCTCTCTCTCTGTCTCTCTCTCTCTGTCTCTCTCTCTCTTTCTCTCTCTCTCTCTCTGTCTCTCTCTCTCTTTCTCTCTCTCTCTGTCTGTGTTCCAGGAGGGGATGGTTTCCATCATCCTATTGTCGGGCATATTCAGAGCCAATAGTGAATAACAACAGGTAAGGGGACCACTCAGGCACAAACACACACATACACACACACACACACACACACACACACAGGTTTGATCCATACTTGTTGTCCCATAGTGTGTTCTCTACTCTCCTAGTCTGATGACCTTTGCTGATCAGAACTCCCTTCCTCCCTCTTCCTTCCTTCTCCCTCCCTCCTCTCCTTCCTTCTCTCTTTCCTTCCCTCTCTCTATCCCCCCTCCTGCCTTCCCCTATCCCCCTCTCTCCCTTTCTCCCCCCTCTCCCCCTCTCCCCCTCTCTCCCTTTCTCCCCTCTCTCCACAGTGTGGGGGCTCCTCCCATGCGCAGTAAGAGCGTGGTGAACCTGCTCCACCAGGACACAGAGACAGACGATTCCTCCATGGTCCTCCCCCCTCCTGACTACAGCGACTTCCCCAAGAGGAGTGTCCTCCCGGGCAGCAAGCAGCACTCACCCTCCCTCTCCGCCTCCTCCGGCTCTTCTGTACACACGGTCAGTCAGAGCCTGTCAGAGCTGATACTTAGTACTAGACAGTCACTAGCTACCTGACCTTATCTGAGGTTTCGGATAGTTTCAGTCCTTCTCCATTGTCAGTTGTGTAAACAAGAGATGCTTGCAAAAGAAAAAAAAAGAGAGTTGGCTGATGTTTACATGTGCTGCCTGTCAGCGCATAAGAATATGTAGTTTATTTTAATAACACCTATATAACACCTTAACAATACTTAATAAGCACTTAATAACATCCCTTACTGATTACAAGCCACATTAAACCATTAGCACATCCCAATTCCCTAAAGGTTGTCTATACAGTATTTGATACCTCCTCGTATCTTTGAAAACTGCATTGGATAGGATAAGATAGGATAAGATGTTACTGTATGGTACAGTATAGCAGATCATAGCATTGTATAAGACCATAGATATCAACTATATTACATCACTGGATTGTGGATAAGACACACCTAAAAAGAGGATTTCCCCTGGAGCCAGTACAGTATAGTAATACAGTATAGTAAAACAGTATAGTATAGTAATACAGTATAGTATAGTAATATAGTATAGTAATACAGTATAGTATAGGAATATAGTATAGTAATACAGTATAGTATAGTAATATAGTATAGTAATACAGTATAGTATAGGAATATAGTATAGTAATACAGTATAGTATAGGAATACAGTATAGTAATATAGTATAGTAATACAGTATAGTATAGTAATATAGTATAGTAATACAGTATAGTAATATAGTATAGTAATACAGTATAGTAGTATAGTAATACAGTATAGTAATACAGTATAGTAATACAGTATTTCCCGGCTGTCAGACACCCTAGCATCTGGGAGCCTCTGCCCCACTAAGGGGCTGCTGAACTGCAGTGGAGTAGGGACAGGGCTGAGCCTGGAGGTTTTCAAAGCCGAAATACAGTAGTTTTGAATGACAGACAAGTGTTGGTGATACCTGTGTAAAGTAGTTACAATGCATTGTAAGACTCATCATGAGCCTAGCTATCTTAAGATGAATGCACTAACTGTAAGTCGCTCTGGATAAGAGCGTCTGCTAAATGACTAAAATGTAAATGAGCCTGACAAGTAGTATCCCTTTATAATGGCCTATTATCATCTGTAATGATGTGGAGTAAATACCTGCCATGGTGGCAGAAGGATGTCTTCCTACCTGGCCCTCTCCTCATGTCTGACTCCTTGTGTGGGTCACGCCATGCGTGTCTAACGCTCAACCTACACTCTAGCAATACTCTCAATCAACTCTTGCTTTTGCATGTATGCAAAGCCATCAGTCAAAGTTGTGGGTTTTCAAAGTGCAAAGGCCAATCTGAGGTTGTTTGTGCTTTCCGATCCTGGCTGTATGGAAATTAATGGTAAGTAGCCAGGCCCCTAAACACCTGCTGGCGTTGGTTTGGGTGAAGGCATACAAACAGAGAGACTCAGTCTCCTGTTTAAACTTGTGCATGCTAAAACATTTACATATGTGTATTGATGTGAAATTAGATGAGGACGAGATTAGAAGGTATAGCCTAGTGAAATAACTCTGGTCGAACAACTCCTGTTTTCCCTATGCCAAATTCACAGCTACAGAGAACCAAGCAAGCAGGGAAAGTAGTCTAAAGTCACAGTTACTGTAAAGCTATGTAGGATCCCTCCAGCCCATTTCACTAAAGCAGAAACAGATATTGAAGCCAGACTCCTTAAACCCCCTAAAAGACATAGAGAAGCCCTGCATTGTGTTCAGTTAGTCCTGGGGCCGTCAGTTCCTCTTTAATGTGACGTGATCTAACCCTCGCTACCCTGGCTCTCCTTTTAGTGTAATGTCAGCACCCAGAATCACATCTCCCACTACTCGATGACGTCTGTCACAAGAGACTACTTTAGTGTAATTAGCTGTAGCTACAGTACAGGCTGGACATCCCGTTCATCACATACACACTACAAATAGCAACAGGAGGAAACATAAGCTGCTAATGCCCTGGTCGCTGGACAGGTCAGTGGTGACCCAGAGAGGGCAGGTTGGGGTTGTGATTTGTGACGTTTGGTCCTCCTGTGTGAGAGGTTGAATGGAGAAGCCTGGGAAAGACAATACACTTCTCAACTTCTCTTTTCTTTCTCTACGGTGAAATATTCATTAGGCTACACTCTGCTGGGTCCCGACTCCGGCCGTGTGTGTGTGGCCACTATCACGCCTGGCTGTCAGTGTACACTGAGTGTACAAAACATTAGGAACAGCTTCTTAATATTGAGTTGCACCCCATTTTGCCCTCAGAACAGCCTCAATTCGTCGGGGCATGGACTCTACAAGGTGTCAAAAGCGTTCCACAGGGATGCTGGCCCATGTTGACTCCAATGGTAGTCTGGCACCTACTACCATACCCCGTTCAAAGGCACTTAAATATTTTGTCTTGCCCAGTCACCCTCTGAATGGCACATACACAATCCATGTCTCAATTGTCTCAAGTCTTAAAAATCATTCTTTAACCTGTCTCCTCCCCTTCATCTACACTGATTGAAGTGGATTTAACAAGTGACATCAATAACGGATCATATCTTTCACCTGGTCAGTCTATGTCATGGAAGGTGGTGTTCATAATGTTTTGTACACTCAGTGTACATACAGCGGGTGGCACGGCTCAGGCATAGCCTTCCGATGGAATTCCACTCGGGGTGAACCTGACACTTGGAACCTGACACCCCTCCTTCTCTTTCTCTTTCTGTCTCTCTCTGCCTCTCCCCTCTCTCTTTCCCTGTCTGACTTCCCTCGCTCTTTCAATCTCGCTCCCTCTTCTTTTCTCAACTTTCTCTCTGTCTCGTTCTGTCTCTATCTTTCATTGTTTCTCTCTCCCCCACTCCATGCCCTACCTCTCCCTCTTTCTCTCAGCCCCGGCCCCCCATCTCTCTCCCAGTGCGTGATTCTGATTCTAGTAGGAACTTATCCTCCATTCATGCTGTATGAGTCAGTCAGTCAGACAGACAGTCAATGAGTTCCAGAACATCGATAGTAGCATGTTTTACCAACAAAACACATTGTATTTAACAGTGCTGGGCTACACCAACCTGCTCTGTTCCTATTCATCAAACAACACGCAGAGATAGAGCGGGGGTTGAGGTGGTGGACACTGCTCTGGGATGCTCCCAAACGGCACCCTATTCCCTATATAGTGCACTACATTTGACCAGGGCTCGGGTAGGTGAACACAGGGTGGGGTGTGGGTAGGTGAACACAGGGTGGGGTGTGGGTAGGTGAACACAGGGGGTGGGGTGTGTGTAGGTAAACACAGTGTGTGTGTGTGTGTGTGTGTGTGTGTGTGTGTGTGTGTGTGTGTGTGTGAATAGCATGCTGTGAATGTTTTTCCGTACAATGAAAATAATAACTAGCTGTGTAGGTGAGTTTGAACAACACTTCCCGTTTCTCTGTGTGTAGGTGAGAGCACGACAAGTGGAGTTCCTCTGTGTATGTAGGTGTGTGTGTGTCGTGACTGGACTGTGTGTAGGTGTGAGTCATTCATTCTAGACTACCAGCCATGTATAGCTCTGTCCCTGTGAATGGGATTATAGTTACTTCATTACTGGGATTACTCACTCACTCACTTCTCTTCATCCCCTTTGGGACACTACTAGGTCTGTTCATCATGTTTAATACTGATAATGTGGTCATTTAACAGACGCTTAACACATATTCACTATATGTGGCTCATGCAGGAATCAAACCCACAACTCTGCTGTTACAAACTCCAGGACCCAGGTCTTTATTGTGTTAGTATGACCAGTGCCATAAGGATAGAGATAAGTATTTTCCCCATTCAGCAGATTTGGCTGGAGAGAGGGAATGAGGGGAGGGAATTTGAAGAAGGGGAGGGCGGGAAAGAGGGAGGGAGGGGTGGGGGGGGGGGGGGGTGTTACATAGGAATGCTCTGTCACCATGAGAAAAATGCTCCCTCGCTGGTTCTGCCCTTTGTGTAGGAAGTGAGGCAGATGAATACAGAAAAATCGATAGACACAGAAAGAGAAACGAGACTGACGTAGCAAGAGCAGAGGTACTAGAGGAATGTATAAGAAAGTGTCAAGAGAGAAATGACCTGTGTGTGTGCATGTGTGTGTGTGTGTGCGTGTGTGTGTGTGTGTGTGTGTGTGTGTGTGTGTGTGTGTGTGTGTGTGTGTGTGTGTGTGTGTGTGTGTGTGTGTGTGTGTGTGTGTGTGTGCGTGCGTGCGTGCGTGCGTGCGTGCGTGCGTGCGTGCGTGCGTGCGTGCGTGCGTGCGTGCGTGCGTGCGTGCGTGCGTGCGTGCGTGCGTGCGTGCGTGCGTGCGTGCGTGCGTGCGTGCGTGCGTGCGTGCGTGCGTGCGTGCGCTGACACCCTGCACTCAGTCTGATTAGGTCTAGGATTAAAACTACACATCTGTCCAGGATGTCAAGAGGGTGTTATGACATCAGTCACTGTGGTCAATGTCTGTCTGCCTGTCTGTCATTCTGTCTGTCTGGCTGCGTCTGTCAGTCTGTCTGCTTGCCTGTCCTACCCCTCTCTAGGGCCAATGCTGTCCTCTAGTGGTGGCATCCCAACACTACAGCTGTGAGAGACAGTACTAGTGATGCATGGGTCAGCAGTTTGTTCACCAGCACCCACCTGCAATTGCTAGTAACCCATCCGCAACCGCCCGAATATATGTGATAAAGTTAAAATCTGAGGCCCACACCCAACCCGAACCCGCAAATATAGAAAATGCGTGGAACCATTTTTTGACGGGCCTTTTTAAATAGGCCTATGTTTCTGCTTATAATTTCCGACATTTTGGTATGCTACTTGTTAGTCAACTTGTCTATAATTAGATACATGTAGCTTCTCTTCTGTCATTATATGTTGCCCTAGAAGACTAAATAAACCCTTGCTCAACAGAATGATGTCATAAATCGATAGAATGAATGTTTACTCTTTCCTCTTTCATCTCTGCTTCTCTCGCAAAGCAAAGGCATTTAGGGACTGGGGAGAAAATGCAATAACTACAGTTTTAAGGAAATTAAAAGCTGTTAAAAAGACCCAACATGTTTTTTTTTAATACGATTTCAGTTCAGCTTGAGTGGATATTTTATGTGGTTGAAATACTATCAGCTTTTATGATGCTGATAAAGATAGCACCTTTACACATGGTCCCTAACCACGCATTCATTCTCTCAAGATGCTGAAAGAAATCAATTATATTTCTCCCCTCCTGTTCCCCAGTCAAAATGTACATTTGGGGAATAATTTTACTGCAAGAAATGCTTAATTCTACTGGAATTAATATTAAGACTATGTGAGAGGTTATAGACCTACAGTCAGTGTCCAGATTTCAGTTAGGCTACTATTCCATTTAACCCATCTTGAACAGTACAGTTCCCTTGATGTGCAATTTTGAAGTCCCTGTCTTGTGACTGTCGAATGTGTATAGCACCTCACAATCATCCCACACTTTTACCACTTCACCAAATATTTCCCAAACATTAGACTACTGTTCTGGCCCTCCCTTCTATTTATTTTCAAATCTCCATTTCGCAGCATTTCTCTTATTGAATTAAACTCCGACATTGTCCTTTAGGTTTCAGAATTATACAAGAATGCATTGTTTTCTCTTTATTCAACCCTGATTTGGCTTTTCACTGGCATAATGAGTGAGATGTTTATATGGGTTTTTCATTCTGGAATGCACCGTACCGTCCCTTCCAGAAGACCCATATTCCAGTGTCAGTGTTCTGAGGTGACGAAGCATTCTCCTCTCACCAGACCTGGGTTCAAATAATATTTATTGAGAGTACCTGTTGCAATGTAACCAACAGAAAAGTCTCAAAAGTCTAGTTGCAAACCACGTCCATTTGTCACTCCAGGCAGACTCAAGCAATAACTCAAAGTATTTGAAATAGCATTTGAACCCAGGTCATCTCTGTCACAGTCACAACACTCACCAGTCAACCCTACCAAACCTGTCTGATGAGGGGCAGTCTGTGGTGTGGTCTCCAAGGGCTCTGTGGTGTGGTCTCCACGGGCAACAGATGCAAACATACACCTCCCAGAAATGTACATTTGGTATGGAAATTATATTTTTGCATGTAAATGAACCATTGTTGGGTTGGATTCCATCATGGAGAGTGAATGGGTCTTGTGATTTACAGTACATCTGGTCTGATGATGTCTCTTGGGTTTGTTTACAGGGAACCCAACTGAATGGGTTTGGAAAGACGCCTCCTTTTCTCGGGTAAGTCATGCATCACCTCATATGGATTATGAAGATAATATTAACACATCTATCTTAAACTCACAATAACATGTGTGGACACACGATCTTTCTTTCTTTCATATACTCTAAATCATATACTCTACCCACAGTGTCGTCCACATACAGAGCGCAAGGGTTCTATTTTGGGCTGGCGCTAAGGAGGAGCAAGTGTCAAATGCACGTTAGTTTGCAATTTCGTCATTTAAAATCTGGTGCACGGGCATTTTCCAGCCCTAACGCCAAGTTCGGCAATTTACCTGTCTAACATAAGCTTTCTTGCACTGAAGTGGGAGGGGTGACAATTTTTTAGTTGTGTCCTTAAAAACATGCGCAAAAGTGACAATTTCATGCAGCGCTAATGGGAAGTTTTAAGACTCACAAAAAGCAGGTCTTAACAGTAACGCAGATGATAATGCCATGAATTTTGAGAGTGGAAGCGCAGCCTATCCAGCCATGACACACAATGCCCATGGAAGGAGAGATGTGCCTTTTGTGCCGGTGAATTTCGTATTTAGAAGCGTAAAAAAAACTATTATTTTCCCCCAATTTCTTTAATTTGATTAAAAACCAAGCATAGCCTACTCTCCCCTTAATCAAGGCTAGTATACCTGCATCACATAGGTGCGTCTTTTTATCCTGGCAATTAGCCAAAAGTAGACTATGAATAACCAGGTTTTAAATGGCCTACTGAGAGTGCTTTGACATTTCTGAGGACACAAGCTCAAGTACACAGTACAAATATGATGAAAATATGAAATATTTTATATGATGTATTTCCTATTCAACAAAACTATATGAATAAGGCTTGAAATTACTCATATGTTTTCTAAATATAGTATCATCAATTTATAAAACGACTAACTATAAGATTTCCTTAACTGTAAAATACATATTTCTATATTTAGTGTTAGATCAAATTTGCATATTTTCGAAAGGTCTCTCTTGATCAAAACGTCTGCCCCCACTGATGTGAATGTCTCACAGAGCTCTAACTTGGCTACTTGTTAGGAACTCGCCTTTCATCTCATATTAATCTTGTCCATCTATGACAAACAGAAAGTGTGTTTTGTTTAAAATCGATTAATTATTTTAGATTACTGGCTATAAATCGATTTCTGAATGTGCTACAGCGATGAAACCACTTCTCCTGCTGCCTTACAATGTAAGGATTCCAGGCATATGCATTGTTAGTGGCTGTGATGTAGGGTTCAGCCAGGAGTTGATCGACAGTCGGAAGAACGAATGAAATGGTAGGAGGGACATCCCAGCTTCAAGTGGTGTCACACATCCTGCTTCACACAGGCAGATGAGAATCAGGGCTACCACTCAATGCAAGCCATTTCGATCTATGGTGTCGACATATCGATTTATAAGCGAAGATGTCAGTTGGAACCGGTACCAGAACCACTCAGGTCCCGAAAACAGGGGACTTTACATCTATTATAACAAGTTGTTTCATTTTTATTAGAATTTGATTAAAACTATACACTGTCTTTTTAGGCCTTATCAATAGCCTAGTGAATGTAATCTTGCTTATTGTCTACGTTTGGTATGTCCATGTCCAGACTGCAATCTACAGTAGGCCTAGCCCCTATATCAGTGTGAATGCTATAGCCTATGTTTAACAATGTTTTTCCATATTGAAGCACTGCAACTACAACAATGTGGCCTGCAAAACATGTTCAACATATTTAGCAAATATGGGGCAGGCTATTTAACGAACTAGGCTATAACAGACTAACATTCCAATTGGATTTGATGACAATGCAATACATAAAAGACCATAAATACACAACTTGAAGCAACACATATTTAGCCATGGAGCACGTTCTGATTTACCCAGCTACTGTGCCCATAATTCCGGTTGTGAAAATAGCAAAAATATTTTTGACATACCCCAAAGCTATAATGCTACTGCCAGTGCTAAGATTTACCATTGTGTTAGGTTTGTTCAAATAGGGCCCAAGTGTCATAAAATCAAGTAATCACACCAGTATTAACCAGTCTCTGTCTCCCTAGGGGAGGGAACCCGTTCACCGCAGTCAAGCTGCGTCCCACAGTCACCAACGACCGCTCAGGCCCAGTCATCTAAACCTCCAGACCCACCCTCCTGTCCACCTCTACCCAGGAGCGGCACCTCCAGCTGGGCATCACCCCACGCTGTCCCCCCCTCCTCCTCCAGGCGGATGGACCCAGGGCCGGACACTAGTGGACAGGACAACTTGACACTGTGGGCTGCTGTGCAGAAGATCCAGTAATTTCACTACTACAGATGCCATTTGAAATGACATTGTCTTAAACACAGTTGCCCTACTGCTGCAAACGCTCTCCCTGAGAAGGTGGGAGGATTTATTTATGTAAACAGATGCACATATGTAGATTTTCTAGACCTATTTTTGTTGGTGATGATGAGTGCGACATACTACATGCGTTCTCGCTGGGCGTGGGAGAAAAGGAGTTGAGGAAAGCCTGAGATTGGGCCGTTGAAATATCAGAATGTATTTAAGGTATTTTTTTATTTTTGCTTGTTCAATCACTCGTCAATGATCTTTTGTTGCCATAGGGCAGTAGATGAATGAATGTATGCTGTACGGGACCTATGCATCACAATTCACAGAGGTCCTTATGGTAGTGTTGCTCTTGTTATTGTGTTGATGTATCTCGAATATGACATGTAAAATTGCATTGTTGCTATCATTACTAATGACCAACAGCTGGCGACTGTCGAATATAACTATACTCATTCAAGGGAAGCGCACACAGTTTTTTCCCCTCAACTCCTTCCAAGAAGTGTAACACGAATTTGATTGGTTGAGTGTGTCATTGTCATCTTGCTGATCGGTTTTACAGTTAAGTGTTCATACAGTGCTGCTGTTAATAGTGGAAGATGTGAGACCTGTTTACCTTAACTCTGTATACCAACAGTAATCATTCTGTGAAACATCTCTCACCTGTCTGTTATTCAGTTAGCCCGGGTCGTGTTCATTAGGCACCAAACGGAACAAAGCAGACTGAAACCTTTGATGGAATGTTTCTTATTGTTTGATAAGAAACGTTCAATTGTTTTAAAACGTTTTCCATTACGTGCCCTTGTAACTTCTCAAAGACCGTGCAGCCATTTTGCTTTTAATCTTCATGCTTCATGGAAGGCATTTTCAACCTAGTGGCTAATTGTATTATTTTTCTTTGGTCTGCCCTGCCTACTCCCTGAGTTTGGGAACGTTGCTGTATGAAAATATATATATATACACTAAACAAAAATTGAAACGCAGCATGTAAAGTGTTGGTCCCATGTTTCATGAGCTGAAATAAAAGATCCCAGAAATGTCCCATACACATAAAAAGCTTATTTCTCTCAAATGTTGTGCACAAATTTATTTACATCCCTGTTAGTAGGCATTTCTCTTTTACCAAAATAATCCATCCACCTGACAGGTGTGGCTTATTAAGAAGTTGATTTAACAGCATGATCATTACACAAGTGCATCTTGTGCTGGGGACAATAAAAGGCCACTCTAAAATGTGCAGTTTTGTCACACAACACAATGCCACAGATGTCTCAAGTTTTGAGGGAGCGTGCAATTGGCATGCTGACTGCAGGAATGTCCACCAGAGCTGTTGCCAGATAAATGAATGTTAATTTCTTAAGAGAATTTGGTAGTACGTCCAACCGGCCTCACCGCAGACCACATGTATGGCATCGTGTAGGCAAGTGGTTTGCTGATGTCAAAATTGTGAACAGAGTGCCCCATGGTGGCGGTGGGGTTATGGTAGGGGCAGGCATAAACTACGGACAATGAACACAATTACATTTTATCAATGGCAATTTTAATGCACAGAGATACTGTGATGAGATCCTGAAGCCCATTGTTGTGCCATTCATCTGCCGCCATCACCTCATGTTTGAGCCTGATAATGCACAGCCCCATGTCGCAAGGATCTGTACACAATTCCTAGAAGCTGAAAATGTCCCAGTTCTTCAATGGCCTGCATACTCACCAGACATGTCACCAATTAAGCCTGTTTGGGATGCTCTGGATCGACGTGTACAACAGCGTGTTCCAGTTTCCGCCAATATCCAGCAACTTCGTACAGCCATTGAAGAAGAGTGGGACAACATTCCACAGGCCACAATCAACAGCCTGATCAACTCTATGCGAAGGAGATGTCGTGCTGCATGAGGCAAATGCTGGTCACACCAGATACTGACTGGTTTTCTGATCCACGCCCCTACTTTTTTTCAAAGGTATCTTTGACCAACAGATGCATATCTGTATTCCCAGTCATGTGAAATCCATAGATTAGGACTTAATGAACTAATTTCAGTTGACTGATTTCCTTATATGAACTGTAACGCAGTAAAATCTTTTAAATTGTTGCATGTTGCGTTTTATATTTTTGTTCAGTATATTTTATTGTATATATATATATATATATATTACTATATTATATTTCACTGCTTGTCTTCTCGTTACTTCTTTGTCGTGATAAATTGTTATTGGTGAATTATATATGATTGGTCATAACATTTATAACATTGTTACTTCATGACTATAAAGGCTGGGTTTCAATCCAAGGCACACTGTTGACAATACACCTTTTAAAGGCAATTTCCCTGAAGTTCGCAGAGATCACATTCATGATCAACTCTGTGGATGTCGGCTCTGATTCTAATAATTAACTGGCTGATAAGCTGAACCAGGTTAGTTACAACTGGGGTCAAAGTGAAAACCTACAGGAGGGTAGCTCTCCAGGAACAGGGTTGGAGAGCCCTGTCCTAGACTATCTTCTACAAAGTGATTGGGCACTGATCTAAAATCCGTTTAGCTTTTTAGACCATAATTAATACAATGAAATGGAAAGAGGGACCTGATCCTAGATCAGCACTCCTACTTTGAGACACTTTATGAATATTGGCCAGGAATAAAGAGTTAAAATATATCAGTCAACACATGTACCGCACTCATGTTTCTTTATTTACAATAACTCTCTTTTATAAAAAAATAAGGACCTCCATCATGACAGCGTGCGTAGTGTTTCAAAGCAAATCAATTTAAAATACACGCCCCCCCCCAATATATAATACAATTTTATTACATGACATGGACCAATTGGACATAGACAGTAACAATACCCTACGGATGGGATAGACATTCTTGGTTGATTGTCCATTGCAGGGAGGATCGCAGGGGGCTGAGTTGTCACTGAGAAGAATACTAAGATAGCTACACATTATCCAGAGATTACACGTCAACCTGCTCGTATTATGCAAAAACTCGCTGCATGCTTTGCTTTCCCTCCCTCCCTCGGCTGAGTCTGCTTGGTTGTAGGTCAAAGGTCAAAGACGTGGTGCCTGACTTGACCTGGGTGAACTCCTGCAGAGCCTGTGTAGGGCGCTTCAACCTGTCCGAATATCCATGCTACTTAGAATGCATGCCCAATAAAAATGTACGTTCTAAGTGGTATGCTATAGTGTGACATTAAAGGATATTGGAACAGAGATCCCTGTTCATTAGGCAGCAAATGGTAGAAAATGGACTGAAACAGGGAGGAACTACCTGGTCTTGTCCAATAAGAAACTCTGAGGTCTGCAGACCTATATAAAAGCAATCTATCTGAATCATACCCAATAAAAATCAATGGTCAATGCAGTGCAAATATGACATGGCCCCAGAATTTTCAGACAAATGTTCAATGTCTCGCTTAGGGACAGCTGATGTCTCAGCGTTACATTTAAAACCCTCCCCCTGCCAGAGTCAAGCTGGGAGAAGCTATTCTCTGCGACACAGGCCCAGACTGAGTGTGGGCAGCATTTACAAAGGCTTCAAAACAAAGAGGTTCAAAAGGGTTGCTTAAAGTGGCGTTCGCTCGATCGGTCGTTTCCTTATAGTCCTATACCGGTACAGTGACGATACATTTCCCAACGCAACGAGTCTATTTTATACATAATTAATCCTAAAATGTGACTAAATGAAACAAAAGTCGCTTCAGGAGTGGCAGAACTGAACAATACCCAGTTGTGGCGCAATTGGAATTTAACATTGAGCACAAAATCTACTTGTGCCTCCGTTCGATTGAACATGACAAAACAAAGGAATTCTATCAAGTAAATCATTCGTTATTGATCCACGTCTTGAGCCACATTATGATCACAATCCCATTCTGGGCCTGTATTCACAAAGATCCTCAGTGTAGGAATGCCAATCTAGGATCAGTTTGGCTTTTAAATCATAATGCACAAGGTTTATGTCGACAGGGAGGACGTGATCCTAGATCAGTACTCCTACCCTGGGCCGTATCCACAAAGCGTCTCAGAGTAAAACATTTGGTGGTAAGTGCTGAGAATAGAGACATTTTACTCCTACTCTTATGGGTCAACATAAAAGCTATGCATGAAGCCTCTAGTCATAATAGTCCCCCACCTAGTCAACAAATATTTAGGAGACCTCATGAGCTGTCCTAACCAGTTAAGAGTTACCAACAGGTGTCTTGGTAATAGAAAAAGGCAGTGGCCATTGACAGGCAATAGCTTTGGAGTTTGATAGTTCTATATGATCGCCCCATAAATAATCTAGACCTTGTATCTTGCGCTTTTGACAATGATTTCACAAGGCTTAATTCACATGATAGCCTATGCCTAAATACTTATAACCACTAGGCTAATAAACAAATCACACATTTTTCTTTCAATTATTTCATTAACCTACATCATGTCATTTGAAGTTAGCCCTTTGGAGCACAATATCACGCTGTTAAACAAGATGCCTAAATTGGGCATGCCTATGGGTTGGGCAATTGAAAGCATCTACAGCCTGTTAACTTTGATTCTGTTTGGTAAAAATTATAGACCTTTTTGAAACACTTTATGCAACATTATCGGCAAGTGACTTGATGCCTAGTGTGCCAAAGCTATTTTGAGTTTTTGAACAGGAGTGTGCTGAAATAACGTTAATATCTATCAACATTCAGCTTTTAACAGCTGTGAAACACTGTGATTCAATATGCCTATCACATTATTCAAAATATCAGAAATGGTCCCAAAAATATTACACAATAATTATTACCAACATATTAGGAAACATTTAAAGTGATTGTGTCAGGCAAATTATATCAAACGTTTTACCATTGCAACATCTGATGTACAGTCACATTCACCGTAGTTTTCTGAAGCGTGCTATACAGCTGTCAGTGCCTCGTCGTGATTGCTTATTCCTCATCATTTGCAACAATGTCAATGATGTCATCACTATCCTTCTTTTGCGGTACCTCAAACTGTCGTGATTACCAACTGAGAAACTTTTATGAGTTGATTTTACTCCTGTCTCAGAGTTTGTCTGAGCAGTGTATTGTCATCCTAAAATCTACTCTGAGCTGGGAGTTGTTTTTGTCTTAGACAGGATCCTAGGACCTTTTCTGATAGGCTTTGTGGAATATGGCCCCTGGTGTGTTTTCTGCTCTATAGCGTAATAAAGGCACCAGCAGTAGATAGACAAAGACCAGGCCTCTTCACTAGATAATACTCCTAAATCATCTATCCTAGCATGTACACATTTAGATTTTCACATGCACCTCTATCATATTATCATAATTAATGGCTGGCTATAAGTTCATTGTGGCGACTACTTAATCCTTAATCGTTGTAAGAAAAGACATGGCATCATCAGTGTGTAATAATTATAAACAACAAAGTTTAAAAGATCCAGCTTGGCTGTGAGAGGATGAGCTAGCTACAGTTTGGTCCTTCTACCCGAAGGTGGCGCCACAGTTGGGACATCTCCTCTGGCGCAGCGCCAGGCAGAAGAGGATCCCCAGGGGGAAGAAGAAGATGGCACACATGATTCCCAAACAGGTGAAGTCATCCTCCAGCACGCCCACTCTGAAAAAAAATAAAGGTACACATTAAAGAGGCTAGATGGAATTTTTGCCTCTGGTGATGCTCTCGAGCAAAAAGGGGCCACCTGAGCAAAAACATATGTTTGCCTATAAGTAAGGATTTGTGTGGTTTTGTGAGATAAGAAGTTATTTAAATTATCATATTACATATACGTAACACATAGCCAACATTCAAGCAAAAACACTTGAACTCATCAATTAGCAACTAAATTCCCATACACCCCTGAAACCATTTTTAAGACAGAGAGGTCTTATCAATGTACCCACCTCCCAAAACCCAAGAGCAGGAAAGCGAACACCTATTGGTGTAGAGATTGAACCATTCTGTTGTTGTGTGTCAAGTTGCTACGGGGCAATATAACTAATAAAGAGAGAGAGAGAACTAATGGGAAAACAGTAACAAGTAGCCTACACTTTCTTGCAGTCATTGTGACTCTGGGCTTTCTAGGTTTCCGTGGTAATGCAGGGAGCAGAGAGTAACACAGACAGACAGTCCAGTGTTGGAGATGCAGTGCTATTAGATGTATGAGCCGTGAACATAATCATGACACTGGTATGTAGCCTAAAGGCACATTGTGGTCTCACAGTGTGACCTGGAGAATCACATGGAGAGAGAGTTAACTCTGGGTTCCCCTGACTCCAGCGTGGCTGCTAGTAGGAACAGAGCTGCAGGGGTTAACAGCAATCAGGAACTGCTGCCTGGTCTTATGACTCCACATGTTGGCTGACTAGCATCATGTCCAATGCATCTGTCAACTCCCCTTAGAGGAAATCTACATTGTATAGAATCAAACATGCCACGTTAATTATCCTAACTTGCTGAGTAAATTCAACTAACCTGCTACGAAAAAAAGTCACTTCCGGTCGTAGCTGTACTTCCTCTAGTCAGAATCGTTTCTAAGGGAAATGGTGGACAGCAAAAATATGTGCGCAACAACAGGTGGAGCGCAAATGTAATGTGGACTTTAATGTTTTGCCTGCTGTGTGTGTGTGTGTGTGTTGCCAACCTGCCCCTGCCCTGCTGTGTGCCATTTACATGTCATGGGTGTGCTTATCAGCGGAGTGTCAGAGCGTGCCAAGGCCACAAACTAGACTGGAACCCTTTATTGAACCTGGCAATGCAAACAATGGTGACTGAAACTAAAACAAGCTGTCTCTCTCTACTCTCAATCTAACGCTCCTAGAAATCAGGCTCTATTATTTAACTTTCATTTGGACCAGGCCTCAGAAGTGGAAACAAAAGTCTGTATTTACACCAAACACTGGGGTAAATTCTCATATTGGAAACATGTCATTAGTTTATTCTATCAGCAATTAGACTTGTATTATGTTCATTTTGAAAAGACAAATTTGACAACAACAAAAATTATTTTTACAAAATCAACACAAGACAGACATTACAGCTGCTGGGTCATGTTCATTAAGCACCAAACGGAAGAAAACAGACCAATAGGAAGGGACTACCTAGACTTGTCCAATAAGAAACCCTCCTTTTCCGTTGCAAAACATTTTAAAGTTTATAAGGGCAAACGACCCTGACACATGATAACATTTGACCTTCAAGAGCATCATACATCGTGTACAGTCAATCAACTTCCTCTCTCCTGTCACGTGTCTGTGTTCTTAGCAGCTGACACTGAAAGGATGTTGAGTCAAACAAATTGAAACCACTGCGGTAACTCTCCAAATGAAGCTCTACCCTACATCAGCAGCTTTAGCGTGTACTAGGCCTGCCTGCCTGGCCACAGTGCAGTGTGTGTAATACTGTTGTTGTGACGCTCACATGTAGCTATGCTGTGGAACACACTTTAGACAAAGATAGAGCAGAAGACAACCGTCATTTGACACATGGAAACCATGTGCCCACCACAGGAACACCGCTGATTGACACTGAAAAGGCTTTCCTTGATGGCAGATTAGCCTACTGGCTCGTCTTGGTTTGGCAGACCCCTACACCTTCTCCCAAATCTGGTTCCCCCTCCAACTGTGGTTCATCTCAAGGTTTCAAACACGGCTCTTCTTTCTTTTGTTTATTCTTTCTAAATCACCTTAGTTACACCCTTGTTATATCATTACTCTGCCTGTGACACCCTGTGACTTTCAGAGAGTTCAGCTCTGTGCTAACAGCAAATTAATTGAACATTTCACCACTTTCCAACCTCATTCGTCATCTCCTGCATCACCCCAACGTCAACATTTGTGAAAACGGCCTGATGACAACATATTGTGTGCAACGTGATGTTAACCAACTGAGCAGTCCAAGGTTACTTTACTAAAATATAACAAAACAATTTTTAAAAACAGACTGAATTGAATGCTGCCAGAAATCCAGACAGTCCCCCCTCCATAAATATACAATACTGTTGTTCTGTTGAATTCTGTGCCCCTTTCCAACGTACAGTATGCCTCCCCACTATGTGTGTGTTGTTTGGGGCTGGTGTCTCACCTGCAGGCCGGGCAGCCCCCCACCACCACCACGGAGGGCTGGATGATGGTGTATGTGCCTGGGTAGGGCTGCTGGGCTATGGCTGGGCCCATCTGAGCACTGGGGCCTTCTTGGAACCCTGTGGTAGCACAAGGGGAAAGGAGAGGAGTTAGAGGTTGAATTAGGCTAGGTCTGAACTACAAGGGGCAGTCATGAGTGTCAGTTTCCGTTTCAGTCAAGTTTCAGTCAGTCAAGAGAGGTACAGTATTTGTCACTAGTAAAATAACAAAACAACGAACCCAGTACCCTAGAGCACAGACTACTCTAACACACACTTGTACATGTGTGAAATAGGACAAATATAAGCATCCACCCAAATTATTATTATTATTTTTATTATTACAGTCTACAGTGTGTAGGCTACTCTATAAATGTCAGCAAATTCATACAACCTAAAATAAAAGTTACGTTACAGCGGTTCCAGCATTTGCACATCGGCGCGTAACGACGTCATACTTCAGGAGCTAGGTTTGGACGTTAGGTAACAACCCTACAATGTGATCTACTTGCCTGGGCCAGTGGGGTACTGATACGGCGGCGGCTGTTGAAAGCCCGGGGGTACAGGGGTTGGGGCGGGGATAGCTCCATAATTGTGCTGCTGGCCATATTCATACGCCCCCGGGACGACGTTAGCATAAGCGGGAGGACGGTCTTGGAGAAGAGGTTTGCTGTCCATATCTGTTGCGTACTCAAGTTATCTTCCTCTTTCTTTGACTTGGCTGGCCCTCTTCTTCCCACACAAATTGGATTTACTTAGACGGTGTTGCCTCGAGTCATACGACTTTCGCAGGCACGGAAGTGTACAAAAAAACTAAGAAAACACGACGCGCAAAAATTAAAGTTATCGCCTCTCTCCATGTGCCAACTTTGTCACCGACTGCACCACCCGAAACACTAGCAGACTGTTCAGTCGAAAGGGAGGATGCTTTTAAAAAATCAGGGAAACGTCTAAAATATCGCCATCTTATCACCTCATTATGTGCTTTCTTGTCAAAAGAACCTCTCCAATCACTAGCGCCCAAGGAACAGTTGTAAACTCAGAATTCGTTTTCCCTTTCTGTCTGGATTGTCACAAGACTCAAATCATGTGACGCGCTATGGAACGCCTATGTGCGGAGAAAGCGGTCGTGTTCGAGAGGGTCACATTTGTCAAGTCGGTGACCAAAGTCTGTTGCATTCTCGGGATACAAATTGTCTGACTTGTGCCTATGAAGTTTTGAATGCAAGTTTCTGCAGTTGTTCTTCACCAACTTAATCCTGCAGCCATTGGCTGCATTGTGGGAGGCTCTATTGTCAACCAATCATTTGGGTGTTTTTCTTTTTTGACCCATGCAAACGTGACCAAAGACATGACTGAAACAGGAACCAATATAACAATGTGTGTGTACAGTGGATATACCATAAAACTTCAATTAATAGCCCTGGTATGTATTTGCTTAAATTAGTGAACACAACAGGAGCTTATTTGAGCCAGGCACACTGCTTTTGCTCATATGCATAGTTCATATTTTAATTCCAGCGTTCACTTCCAGCATTTTAATCAATCAATCAATCAATCAATTTTATTTTATATAGCCCTTCTTACATCAGCTAATATCTCGAAGTGCTGTACAGAAACCCAGCCTAAAACCCCAAACAGCTAGTAATGCAGGTGTAGAAGCACCTGCACTAATGTGTTATCATTTACACAGTGTCACGTTTCTTTTGTCTTAGAATGCCTCTCTAAAAAAAAAAAATGTCCTTAACATAATCATTATTATCCTCTTTGACTGTGCATTTTCGGCAGTTCGTACTTTCGCCACTAGTAAGAACTGCCGAAATCGGGCAATCGGCCGATTTCTGGGGGTCTATATTTCCGAAGTTGTTGACTGTTTTTGTGCTGGCCAGTTAGCTAGCAATTGTCAGCTGTTAGCAGCGAATGGCTAACAGTTTCTTACTTGTGATAAAAACAGATGATTGCCATAATTTTTTTGAGTCATTACTGATTTATTTAATGTAACAAATCAAACATTAAAACTCGTAAACAATTAATGGTAAACTAGTAAACAATTCATTTAGACCTGGCGTTTATTTGCTCTAATGTGTGTAGTTGCCCTGCTGGCTATCAAAAGGGACAGGTGGCTATTTGAGGCTGTGTTTAATTGAAGTTTCACAGTATACGTTTACGTTTACATTTTAGTTATTTAGCAGACGCTCTTATCCAGAGCGACTTACAGTTAGTGATTGCATACATTTTTCATACTGGCCCCCCATGGGAAATAAATGTGATATTTATGACTGTAAGTCGCTTTGGATAAAAGCGTCTGCTAAATGGCATATTATTATTATTATTATTATTATTATTATTATTATTATTATTATATTTGAGTCTCTCTCTCTCACTACACACATAATATATTTTATTATGATTTCAGTGTGTGAGTGTGTGCTATGGGGGTTAGATACATGTTTATTTCAACATGATAAAGAAAACATTTTTTAAACAATGGCAACACTGCCATGTTGATCTGAGACTTGCTGTTGGAAAACCACATTAGTGTCCGTCTTTCGCAGATGCACCTCCCCCGACTTCACTCCTCGACTTTCGTCTACAGTCGGTTGCTTTAGCCTTACCACTCAAACGCGCCCAGCGCTTCTTAAAGTGGCAGTCCATCAATTAAAACACTTCCAGTGCTGTGTTGTAGCAAGAACCTCTCCCTAATTGTATTTGAAAATGCATGCATACTAGGCTATCATTCAAACGTTGTATTAAACTAGACCCACACAACAGTCTTGGTTTATCTCACCTAAACCTACTTCTGCACAACAATTATGACATGCTGTATGACCAAATGTAACGCTAGGCATACATAATGGTTATGATATTTAGAAATAATAGGCATGCCCTATTGAATTAATTGCATGCAGAATGACAACACTAGGCCTATATCAAGGCTATATAGCCTTCAAACTCAAGTCTGGACCTCGACGCCAGTTCCACTGCCCTTTTCTTGTGTTGTCACATTTCCTATTAATATATAGCCTCCCAATTTTATAAAGAGTGTTGCCTAAAACAAAATAACTATAATGTCACTGTAGTAGCTCACTGACAATAACAAATATTGGCCCATGGTCTATTCGAAGGCATGCAAATATCGTGATTATGATAAATAATTATTGAGTCAACTAAAACCTACCTACTGTTTAATTATTTAGATCTAACTGGTGCGGAATTAATAATTAAGATACCGGTAGTAAGCTATATGTGCGCGTCTCTCCACTTCTCCGTCAAACAGCTGCAGCCGTCGGAAAAATATACGAGCCCACGCAGTTTGTCCAATCAGAGGACGAGATTCTGGACACCTGCAAAATGTCAGCCAATCCGAGTAACAGTTCCTCCATTTCCTGTTGTGTATTTGGAATGAGACATTATACCTTCAGCATGGGAATAAAAAGCGGATAGAATAGAATAATCGGATGGATGATTTGGCCAACTAAATGCTCCTAAACCTACAAGAAGGGGGATAGAGAGTAAGTATGGAATTTGAACCTCTCTATGTCGCTGTTATAACGGAATATTGGATGACGTATTCGGGGACAGGACGCAAGTGGAGTCTATCAAGTCAGTGACACTTTGCAGGACAGGACTAGATACATTGAAGTTTGGTCATGTTTTGCTGTTTGTCATCAACTCAAACCACAGTCAGTTGGCCTAAATGTTCCTATTTCAATTGTCCTATTGATATTGAATTTCTTTCCATGCTGGGGCGCATCAACATGCATGGCAGGTGTCCGGTTTTAACGCACCTGGGTGTCTGATAACATGACGCGTCTTATCAGTGTTCCTTGACAACCGTTGATCGGTTTTCGTTATTCAGGTGCAAGCCGGTCCTTACAACGTTATTCCTCGGTGCATAGGCTATATCAATTAGATAAATGTCCTGAAACCCACATAGCCAGGCTACTCTAAAATAGGTACCAAAAATGTTTAAGCAGCCTGCCGACACCGTTGGCAGGGATATCATTGGGACCGATGGCACATACAATTTCCCCATTCCAATATTTATAGGGTTAGTGTTCCCACACGGCCATATCTCCATGTTACAGCGCGTGTTTACGGAAGACGGAGGCGACCACCTGTGCTAATTAGCGTGCTCCAAACACCTGTGTGTAGGCCTAACGGAAGAAGGCCTCGAGAAACGTGTTATAACTGATCAATACTGTAGGCTACAACTGTGATAAAGCCGGTTAAAACAGTGTACAGTAAGTGTATATTTTGCATTAGTAAAACTATTTTGATATGATAGTAAATGGCTTTATGTTTCTAGAACCGTATCACAATTGAGAATCCATTCACATTTGGCTGTTTTAGGTGCCAGAGCCAGTCTAACGTTACCTATGAAAAGAACAAGCTCCTTGGACGTTAAGGATTAACGGTAGGCTCGCCTACACTCCTTAAGAGTACATTATTGGGCTAGTAGGTAGGCTACAGGGGAAAAAAAAAAACTGACAGTGTGTAAAAAAACAAATCTACTGGCAGCTAAGCCAAACATTTTTTATAACCAACCCAAGATAGATGACAGACTGTCATTTCCAATGAGCAAATTAATCATAGTGGGCAGAACAAGCAAGGAGGTGAGCGGAGCCAAGCACGAGCTAGCGAGATCCTACTGGCGTGTTGTAGCTTGTATTTGCATCTTTCCGTTAGGGAAAGCCTATTCTGTGAAGTGCAGGTGTGCAATAACTCTGCAAAATTTAGCCCACTCTGTTCTTAACAAATTCTAGTTTTGGGAACAGAGAACTGTATTGAGATCAAATGTTTCATCAATGAGAAAATTAGCAGAATGTTGGTCAAAATCCCTCTCCCACAGCCCACATTTGGTGTTGAGTGGAAACGCCAACCTGATGCTTCAGGCTCATTGTTCTATCTGTGGCTAAGCTTTTACTAAAACAATCTGCTAGAGAATAGACAACGCTCAGCACAGAGCAATGTTGTATACGGTAAGGCTGGGTCAGTGTGGTGAGTGGATTATAAACTGCCTGTGTTTTAACATCAGGCCCCATCATGTCCAGCTCGCTCCTATGGGCAGTGGACGTGTACGGGAAGGTGTACAGCCTATCCACCACCAGAGGGCGCTGGGAGCGTGACGAGGACACCCTCCTGGAGCTAAAGCGCATTACCGCTGGACAGAGGTGCAGCTGGGGAATTGGCTGCGACCACCATGTTTACCTCAATATCGACCCTGGGGAGGTGCCCATTCGCTATCGGGAGGAAACCTATGAGAACCAGGTATTGTGATCATGCCATCTCACCTCTGCCAACATTGATTTATTTAAAAATGTCTGTTCGTGCGTGCCTGCATATGCACATGCATGCTTAGTGTCTGTGTGTTCAATTGTACCTTACAACACTGTTTGTGTGGTTTCAGAGGTGGAACCCAGTGGATGGCTTCACTGACGTGCTGCTGCCCACCGACCGCTGGGCCTGGAGTGACCTCACAGGGGTGACCGCCCAGCCACTGCACAGCTTCCATTTGCCCTCAGACAGCTGGGAGTGGGAGGGGGATTGGTACGTGGACCAGGTCTGCGCTGGAGGAGACCCTACTGAGACCGGGGTGAGAGACTGGAAGTTGGAACACCAACTATTGCACAGAAGTCTGGTGTAGCAGGCTTTGAGGTGCTCAATAAATCTATGGAGTGCATCTCAAATGGTACCCTATTCCCTAGTGCACTACTTTTGACCAGAGCCCTATAGGTCCTGCTCAAAAGTAGTGCACTATAAAGCCTTGGAGACATCAAACAAACTGCTGTTGATCAAGACGAGCCAACTGCTGACCTCTGAACTCTTTCACTTGTCAGCTTAATTGTGTGTGTTTGTATGTGTGTGCGTGCATCTGTGTATTTAGGGCTGGGAGTATGCAGTGGACTTTCCTGCTAACTTCTCCAGAGAGAAGAAGTGGAACTCGTGTGTTTGTCGTAGGCGATGGATTAGAGACAGGAGATACAAAGCCAGAGGCTCTTGGACCAAGGTACAGTATGTAGGCCCACACATGACTTGATTTGGTCCTCTTGACGTAATTGTGAGCATATGTCGTCTACCATGACTCCCCACCTCATTCGTTTCTGTGTGAGATCTTTTTCCGAGCCTGGTCTATTTATCTTGCCAACTCACGTGTGACAATTACCATATAATTTGTCTGACTGCACAAACAGATCTAGGACCAGGCTAGGAGATCCCCACTGAAGGCTACATGCACCCCTGTAGGTATTACAATACCTCCAGTGAATATATCCTCGTTTTAACAGCTCCTCTCCTGACTGTACCTCCTCCTCAGATCCCCTTGGACCACCCCAAGCGGCCCCCTCTCCCCCTCAGTGACATCAGCTGTGGAGGTTGGGAGATGAGCGACCAACCCGGGCGATATCACTTCCTGTGGGGTGTGTCCCAACAAGGACAGGTCAGTATGGCGGATCCACCACAGGTTCTTCTGCTATGATGTTTCTTGTGTCTTAATTCACCTGCATACAAACAGATTCTTCACACACAATGACAATACCTTTCAAATGTAATGTTGTTCACCTTCATGTTTTGTACAAACTCGCACACTCCAGGCCTGCATATCTTAATGATGACAATGACAACCTAAACCCATAATAACATAGAGCCTCAAAGTGTTGGCAACTTGGTGCGGTGTAAAATACAGCACACTAGAGGCCTCCCGGGTGGCGCAGCGGTCTAAGGCTCTGCATCACAGTGCTTGAGGCGTCAATACAGACCCAGGTTCGATCCCAGGCCGCGACCGGGAGACCCATGAGGCGGCACACAATTGGCTCAGCGTCGTCCGGGTTAGGGGAGGGTTTGGCCGAACGGGATGTCCTTGTCATTGGTGCGGCTGGCTTCCGGGTTAAGCGAGCAGTGTGTCAAGAAGCTGTGCGGCTTGGTAGGGTCTTGTTTCGGGGGATGCATGGCACTCGACCTTCGGGAGTTGCAGCGACAAGACTGTAACTACCAATTGGATATCACGAAAAAGGGGTAATAAAAAACAATAATATGAATACAGCACACTAGATCATTGTGCAGTTCAAACATTTGGCCACTAGAGAGCAGCATTACTCCATCATTGTTATTGCGTAGGGGTCTTAGACTGTTCTTCCTCTTTACATCCAGTCTTGATCTGCTATTCCAGGAATCTCTCAGCATACCATCCTCTATAGGGATAATATGTGAATATATCTTCCATTTACACCACTATAAATATAATGGACTGAGGTCAACGTCACTTACTTCAGTGAATGTGAAACTCTCAAGGCAGCGGTTTTCAAAGTTTGTCATGTGAGGTGCCTATATGTGAATGCTTTGCATTCCTACCTTCACTAAATGTTATGTTTCAGTCATCTTTTTAATTGACTGATGTGAAGATCACATCAAATTATAATGAAAGTCTGCACACACATTAACTGAACTTAATTTTCATTTCAACCAGAATGTCTTCTAACTCTTGCAACCCTTAAGAGTTGTGAGTTAACGCAAGTCTTGAGTGGTGATGTGGACACACACACACAATAGTGTGATAATCAAGAACAGTTGCGAGACGGACCATGGTGGTGTTGCCTCCTCTCTCTCCTCAGGTGTGGTTCAGGAGTGGCATCCTGCCGCAAGTCCCAGAGGGCCAGTGCTGGGAGGAGGTGGAGGCCCCCCGGGAGGTGGCCCAGATCTCTGCCGGACCAGGGGACTTGCTCTGGGCTGTACTCTGGGACGGACAGCTACTGGTCCGCACAGGCATCTGCCTGGACAGTCCTACAGGTATGGGGTGATATTTGGTTCACACAACCATCTGATAGTATACTGATGATATATTTGGTAATGTGTAAGGGATCATGTAGACAACGACTTGTATGTGGTACCAGAGTTAGATGTGAAGCTAGGTTAATTATTTTGTCCTATACGGCAGGTTTATTCTAAAAACATTGGTAGTACTACAGAGATTGGCAAACCATGCTTCACAAGCTTTTGACTTAGTTACAGAGGACCTTGTTAGGTCAACTTTCTTTTTGTTACGTCTTTGTATTGATTTTACACAAACAATTACCGTACAAATAGTTTTTCTACTACCCTATCAGGTTCTTCCTGGGTGGTGGTGGATTCTCCCCCAGTAAAGGAGGGCGGAGCCATCCATGTTGGTGTGGGGGTCAGCGTGGTGTGGGCCATCACTAAGGACTACAAAGTGAGACTACATCCACCCCTTCCTGAACTTGTCTCCTGACCAGGAAGGACTCTGGACCCTAGTTGTAGTCTGTAGAGCAGTACAGTAGCCTACCCTACAGAGCAGATCTATAGTGAGTGTGTGTGTGTGTCCAGGTGTGGTTTCGGCGGGGGGTGAACTCCCATAACCCCTGTGGCTCAGGATGGATCAGCATCGGAGGGGAGATGATGATGGTGGATGTGGGACTCAATGACCAGGTGAGACAACACCAAGGATTTACAGTGGAAGTCGGAAGTTTACATACAGTCGTGGTCAAAAGTTTTGAGAATGACACAAGTATTGGTCTTCACAAAGTTTGCTGCTTCAGTGTTATGAGATATTTTTGTCAAATGTTACTATGGTATAATTACAAGCATTCCATAAGTGTCAAAGGCTTTTATTGACAATTACATTAAGTTTATGCAAATAGTCAATATTTGCAGTGGTGACCCTTCTTTTTCATGACCTCTGCAATCTGCCCTGGCATGCTGTCAATTAACTTCTGGGCCACATCCTGACTGATGGCAGCCCATTCTTGCATAATCAATGCTTGGAGTTTGTCAGAATTTGTGGGTTTTTGTTTGTCCACCCGCCTCTTGAGGATCGACCACAAGTTCTCAATGGGATTAAGGTCTGGGGAGTTTCCTGGCCATGGACCCAAAATGTCGATGTTTTATTCCCGAGCCACTTAGTTATCACTTTTGCCTTATGGCAAGGTGCACCATCATGGTGGAAAAGGCATTGGTCGTCACCAAACTGTTCTTGGATGGTTGGGAGAAGTTGCTCTTGGAGGATGTGTTGGTACAATTCTTTATTCATGGCTGTGTTCTTAGGCAAAATTGTGAGTGATCCCACGCCCTTGGCTGAGAAGCAACCCCACACATGAATGGTCTCAGGATGCTTTACTGTTGGCATGACACAGGACTGATGGTAGCGCTCACCTTGTCTTCTCCGGACAAGGTGTTTTCCGGATGCCCCAAACAATCGGAAAGGGGATTCATCAGAGAAAATGACTTTACCCCAGTCCTCAGCAGTCCAATCCCTGTACCCTTTGCAGAATATCAGTCTGTCCCTGATGTTTTTCCTGGAGAGAAGTGGCTTCTTTCCGGCCCTTCTTGACACCAGGTCATCCTCCAAAAGTCTTTGCCTCACTGTGCGTGCAGATGCACTCACACCTGCCTGCTGCCATTCCTGAGCAAGCTCTGTACTGGTGGTGCCCCGATCCCGCAGCTGAATCAACTTTAGGAGACGGTCCTGGCGCTTGCTGGACTTTCTTGGAGGCCCTGACGCCTTCTTCACAACAATTGAACCGCTCTCCTTGAAGTTCTTGATGATCCGATAAATGGTTGATTTAGGTGCAATCTTACTAGCAGCAATATCATTGCCTGTGAAGCCCTTTTTGTGCAAAGCAATGATGACGGCACATGTTTCCTTGCAGGTAACCATGGTTAACAGAGGAAGAACAATGATTTCAATCACCACCCTCCGTTTAAAGCTTCCAGTCTGTTATTCTAACTCAATCAGCATGACAGAGTGATCTCCAGCCTTGTCCTTGTCAACACTCTCACCTGTGTTAACGAGATAATCACTGACATGATGTCAGCTAGTCCTTTTGTGGCAGGGCTGAAATGCAGTGGAAATGTTTTTTTGGGATTAAGTTCATTTTCATGGCAAAGAAGGATTTTGCAATTAATTGAAATTCGTCTGATCACTCTTCATGACATTCTGGAGTATATGCAAATTTCCATCATCAAAACTGAGGCAGCAGACTTTGAAAATTAGTATTTGTGTCATTCTCAAAACTTTTGACCACGACTGTACACCTTAGCCAAATACATTTAAACTCAGTTTTTCACAATTCCTGACATTTAATCCTAGTAAAAATGCCCTGTCTTAGGTCAGTTAGGATCACCACTTTATTTTAAGAATATGAAATGTCAGAATAATAGTAGAGAATGATTTATTTCAGCTTTTATTTCTTTCATCACATTCCCAGTGGGTCAGAAGTTTACATACACTCAATTAGTATTTGGTAGCATTGCCTTTAAATTGTTTAACTTGGGTCAAACGTTTCCGGTAGCCTTCCACAAGCTTCCCACAATAAGTTGGGTGAATGTTGGCCCATTCCTCCTGACAGAGCTGGTGTAACTGAGTCAGGTCTGTAGGCCTCCTTGCTCGCACACGCTTTTTCAGTTCTGCCCACACATTTTCTATAGGATTGAGGTCAGGGCTTTGTGATGGCCACTCCAATACCTTGACTTTGTTGTCCTTAAGCCATTTTGCCACAACTTTGGAAGTATGCTTGGGGTCATTGTCCATTTGGAAGACCCATTTGCGACCAAGCTTTAACTTCCTGACTGATGTCTTGAGATGTTGCTTCAATATATCCACATCATTTTCCTTCCTCATGATGCCATCTATTTTGTGAAGTGCACCAGTCCCTCCTGCAGCAAAGCACCCCCACAGCATGATGCTGCCACCCCCATGCTTCACGGTTGGGATGGTGTTCTTCGGCTTGCAAGCACCCCCCTTTTTCCTCCAAACATAACGATAGTCATACAGTTCTATTTTTGTTTCATCAGACCAGAGGACATTTCTCCAAAAAGTATGATCTTTGTCCCCATGTGCAGTTGCAAACTGTAGTCTGGCTTTTCTAAGGCGGTTTTGCAGCAGTGGCTTCTTCCTTGCTGAGTGGCCTTTCAGGTTATGTCGATATAGGACTTGTTTTACTGTGGATTTAGATACTTTTGTACCTGTTTCCTCCAGGATCTTCACAAGGTCCTTTGCTGTTGTTCTGGGATTGATTTGCACTTTTCGCACCAAAGTACGTTCATCTCTAGGAGACAGAACATGTCTCCTTCCTGAGCGGTATGACGGCTGCGGGGTCCCATGGTGTTTATACTATTGTACTATTGTTTGTACAGGTGAACGTGGTACCTTCAGGCATTTGGAAATTGCTCCCAAGGATGAACCAGACTTGTGGAGGTCTACAATTTTTTGGGATGTAGGTAGGCCTTGAAATACATCCACAGGTACACCTCCAACTGACTCAAATGATGACAATTAGTCTATCAGAAGCTTCTAAAGCCATGACATAATTTTCTGGAATTTTCCAAGCTGTTTAAAGGCACAGTCAACTTAGTGTATGTAAATTTCTAACCCACTGGAATTGTGATACAGTGAATTATAAGTGAAATAATCTGTCTGGAAACAATTGCTGGAAAAATTATTTGTGTCATGCACAAAGTAGATGTCCTAACCGACTTGCCAAAACTATAGTTTGTTAACAAGAAATTTGTGGAGTGGTTGAAAAATGAGTTTTAATGACTCCAACCTAAGTGTATGTAAACTTCTGACTTCAACTGTATATACACTAGATGACTGATATGGGGTGCTGTGTTGAAGCCACCTTGCCTCCATTTTGACACTCCCCCACCATTGTAAACATATATTTTGGAAGGTATAGAAATGCATTTATTAATGTTTACATTTGTTTTTGCCACCTTATTCTATTAAAGACACCTTAATGCATACTTTAAAAAATATATATTATGCAAGCTAAAAATATATAAAAACATTTCCCCTTAAAGTAACATTTTTTGAGATTACTAATGTTACTTACAAAAAATACTTTAAATACTTGTAATTTTGTCCTTGAAACCTTTAATTGAACTGTAGAATTCCATTCATTCCTATGAAGCACTGCTCCTACTGGGGAGTGCCAATATGGCCGACCGGTGGCTTCAAATCCTCTCAATGGCCAATACATAGGATCTGCAATCCAGGGTTTATATACATCATTTGACAACACACATCAGGACACTTTTTTTCCCGGATATATTTACATAGGTAGATTTGTAATGATCAGTATCTTGTCGTTGTCATATTTTCTAAGACTTGATGGTTCTCCTCTCTTAATGGAGAGTGCTGGTTAGAACCTTAGAAGAGATGTGTGTGTTTGGCGGGTGGCTCTCATCCTCTGTGACAACCAAGTTCTGATTACATGGCCATTCTCTCATGTCTGTTTGACGATTTAAGCTTAATTAGATCCTGCACACATACCATTCAACCCCCAGTCTGCCCCTTCACCTCCTCCCCCCCCCCCCCTCTTCCCTAGCCCAGGTTCTGGCATTCCCAGTCTTGACCGATTCACATTTCCCTGGTGGTGTATTTCTGTACAGGGCTGGGGCTGGGCTGGAGTTGAAGTCAGGGTGGAGGTTGAAGGGGCTGCTGGCTCTGTTTCCCTCTGCTGAGTCTAAGAGAGGAGTTGCTAGTACTGCCAACTCTCCCCTCTGCCCTCCTCTCTCTCCTCCTGTCTCCCTTCTCTCTCCTCTCCTCCTACCCCCTCCTCTCCTACCCCCTCCTCTCCTGTCTCCACCCGCTCCTCTCCTGTCTCCCCTCTCCTCTCATTTCCAGCCTCCCCTCTCCTCCTCCTGTCTCTCTCTTGTCTCCCCTCTCCTAGGCTTGGGTGGTATCCAGATTGTCATACCTTCATACTGACCTTGTGTCATATCGGGTCGCTATTCACAAACCCCAGTGAACCTTTGTAATCCAAAGGTTAGCAATGCTAATAAGTACATGTAAAATCCCATAGAGAATGCTAACGAGCGCATTGCAAAAAATTGTATAGTCTCTGACCTAAAGTATTTGCAGGACAGACATCCCAGCTCAAAGTTATACAAGTAACAAAAAAATGCTACTCACAGTTTGTTGTACGCACATAACAAATATTAGACAGCAAGGCTCTTGATCCAGGAGGGGATTCTCTGCTGTTACCAAGCTAAGCTTGATTTTGGAAGAAGCTAACCACTTAGCTAGATAGCTAACTACTAAATTAGAAAACCAAATGTACAACAGCAGAGCATTTAGCACAGTGGTCACCAACCAGTAGATCGCGATCGACTGGTCGATCTCCAAGGCATTCCTAGTCGATCACCAAACATTTCTGTAAAAAAGCCAACGATAAAGCCTTGTGTTCCTATTTTTTTTATTCGTTTCACGCTGTTGGCGGAAGGTGCACTTCATTCAGCAACCCTAGCTCCGGGAAGGCAAAGTGTTCCCATTTTGAACCATTTCATGTGTCTGAAGGTAGAACTCTGCCTACCCGGCAGGCCCAGAGGGCAAATCAAGTGCACTTATTGGCCCACCGCTGGCCAATCAGATATCTCAGATCACTGTGTCTGCACAGTTTTCTTCGCGCCATAGACTGTAAAAAGAAGCCTCGAACGCACAGCAAAGTTGCTACAGTGAGATTTCAAAAACGTTTAAAACGATGACTAGAGAGAGACTCAACGAATACAGCAAAGAGCTGCTGTTTTCATGAGTAAGTTCATGTTTAAGTTGTTACTCAGCACTGTCAACACTTTGCTCATTTTATGGCTTATAAAAGTGTTGAGCATTCTCCCTACTTCCACTCACGCTACAACCAGCACTGCAACTGCAATGAATGAGTATAGCAAAGTGTTCCGATAAGCTTGCGTTGTTATTATTAGCGGCCTGTGTTTTTTTAATATCAATTAATATTTCACTTTCTCTGGTCATAAGAGTAACAACAAATTGGTGCATGAGGCAGAAATAATGCAATGCGACTTAAGTTTCGCCATCAGCTGGAAGACTGTGTCCCCTTTTCTCAGCAGAGGGAGGGAGAGCGGCGGCACCGTGAGTCGGGTGAGAGGCAGCCTCACCGCTGCTCCATCCTCTCAGACTGACCGTCAGATGCAGGCCAGTAAAAAAAGATAATTTCAAAATGGTCTGAGAAGAACAACATTGGCAGGACAAGTCAAGCATAAGCAGTGATAATGTATTGAGCCTATAGCCTACTGCACAAACCTCATTGCTACAGAACTGTTTATAATTGGTTAATGTTGCATAGGCTTATGTTTTTAAGTCATGTTTTAAAAATAAAATCTGAGCAGTACATCTCTGCTTGCATTTTGACTCAGTGACCTTAACTCAGAAAAGGTTGGTGACCACTGATTTAGCACATTTTAGACGGTTAACTTAATAGTTATAAGATATCTAGCTGGCAAACATTTAGTTGTAAATTCCATACATACTGTAACTAGATCACCTGGTTCGTGCTGCACAATAGTGAATAACTCACAAGGCTCCGGTCTCTGGAAGTTGTGCTTGTAAACAAACAACACATGACTGGGAACTACCAGTAAGCTTCATAATGAAAAATTCTGTGACATTATGTGAAATGAAAAACGCAATCTTCTTTAGCTCCTAACGTATTGCACCATTTGACTGCAAATACCCCGGTATATACGGTATACCGCCCAAGCCTACCCTCTCCTCTTATGTCTCCCTTCTCCTACTCCCTCCTCTCCTGTCTCCCTTCTCCCTTCTCCTACTCCCTCCTCTCCTGTCTCTCTCTTGCCTCCCCTCTCCTCCCCCTCCTCTTCTTCCTCCCCTGTCTCCCCTCCCCTCCTCTCCTGTCTCTCTCCTGTCTCCCCTCCCATCCTGTCTCTCTCCTGTCTCTCTCCTGTCTCCCCTCCCCTCCTCTCCTGTCTCTCTCCTCCCCCCTCCTCTCCTGTCTCTCTCCTCCCCCTTCCTCTCCTGTCTCTCTCCTCCCCCTTCCTCTCCTGTCTCTCTCCTCCCCCCTCCTCTCCTGTCTCTCTCCTCCCCCCTCTCTCTGAAACAGGAGCCTGTCTCTCCGCTACACTAACCACTAGTCACTGTCAGCAGCGGCCCCAGCCCAGCCTTATATATCCTTGGCCTATATTCTGAGTGCCATATGGGACACTCGCTAATTTGAGTAGGGCAATACATCATAGCCCATATTTCAGTCATGTCCCAGAGTTATGGATGCCACTTGTATTAGATGACACTAGGGTTAAATGGCCTTTTAAAGTAGCACTTGACAGCAGCCATTCGGGTCAGTCTATATTGGTTTTTACTGTATCCATATTGTATTTTGACTCTATCATATTGTATTTTTACTGGTGCCGTATTATATTTTTACTGTAGCCGTATTGTCACTGTAGCCATATTGTATTTTTACTGTATCGTGTTTATCTGTTCTCTGGCATATGTCCAACCTGACGTTCAGACCCCTAGAGTGTATTGACGCATCGTTGCGTCAATCGAAGTAAAACAATTTTTAAAAATCCCCATCAAAATCTGTCAGTTTAAGCAAGAGATATTTGCATGTGCTGTGTCTCAATCCACCGCATCCTGTCGCCCTTCCGCATTTGTGGTGGAAAGTGGCAGAGCTACAGCGCTGTTTGTCAGACCAGGAGACATCCTGTAAATCTGTCTTCTCAAGAAAATGTCTGTAGCATCCGAACGGTTTGGCCTATAAACTAATATCACCACTCTATAGAAATGGGAGACTCTCACGAACACGATGGTGTCACGGGTCTCGTCTAAAGGTAACCCATACAAATGAATGGAAGTATGGAGGTAGTTTTGTGCCAACAAAAATAAAAAAAATTAAGAATTTATATATAGTCCAGCCACAGTGGGGGGTGTGATGTTTAGGATAACACTTTATGTTTATGAATAAGCCATTATAAATGTTCATAAATGCTTCATTAATTAAGGTGTGGGGAGTTGGAGAGGACCGTGGGCTGTACTTCAGGAAGGGTGTCACCCCATCGGAGCCCAGTGGGAGGGGCTGGATACCTGTTTCTGCCAAATGGGGTCATAGCAAAGAGATGGTCCAACCCAGGTCAGTTACATGTGGAGTACACAGAGAGAATACTCAATTTCCAGTGTTTTTGCATTGTATTAGATAGTTGTATAGTGTATTGATTGCATGTATTTTGTATGGTGACATCACAAAATGTATTTCCATGTAAATGGGCATATCGTATTGTAAATACCTGGACACTCCTTCAATTTCATAAACAGACATGCATTTCAATGCAATATACAATGGTGGTGGTTAGACCAGCTAGATGGTCCATATTGGGTGGACCAGAATGTTTGGGTGGTGATTAGGTGTCTATGTGATATGTTTAGTAAGTGGTCAGATTCTCATCCAACCAACATTCAGTGTGTATATCAGGGATCATCAACTGAATTTTTATATTTTTAATATTTAATAATTTTTTTGAGCGGATGGTCGGGGGGCTGGAACATAATTACAAATCATTTGTAGACGGCAAATTGACCGCAAGAAGCTCAAACCGATATAATGTTTGACTAAAGCATAATAATTTCAAACCTTGCTTACATTTCTATATGATCACGTTTCTCTCTATTATGCGAGGGAATACTTAGGAACCGATTTCTTCAATTAAAATCCCTTGGAGTTGATTTCCTGGTATTTTGTCTCTGTCAAACAAAAAATTAAATAATAATAATATTTATTCTCAGAACTTGGGGAGCCAAATAAAACCACCCGCAGGCCGCCAGTTGGGGAACGCTGGTGTATATGTTCCTAGGACTACATTTAGGCTTAACAATTACTGTATAGAAGATAGAGATGCAGTTTTATTTTGATAGTTGTCTGTCATGTTACCAACTGATTTACTGAACTCTTTGGCTGTCACAAACATACTGTATGTGTGTCTTTAAGTGGCATATTTATACACATAATATGAGTGTCCTTATGTAGTTTTTCCTCTGCTTTGTCTCGGTTGTCCAGTGCTGGCTATGAGTTCGGGGGACAGGTGACCAAGGCTTCCCAGGGCTCTGTTCTGACCTGCGAGGACTCAGGGGACACAGAGCCCCTCCTCACCGCCACCCCAGGGCCACGGGACACCCCCAAACCCTTCATCCCCACCAGCGAAAGCTTTATCTCCAGCCTGGTGGCTGACCGCGAGCCCCTGAGAACCCCCACACCCACACCCAAAAAGCCACCCCAGGGGAAGGACGGCGAGGTCACCCCAGCCCCCATGTGCAATGTGGACCTGGAGGCAGCTCAGAGCCCCCAGGGAGAGGCATCTTCTCTAGGCAGGGCAGGGGATGTGGGACCCTCCACCTCGGTGGCCACCTACCCCCTGGGTCTGGAGCCCTCTCTGGGTTTGGGGGAGGAGGACGGGCCAGTATGGGCCTGGATCTCTGGCGGAGGCTGCGATGTGGACCATACAGCTCAGATGAGCTGGCTCAGCCCTGCAGGTACGGAGGAACACTCACCAGCCTCACCATTTTCAGACTACTACCTAAGGCATGTAGTGCACGAGTCTCACTGCTGATAGGTACTTATCACAGTGGGAGGCCGTTCCTTCTCTTGCTAGAACAAAAGCTGTACCTGCTGCATGCTGACATGGTAGTGACGAACCTACCAATTCTACCTGTAGAATCGCAATGCTCGTCAGTGGCCAACAACTTGGCTTTGAGCCAATCAGAGAGCACGAACCCCCACGTGGGGGAGCCAACAACAAAAAAATTAAAAAATAAGGCATTTTCTCTGTACATCCATGGATGAGCCGCTAGCTGACTAGTGGTGGCTATTCAGCGTGATAAATGTCTAAAACCGGCAATGTTTTGTAGGAGCTTGTTTCTTCATCATCTTGCTAGGTAGTTATCTAGCTGTGGCCTTATCTAGCTGTGGCCATCTGGCTAGTATCATCGAGGGCGTTCTACAAAATAGCAACATTAGGGCAGATGGCTTGGAATGTAGACCATAAACAATACACACAGATATGCATTGCCAAACAATGCTACTGCCACCCCCTGGTTAGGAGTATTTTAACAAGGCTGAGTGGCTGGCGACTTCCAAGGTCTGCTGTGTGAACACTAAAAGAGTTTGACTGCCGACACTGTTCAGAGGCAAACGTTTAACAATGCTACCGGTGTGTCTGAGCTTTAACTTTACTGAACTAATTAAACAGGCTATTTCTAGTACCTGGAGTTTTTCCTGGTGGGGTCACACGGTTAGGGAAAAATCATTGTCCTGATATCTCTATCAAACTCTTTTATAATTTGTATATGCTGTCTGTTATCTAACTGTGTGTGCACCAGACCCATGCTCCACTGCCCTGTCCATCGCCCCTGTTGAACCAGAAGCCTCCACGGCTAGGAAGGCAGAGAACACCTCCACCAGCAAGGAGCCAGTGGAGAGGAGCGCGGTAAGATTAACACACACAATACAAGCTAGTTTCACTTTCTCAGGTTTAGTCTTGTGACAGACTCTTAATAGTTTAACGTCACTGATTATTTTTATGAATCATGATTTTGCTGAGGGGGTGCTAGAAGTAGGGATCGTGATTTTAAATGGAGAGTTGTCTAATAGACACTGTGTACGGGTCAGTCTGTGTGGGTGAGGAAGGGCAGCATGCGCTGGTGGAGGGACTGGAAGCCCTATCGCTGGGTGGATGTGGGCGTGGCCCTGGAGCAATCCACCAACGGCAACGGCAAGAGGGATGCCATCTTCTTCATCTACTTCACCCAGTATGATGAGAAGAAGGTGAGGGAGACTCAATCACACTCAAATTCCTTAAACTTCCATCCTTCCTTCCTTCCTTCCTTTCTTCCTTGAAGTAATCACTGATTAGAAATGACTGGAGAGGTGAAAGCCGTGTTGTGGAGCCCTTTCATTTACCTGTCCAATCAGGAATTTGAACGGGCCAATGTCTTTCTCACGTACAGAATCGAATGAATAAACACCTACTACTCATAATGTACCGCTATGCTACTGTACTGCTTTGAATTGTTCAATCATCTACATTTCTAGATTGGTTGTCACATCTCCCTCTCACCCTCTGTTTCTCTATCTTTCTCAGTACCTCCATGTGTTTATAAGTGACGTGACGGTGCTGGTTCCTGTGCTCAGGGAAAACTCCCATCATGCCTTTGCGGTGTACACGTCAGATAGTACGAAACAAAGATGGCCGCTGGTCCTGGCTGCACAGACCGAGAAGGACATGGCTGACTGGGTAGGTCTGGGTTGGCCTCCATTCAGATAGAAACAGCATATCTAATGTTTTCAATAGAGAATGGATAGATATTCTAATGCCCATTTTTTGGGGGGACCTACGTTTAAAAAATCCAAATTCAGCACAGTTTACAACAGCCCTCAAGTTAACTTCCCAATTAAAGTAGCCTTGCCAGAGATAAGAGTTTAGGGATTTGTCCCAAATGGCACCCTATGTGCCCTGGTCAGAAGTATTGCACTACAGTTGAAGTCGGAAGTTTACATACACTTAGGTTGGAGTCATTAAAACTCATTTTTCAACCACTCCACACATTTCTTGTTAACAAACTACTTTGTGCATGACACAAGTAATCTTTCCAACAATTGTTTCCAGACAGATTATTTCACTTATAATTCACTGTATCACAGTTCCAGTGGGTTAGAAGTTTACATACACTAAGTTGACTATGACTTTAAACAGCTTGGAAAATTCCAGAAAATGATGTCATGGCTTTAGAAGCTTCTGATAGACTAATTGTTATCATTTGAGTCAGTTGGAGGTGTACCTGTGGGTGTATTTCAAGGCCTACCTTCAAACTCAGTGCCTCTTTGCTTGACATCATGGGAAAATCAAAAGAAACCAGCCAAGACCTCAAAAAAATAATTGTAGACCTCCACAAGTCTGGTCTATCCTTGGGAGCAATTTCCAAATGCCTGAAGGTACCACGTTCATCTGTACAAACAATAGTACGCAAGTATAAACACCATGGGACCACGCAGCCGTCATACCGCTCAGGAAGGAGACGCGTTCTGTCTCCTAGAGATGAACGTACTTTGGTGCGAAAAGTGTAAATAAATCCCAGAACAACAGCAAAGGACCTTGTGAAGATGCTGGAGGAAACAGGTACAAAAGTGTCTATATCCACAGACACGAGTCCTATATCGACATAACCTGAAAGGCCGCTCAGCAAGGAAGAAGCCACTGCTCCAAAACCGCCATAGAAAAGCCAGACTACAGTTTGCAACTGAACATGGGGACAAAGATCGTTTCTTTTGGAGAAATATCCTGTGGTCTGATTAAACAAAAATAGAACTGTTTGGCCATAATGACCATCGTTATGTTTTGGAGGAAAAAGGGGTGCTTGCAAACCGAAGAACACATTTACATTTACATTTTAGTCATTTAGCAGACGCTCTTATCCAGAGCGACTTACAGTTAGTGCATACATTATTTTATCGAACCCACAACCCTGGCGTTGCAAACGCCATGCTCTACCAACTGAGCTACATCCCCTGCCGGCCAAATCCCTCCCCTACCCTGGACGACGCTGGGCCAATTGTGCGCGCCGCCCCACCATCCCAACCGTGAAGCACGGGGGTGGCAGCATCATGCTGTGGGGGTGCTTTGCTGCAGGAGGGACTGGTGCACTTCACAAAATAGATGGCATCATGGGGAAGGAAAATGATGTGGATATATTGAAGCAACATCTCAAGACATCAGTCAGGAAGTTAATGCTTGGTCGCAAATGGGTCTTCCAAATGGACAATGACCCCAAGCATACTTCCAAAGTTGTGGCAAAATGGCTTAAGGACAACAAAGTCAAGGTATTGGAGTGGCCATCACAAAGCCCTGACCTCAATCCTATAGAACATTTGTGGGCAGAACTGAAAAAGCGTGTGCGAGCAAGGAGGCCTACAAACCTGACTCGGTTACACCAGCTCTGTCAGGAGGAATGGGCCAAAATTCACCCAACTTATTGTGGGAAGCTTGTGGAAGGCCACCCGAAACGTTTGACCCAAGTTAAACAATTTAAAGGCAATGCTACCAAATACTAATTGAGTGTATGTAAACTTCTGACCCACTGGGAATGTGATTAAAAATAAAAGCTGAAATAAATCATTCTCTACTATTATTCTGACATTTCACATTCTTAAAATAAGGTGGTGATCCTAACTGAACTAAGACAGGGAATTTATACTAGGATTAAATGTCAGGAATTGTGACAAACTGAGTTTAAATGTATTTGGCTAAGGTGTATGTAAACTTCCGACTTCAACTGTACATAGGGAATAGGGTGCCATGTGGGGCGCTGCCACAGTACTTATCATAAGAGAGGATACCAGATACTCTCTAGAAAGTTTATATGTTTCAATGTTGTCCAATTGCTGTGTAAAGCCTTCATACCTAAAACCACTGAGTAAATGTAGTCCAGTATTATTACTGTTATCCATCCGGACTGTACCATTGGCCATATCGCTGAAGGGGTGTCTGTGTTTCCTATGCAGCTGTCCCTGTTGGCTGGGTGCTGCTGTGAGGCCAGAGGGATCAGCGGAACCCCCTCCCGACAAGCCCTGTGGTCAGTCACCTCCAAGGGGGACGTGATGGTACATGAGCCCTCTCCCTTTCTGGAGGCCCCGGCACACACCTTGCCCTGTGACATGATGTGAGCTTTACCTTTACCAACATACCACACATTGAGCTTGACCTTTTACCAACATACCACACATTGAGCATTACCAACATACCACATATTGAGCTTGACCTTTTACCAACATAACACACATTGAGCTTTACCAACATACCACACATTGAGCTTTACGTTTACCAACATACCACACATTGAGCTTTACCAACATATCATACATTGAGCTTTACCAACATACCACACATTGAGCTTTACCTTTACCAACATACAGTGGGGGAAAAAAGTATTTAGTCAGCCACCAATTGTGCAAGTTCTCCCACTTAAAAAGATGAGAGAGGCCTGTAATTTTCATCATAGGTACACGTCAACTATGACAGACAAAATGAGAAAAAAAATCCAGAAAATCACATTGTAGGATTTTTTATGAATTTATTTGCTAATTATGGTGGAAAATAAGTCACCATTTCTCAATACTTTGTTATATACCCTTTGTTGGCAATGACACAGGTCAAACGTTTTCTGTAAGTCTTCACAAGGTTTTCACACACTGTTGCTGTTATTTTGGCCCATTCCTCCATGCAGATCTCCTCTAGAGCAGTGATGTTTTGGGGCTGTCGCTGGGCAACACGGACTTTCAACTCCCTCCAAAGATTTTCTATGGGGTTGAGATCTGGAGACTGGCTAGGCCACTCCAGGACCTTGAAATGCTTCTTACGAAGCCACTCCTTCGTTGCCCGGGCGGTGTGTTTGGGATCATTGTCATGCTGAAAGACCCAGCCACGTTTCATCTTCAATGCCCTTGCTGATGGAAGGAGGTTTTCACTCAAAATCTCACGATACATGGCCCCATTCATTCTTTCCTTTACACGGATCAGTCGTCCTGGTCCCTTTGCAGAAAAACAGCCCCAAAGCATGATGTTTCCACCCCCATGCTTCACAGTAGGTATGGTGTTCTTTGGATGCATCTCAGCATTCTTTATCCTCCAAACACGACGAGTTGAGTTTTTACCAAAAAGTTCTATTTTGGTTTCATCTGACCATATGACATTCTCCCAATCCTCTTCTGGATCATCCAAATGCACTCTAGCAAACTTCAGACGGGCCTGGACATGTACTGGCTTAAGCAGGGGGACACGTCTGGCACTGCAGGATTTGAGTCCCTGGTGGCGTAGTGTGTTACTGATGGTAGGCTTTGTTACTTTTGTCCCAGCTCTCTGCAGGTCATTCACTAGGTCCCCCCGTGTGGTTCTGGGATTTTTGCTCACCGTTCTTGTGATCATTTTGACCCCACGGGGTGAGATCTTGCGTGGAGCCCCAGATCGAGGGAGATTATCAGTGGTCTTGTATGTCTTCCATTTCCTAATAATTGCTCCCACAGTTGATTTCTTCAAACCAAGCTGCTTACCTATTGCAGATTCAGTCTTCCCAGCCTGGTGCAGGTCTACAATTTTGTTTCTGGTGTCCTTTGACAGCTCTTTGGTCTTGGCCATAGTGGAGTTTGGAGTGTGACTGTTTGAGGTTGTGGACAGGTGTCTTTTATACTGATAACAAGTTCAAACAGGTGCCATTAATACAGGTAACGAGTGGAGGACAGAGGAGCCTCTTAAAGAAGAAGTTACAGGTCTGTGAGAGCCAGAAATCTTGCTTGTTTGTAGGTGACCAAATACTTATTTTCCACCATAATTTGCAAATAAATTCATAAAAAATCCTACAATGTGATTTTCTGGAGAAAAAAAATCTCAATTTGTCTGTCATAGTTGACGTGTACCTATGATGAAAATTACAGGCCTCTCATCTTTTTAAGTGGGAGAACTTGCACAATTGGTGGCTGACTAAGTACTTTTTTTTCCCCACTGTATCACACATTGAGCTTTACCTTTACCAACATATCACATATTGAGCTTTACCATTACCAACATACCACACATTGAGCTTTACCAACATACCACACATTGAGCTTTACCAACATACCACACATTGAGCTTGACCTTTTACCAACATACCACACATTGAGCTTTACCAACATACCACACATTGAGCTTTACCAGCATACCATACATTGAGCTTTAGCTTTACCAACATACCACACATTGAGCTTTACCAACATACCATACATTGAGCTTTAGCTTTACCAACATACCACACATTGAGCTTCATCAACATACCACACATTGAGCTTTACCAGCATACCATACATTGAGCTTTAGCTTTACCAACATACCACACATTGAGCTTTACCTTTACCAACATACCACACATTGAGCTTTACCAACATACCACACATTGAGCTTTACCAACATACCATACATTGAGCTTTAGCTTTACCAGCATACCACACATTGAGCTTTACCTTTACCAACATACCATACATTGAGCTTTACCTTTACCAACATACCACACATTGAGCTTTGCCAACATACCACACATTGAGCTTTACCAACATACCACACATTGAGCTTTGCCAGCATACCATACATTGACCTTTAGCTTTACCAACATACCATACATTGAGCTTTACCTTTACCAACATACCACACATTGAGCTTTACCAACATACCACACATTGAGCTTTACCTTTACCAACATATCACACATTGAGCTTTACCTTTACCAACATACCACACATGGAGCTTTACCTTTACCAACATATCATACATTGAGCTTTACCCTTACCAACATACCACACATTGAGCTTTACCTTTACCAACATGTCATACATTGAGCTTTACCTTTACCAACATATCATACATTGAGCTTTAGCTTTACCAACATACCACACATTGAGCTTTACCTTTACCAACATACCACACATTGAGCTTTACCAACATACCACACATTGAGCTTTACCTTTACCAACATATCACACATTGAGCTTTACCAACATATCACGCACTGTTATTACACACTGTAGCATGTTCCTTCACTGCCTTGAAGCCAACCAACCATGTACCCTTGTTCTTTTCTCTGTTCTTGCACTCATATAGCTAACATGCTAACACTTGGGATGTCCACTGTTGTTTGGCTAACATAACTCAGCTGACTTCAATCTATTAGCTACTACTAACCTGCTAAAACAATGATCGTCTTATCTCTGGTAATCTTAAGCATAGTGCTAACGTCTGTCTTACTGTTGGCAATTGGTGCTAGTGCCTCTCTGCTTCTTTTGCTGGATGCTAACCACAGGTGGTTGGTGGCACCTTAATTGAGGATGACGGCATCATACTAATGGCTGGAACGGAATAAGTGGAATGTTATCAAGCACATGGTTTCCATGTGTTTAACACCACTACATTCCAGACATTATTATAAACCGTCCTCCCCTCGCCAGCCTCCTGTGATGCTAACGCTGTCTGGGCGCTAACCACTAGATCCGCTAACCGCTAGCTGTACTGTCTGGTCCTGGTGCAGGTTTTGGCTGCAGGTCCCGGGCCACCTGCGCTGTGTAGAGTCTAACAGTCTGAGTGTGGTGTGGGGGATCGGGTGTGACGGCACCGCCTGGGTCTACTCTGGCTCGGGCAGCGCTGCTGGTGAAGAGCCCCCTCAGGGTAATAAATGACCCCACAACTCAGTCTTCCAGGCCACCACAGTCCTGGGTTGTGTTCATTAGGCACAAAACAGACAAAAATGGACTACCTGGACTTGTCCAATAAGAAACACTCATTTTCATTTTCCATTGCAAAAAAAACATTTTGCCCTAATGAACACACCTGTGATGGTTTTCAATCATTTCTTCCATGTAGCTGATTAAGTCATTGATTGACCTTAATTAAAGATGAAAACCAGCAAGCACTGTGACTGCGGTTCTTGAGGACTCAAGTTGTTCACACCTGCCTTACACCGTGCCTTTACTAGTCCACCCTGTAAGCTTCTTTAATCTTTACACTTTAAGCTTCTTTAACTTCAACCTAGGTTGAAGGTAAAGGAGGTTACGACAAGTTTTGATTCCATGTGGAAGCTTTTAGAAAATAAACAGATTCATGGGACCAGTGCCGTTGCTAACTAGCATAGCTGGTCCCATTGTTGCAAAGAGTTATGGGATATTAGAATCCTCTTGTTTTGACCTTTTGTCATTTTCAACCTAGCCCTCAACCTGCTTATACAGTCAATATGGTTAAAGGAATAGTTCACCCAAATTACAAAGTGTTGTAGCCAAGTATAAAGTAACAATTCAAAGTACTGTATTAGTGAACCTTCCAGCTAGAGAACTAGAAAAGTGAATGGCCTTATTACTTATTAATAACTTACTGCTTGGCTAACTGGGTGGGTGATTGCCTGAGCAATTCCCTAATATAGTGCAATACTTTTGACCAGGGCTTTGGTCAAAAGTAGTGCACTATAAAGGGAAGAGGGTTCCATTTGGGATGCAACCATAGACTTTGCATGGCCCTGCTACACCATCAGACTTATTATAGCAGAGTTGTGACTTTTCTCTGTTTGTAGGAGACACGGGTAGCCTGCACACACAGACAGATGTAAGGACTGTGTACATCTATGAGAACCAGCGATGGAACCCCATGACCGGATACACAGACAAGTACTACATCTCTCTCACGCGACTGTGCGTGTGTGCATTGCAATAATATGTTCTAGACACTTCCGACAGCTCCCCTATAGGTCAGTGTGTGTAATATCCACTTTGCCACCCTTCCAGGCTTCTCCCCACAGACCGGTTCCCGTGGAGTGATGACAACGGCTTTACAGAGTGCACCAAGTCCACCACCCACCCACCCTCGCCTCAGTGGAGCTGGGTAGGTAGACCTAGTCCCTAAACCTCCTACACCCTAAAACCTCTTAGTCCAATGTTCAATTTTTTTCTAACTGTATCTTGAGTTGTTAATGTTGTACTTGTACTCCCCCTCCCCCTCAACATGGAACATGCCTCTGTTATGCCAGGTGACAGAGTGGGCAGTCGACTTCGCTTTCTCAGGAGGGACAGACAAAGAAGGATGGCAGTATGCAGCAGACTTCCCTGTGTAAGAAATACAAATGTCCATTCATGTTTTATCAACCCTATATCATGGCTTACACTTATCTTAGAAGAAGTCTTGTGTTGATTGACTGTGTTCTGTGTCTCTGTCATGTAGGACGTTTCATGGCAACAAGAGCCTGAAGGACTTTGTCAGACGTAGGCGCTGGTTCAGGTATAGTCTCTTTCACTCACTCACACTCAAACAGTTCAGTAGGAAGAGTATGATGATAATGTTTCTCGTTTCCACACAGGAAGTGTAAAATCACCCTGACTGCCCCGTGGCAGGAAGTCCCGCCCATCCCCCTGAGTGACATCACAGTGTTGCCATGCCTGGCTCAGAGCAGTATGGAGCAGGTCCCAGTCTGGGGCCTCAGTGACAAGGGGGACGTCCTGTGTCGCCTGGGGGTCACCCCCCAAAACCCTGCGGTGAGGAACACCCCCAAACCCTACAACCTGGGACTTTAACCAAAGACACTCATTACTACCATCACAGAATAACATCCTCTTTGATTAAACTATGATCAAACAACATGCTCACTCCAATGTTATTCTTCTATATAACAGAGTTCAGCACCCCCTTTTCGTCAGACTTTTTTTACAATCAATTCTGACCAAACCTCAGTATCCAGCTTTCTTCCATTCCCAAGTGAATATGTTACGAGTCTAGGACGTACACATTGGCATTAATATGGAGTTGGTCCCCCTTTGCTGCTATAACAGCCTCCACTCTTCTGGGAAGGCTTTCCACTAGATGTTGAAACATTGCTGTGGGGACTTGCTTCCATTCAGCCACAAGAGCATTAGTGAGGTCGGCACTGATTTTGGGTGGTTAGGCCTGGCTCGCAGTCGGCGTTCCAATTCATCCCAAAGGTGTTCAATGGGATTGAGGTCAGGGCTCTGTACAGGCCAGTCACGTTCTTCCACACCAATCTCGACAAACCATTTCTGTATGGAACTCGCTTTGTGCATGGGGGCATTGTCATGCTGAAACAGGAAAGGGCCTTCCCCAAACTGTTGCCACAAAGTTGGAAGCACATAATTGTATGCTGTAGCGTTAAGATTTCCCTTCACTGGAACTAAGGGGCCTAGCCCGAACCATGAAAAACAGCCCAGACCATTATTTCTCCTCCACCAAACTTTACAGTTGGCACTATGCATTTGGGCAGGTTCTCCTGGCATCCGCCAAACCCAGATTCGTCCATCAGACTGCCAGATGGTAAAGCGGGATTTATCACTCCAGAGAACGTGTTTCCACTGCTCCAGAGTCCAATGGCTGCGAGCTTTATACCATTCCAGCCGACGCTTGGCATTGCGCATGGTGATCTTAGGCTTGTGTGTGGTTGCTCGGCCATGGAAACCCATTTCATGAAGCTCCAGGTGAACTGTTCTTGTGCTGAGGTTGCTTCCAGAGGCAGTTTGGAACTCGGTAGAGGGTATTGCAACAGACGATTTGTACGCGCTTCAGCACTCGGGGGTCCCGTTCTGTGAGCTTGTGTGGCCTACCACTTCACGGCTGAGCCATTGTTGCTCATAGATGTTTCCACTTCACAATAACAGCATTTACAGTTGACCGGGGCAGCTCTAGCAGGGCAGAAATTTGACGAACTGACTTGTTGGAAAGGTGGCATCCTATGACGGTGCCACGTTGAAAGTCACTGAGCTCTTCAGTACGTGCCATTCTACTGTCTGTTTGTCTATGGAGATTGGATGGCTGTGTGATTTTATACACCTGTTGCAACAGGTGTGGCAGAAATAGCTGAATCCACTAATTTAAAGGGATGTCCACATACTTTTAGCCATGTAGTGTATGACAATGAAAAAATTAATAATTCTGACCGTAATACATTAAAAAAAAAATATATATATACATAGCTAATACCGTAAGTATGTAATATGTTGTATTACATTCTATGGTGCTGTGCTGTTGATTGTTCATGCCACCTCTGACTATACCACCTCAGGGTTCCTCGTGGCTCCACGTGGGTACTGACCAGCCCTTCAAGTCCATCTCCATCGGGGGTGGTCACCAGGTGTGGGCCATCGCCAGGGACAGAGCCGTGTTCTACAGGGGCTCAGTGTCCGCCAGCAACCCTGCAGGTGAGACCCAAACCCTGGGGAGGAACCAAACAAACATCTGGGTCCTTCTGAGATGCTGGATATATATGGATGGCCTACAGTGCTCTATGACTGAAATACACAACTACTAATACATTTCTTTTTGAAAGAACATAATGGCCCGTTTCCTAGACACAGATCACTGTAAGACTAGTACTGAACTAAAAATAACTCATTGGAGATTTTCAATTGAAAGCACGTTTTAGTCCAGGACTAGGCTTAATCTGTGTATTTCCTGGCCCATACTGAACCTAATTGTAGTTAGTCAACTTGTTTTTTTTGTTCTTTGTCATCATCCTGCAGGAGAGTGTTGGTACCACATCCCCTCCCCGCCCAGACAGAGCCTCAGACAGCTGTCTGTAGGGAGAACCTCTGTCTACGCTGTGGACGAAAACAGTGAGTACCCACTACTATCCACAACCTGTGGGTCAGCTCTTTCGATGCTTGCTTTGCAGGAGAGCTCTCTGATAAGTCAATGAAGGAATGTATTTAATTGACAGGGACAGTGCACATTAATCAACATTTGTCCACATCAATGTAAATGTGCCGGGGTAAGGAAAACACTCATTTCCATCTGCACTTTCAGACGTAGTCCCTAGATGGATGAATCGACAAGCAAGATCAATGTTTCCTAACTAATGGAATAGTTAGGAAAGTCTCTCCTGACTGCTGTTCTCCCCTGCTGTGTGTGTAGGTAACCTGTGGTACAGACAGGGCCTGACTCCCAGCTACCCCCAGGGCTCAGCCTGGGAGCTCATCTCCAACAACGTGACTAAAGTCTCAGTAGGACCTCTAGACCAGGTTAGTACAACGCTCCCATAAAGTGAAATCATTCTTATATTTAAAAAGTGCTGTTTTTTTTCAAGCTCATTTTACAGTGGTGAGTAAGTTATTAGTGACTTGTTTTCTACTTCCAACACCTGGTCATGTGGTGTTGTTTTGTCCAGGTGTGGGTGATAGCAGACTGGGTCCCAGGCTGCCCCAGTGAGCTGTCTGTCCATGGAGCTGTCTGTCACAGGCTGGGGGTGGGACCCATGCAGCCCAAGGGCCAATCCTGGGACTACGGCATCGGGGTGAGTCATTACCAACTGGGTGTTGATGTCCGCTCCAAAGACATTGGCCGTGTCCAAAATGTCACCCTATTCAAATCCCTACTTTTGACCAGAGGCCTATGGGCCCTGGTCACAAATGGTGCACTACAAAGGGAATAAGGTGCCATTTGGGATGCAGACATTGTACAGTATCTGAAATACCTCTGTTGTTGTGAAGATGGTTATGGAAGAGATGTCATGTTAATGTAAGGATCTCTGTCTTTCAGGGAGGATGGGAACACATCAGTGTGAGAGGGAACTCCACAGAGGTTCTGCGTGCCCCCCACCCTGCCACCCCGGCCCTTACTGGCACCACCCCCCGTAGCCCACTCCCTGCCAGGCCGGCCCTTACTGACACCACCCCCCATAGCCCACTCCCTGCCAGGCCGGCCCTTACTGACACCACCCCCCATAGCCCACTCCCTGCCAGGCCGGCCCTTACTGACACCACCCCCCATAGCCCACTCCCTGCCAGGCCGGCCCTTACTGACACCACCCCCCATAGCCCACTCCCTGCCAGGCCGGCCCTTACTGACACCACCCCCCATAGCCCACTCCCTGCCAGGCCGGCCCTTACTGACACCACCCCCCATAGCCCACTCCCTGCCAGGATACCTTTGTCACAGGAGAACGGGAACGCTGTGGGTCTGTAGGGCCCCTACTAACCCGCCCCGTTCCTCCATCTCTACTCACAGCCCTGTGTGTGCCTGGTTCCATTTCCAACCCTGGTTGCAAATTTTTGCTCCAACCCAGCACAAACATGGTAACGTTGGTCTAAATGGAAAGACCATGATTTAGTTGGATATTTAAATCAGTTAGTGCTAGGCTGAAACATGTGCTACCAATGCAAGTTGGCCACCTTTGACCGAGACCATCCCTTCAGTGTTCATATGTCTGAAAGCAGTAGACGTATTAGAGCTTCTGTCAGTTCATCCAGTCCATTAAGGTCTGTGAACATTAGTGGCAGGTGCTAGGAGAAGTTGCTAGGGTGAGAAATGGAACCGAGTCCTCGGCATGCCTGTGTCCCATACCAGGGTTCTGTACCAACCAACACACTGACTGCCTACTCCACTCCCTTGGACCTCACAGTATAGTCTTGCTTTGTATGATTTTGTTTTGTTGACGTTGTTTTTGCTTTCTCATTTGCCTAGTTGACAAACAGTACTTTTTCATCAAGGTCTGTGTGCTTTGGAATTATTTATTTTATAGCTTTTTGGCTGTCATCTTGGTTTATTTATGTTTTGGCCTGCATGATGTTTGGAATGTAGTGGTTGAAGTAGCTTTTTTTTCTTCAGAACAAAAAATATCAATTCTAGCAATAGCTCTGAGCTTCCATGACAACAAGGATTATTTTAAGAACATCACTGTCAATTTACCACCAGTTCTTTCCTAAGATGGTAAAAACATCAAGGGTAGTAAATAATACAGAATGAATAGCATCTATTTGCTGTGTTAGGGATTGTTAACATCCAGAATGTTATGAATAGGAGTGCTTCCTGTTCAGGTCACATGATCAGCAGAAACTCCAGGCTCTAGTTTTGACTTATCCCTGGTGGATTCGTTTTCAGTGTTTGTTACTTCAGTATTCCATGCAGATACGGAGACCGGTATTCAAACAAACAGCACTGTACCTACATCACTACACTTCACTTTAAAGGCAATTTCCTGGATGTTTGGTGATCACATTTGCGGTGATGTCAGCTCAAGTGTAAACTACCTTAAAGTGCTGCGTAATGTCTGCGCACTGCTGTTTTTGTTTGAATTCCTGTCTGAGTTTGCTGTGGCCTTGACTGTTGAAGCTGTGAATACAGCAGGTTTGAATGTTATGGATGTTCTCTTACAAGGACAGACAACTGTGAAATAAATTTCAAAACAGCTCTGCAACCTTGGGTGTTCTCTTTGTATGGGCCTTGAGTTTCAATGTGTTATCACTTGGGAGTTAAAGGATCACTTTAGTGTAGTGAAATTCATGTTTGTACAGGTGTGAGATGGAGTTGGTGTTAACTTTTAATAATGCATGTTATGTAAAGAACTTAGTTACACCACTTAACATTTTGTTATACCAAAATAGGTTGGCTGGTTGAGTAAGTAACACATGGGCTACTAGGTGTTGAGCACAATCAGACAAGCTATTGAAGGAAATTTGCATTTATTTCCATATTAAACAGTGTAATTATAAACATTTCATTCAAATACACTAAGCATGATCATCATCAATATGAAGTAAAAATATTACAATTTGTAAAATTTACAAGTTTAAAGGACAGAATGGATTTTCCTATCTGTTTGTCTTTAAAGGTGCTACACAATAGGATTTTTTGGCATTTTTACATTGTAATTTCAGGAAATGTCCATAATATCTGGTGCTAATAGTGGAATAGTATTACTTACCTGCCAGTGTTGTCATATTCTCCTATTGATTGGTTCTGACTTTGTGGCTGTAATTTCCTGGTTGCTAAAATTCTACACTTCGCTCAATTTCAGAGTATGTGAGAACAAGCACTGAATAGTGTAGAGAATCATTGTACCATCTAAATCTCTGAAATATTTTCAAAAAATATTTTACAGCTGTTTTTGAAACTGGTGGACCAAAACCAACTTTTGATTTTGGTCCACCAGCTTTAAACAGCTGTAAAAACTAGTTTTGGTTAATGAAAATATATTTCACAGCAATTTAGATGGTACAATGATTCTCTACACTATTCAGTGCTTGTTTTCGAACCGAATAAAATGTTAGCAACCAGGAAATTAGCGATTTCCACTAGATGGTACAGCCACAATCAGAACAGCTTTCCCATTTTGACAACCGATGCCGCTCTGGCGGGAGAAATCAATAGTAGGATATCACAGCCAATCACAACACTAGCGGGGTAGGTAATACTGTGAAACTATCATTCAACTGTTACTGCAGATATGGACATTTTCTGAAATTAAAATGCAAAAGTTCAACTAATCTTGTGTAGCACCTTTAATTAAACCGTTCGTCATTTTGTTTTTTACCGTGATATGTTGCTCTTTTTAAACGCTGCTTTAAATTACAAAATGAAACCTCAAACCTAGGACTTGATTACATCATTCCCCATGTACAGACAAAATTAAACATTTATATACATCAGTACAGTTCAACATTAAGTTAGCCTTCTAAAATGTGCAAGATTAAGCAAATGTATATACTGTAGAATAAAACATCAGGATTTCCTTAAATAAAATAAATTTAAAGTGTAACTGAAAGAACGCACAGGCTGCTGGTAGTAAAGAGGTTAACCTTGTCTGGAATACTGCAGGTGAGGAGAGAGTTTCTATCCACTACGTATCTGAAGACATGTTCAAATGACGTCACCAATGACGGGAAACCTTGACAAGTCACTAAACCAAGAGCTATATATAATTATCTGTGTTGAACCCATTGAGTCTGGAAGAACTGTTTGAACTACAGGAACAGAAAGACCATGAAAAGCTGGCCTTGCTGCTCCAGCTGAATCATAATATTATGTTTCTATACATCATTGATGGTGGTGATACAGACCCCAACCCTGCTGCACACCAAAACAAATCATACTGGAGACAGTCCGTTGAGTGGCGCATAACAGCCGGGTTGCTATGGCAATGTCCACAATCCTTAAGGTAATCTTTACCTCGGCTGTGTCACATGCAGTAGTTAAGGAGAATAACTCGTGCAGAAAATAAAACTCAGTATGAGTGTAGAATTGGTTTGACATAGTAAACCAAACAAAACAAAGAACAGGCATGTCTGTCTTGGTAGTCAGTCCAATGACAACTAGGGGTTGAGTTACTGTAAGATCCTGCACAGTACCAGAGAAATGATCTGCGTCCCAAATAGCACCCTATTCCCTTTATGGTGCCGTTTGGGACGCTGCCACATCCCAACTGGCTCCTCCTATTAAACTCATACCCCAAAACCTCATCTCATCAAAAGATACTCATTGCACATTTGTTTCACAAAACACCTCGACAATTCGTATTACATTACGATGTTTCACTCCTATGTCTCCTGATGCAAACTCACAGAGTCACTAGGCTTGTGTGTCAGGACAAAATGTATTGACTCCTTAATCATGTGATTCCTCCAGTGAAAGGGGAGAGGATATTTGTGTATACAGTGTAATCAATATGAAATAGGCACTGTGATAAGACCCATTGATTGGTGAAGAAACTGGACAAACCTTGAAGTCACATACTGTTAATTCAAACCATGGCTTGTGACAATGTTACCTTATCCAAACTTCTACTGATGGTGTTCAACTGAATTGAAGTGAACTTCCTTCATATGAATCTGAACTGTAAGGCTTTGTCAGACCTCTCCTGTTCCATAACACTAAGCCATTCTCACCGTAGAACACATTCTTATTCTATGGTTCTCACTAGAACAGATGACTGAGAAAGTGACACCAATTATACAGATGGGATGTGTGGACGGTGAATGAGTCAATCACCAAAACTTGGTTCCTTAAATTCCTAATATACCTCTCCCACTCTTGATCATCTCCTGTTGAAGCATACACACTTCATGAGTAGACCTGGCAATAAATAAATAGTTTCCAAAAGGCAACTCCTGTAATAATCGCACAATGTAGCAAAGGAGCTACTGAACAATGTTACTGAGCAGTGTTGCACCCAAGGGCCTTGGTGTTTTAGTCAGCCTGATGCAAAGAGCTTATTATTCCTATTTGATTGCAGACACAAGATGCCCCAGCAGCCAGTGGGGCTGTGGTTCAATTGTAGTTTGTGGTTCAATCAATGATTTAGGTCTTCAAAATAAAAGTGTATTTTTTGGGTGAAACAGAATCCCCTCAGGAAATGAGGACATTAACCAAACACTTGGAATGCGCTCAACAAGTCTTAAAGCAAACAGAAAAAGTTAGGTCCATTTTGTTGTCTGTTCTTCCTGCTGAATTGCACTGATGGGGACACCACACACTGATGGAGGGGGTAAGAGGGAAAAAGCAGAAGGAGAGAACATGGCTCAGAGACCTGACTGGGCCTCGACTGTTCGTCTGTCATATTTGCTAAGAGGCTTTCAGTGGAAGGAAGGGGATTTTGTTGAGGGGGTTGTTGGCTGTCGGCTCAGTCTGTTTCTAGTTCTCTTCATGGACACCTCTTGGGGGGGAGCAGTTCTGCCTGAGAAGAGAAGCATCCACAGCCTTCATAACACTGTGTCATCCGTCCGTCTGTCTTTAGTCTGTATGTGGAGCTCTCCTTCATTCACCTGACGTCGTGCGAGGCTCTGGGTCCATTCCCCTCAGAGAAGTGGGGGGAAACTGTCCCTTCCACGTGCACCTTAGTCTTTCTCTCCTTCTTCACTGCTTCCTGATGGGGGGCAGAAATACACAAATACAGAGTTAGAGGGTAGATCATAGAGATCCTATTCAATTACTATGTATGGGGGACATCAAGCACATGCGCACGCCTGTCTGTTTTCTGTAGTTTATTTGAGTGTGTTGTGTGTAGGTGTGTTGGTGCACTCCCACTTGCCTCCTTGTTCGGTGTCCGAGTCAGTGAGGTGTGTGAGGGAGAAGCTGGCGATGCTGGCCGGGGAGATGGAGAAGCGGGAGTAGTTGGAGTTAGAGCTACTCCAGCTGGGCTCCGGGGCGCGGCCCCCGGGAGGGGGAGGGGAGAAGTAGTGCGAGGCCGTAGACGAAGGGGACATGGTCTTAGACACGGCCAGGTCCGTAGCTGCCTTGGAGAGGAACGCAGAGGGCTCTGGGGACGAGAAGTCGTCATCCCACTCAAACCCACCGCCTGAGGAGAGAGACACCCGTTTAATACCTTGATTTGGTACAATTAGAGGGTATACGGAACGTTTTTGCCACTGGAGGTGCTCTTTAGCCAAAAGGGGCCCCCCTAAATTACCAAAATGTATGTAAACAATTAGCAAATGAACTTCCATGGTGTATCTTTGGTACATGGTCAAACTATAAACATCTGCATATTTGTGGACAGCTACCATGCTGTATTCATTTGGATTAAGAACATTTAGTCAGGTAGGATTTATGGAGCCCTTTAGGTTCTGCCTTGATAATGCTGATTGATGTTGGCCGTATCGTGATGAGTTACCTTCTTCATCTGTGGAGCTCTCTGTAGAGTTGGTGAACCTATTCAGGTAGCTGGCCGAGGGCACAGGGCTGCTGAACTCGGACACCTGGCTGTTGGAACCTGACGAATGGTCTCCCAGCTCCTTGGTGGGGGTCTCCTACAGATGAGGAGACCAATAAGTGCAAATGTTAAAGTTCAGTCTAATGACAATATTTAGACTAGAACCTGTGAATGTTACAAAAAAAAAAAACGCAATATCACATGACATTCAAACCATTTCTAATGCATAGCCATAATCGTTGTCCAATTTGTATTTTGAGTTGTTTTGATATAATTGTTCAATACAAGTGAAACAATGTCTGTCTGTGTGCATGCAAAAGGTGACAAGTGGGTACTGTACCTGGTCGAAAAGGAAAACCGTGACATCGTCGAAGAACGACACAGCTCTACTGGCACTGTCTGCATCGCTGCCTCCTGATTGCATGGAGGGTTTGGCGCTGGGGGTGACATTCAGCGATGTGGGCTTCAGCAGGCTCTTGAGGTTCCGTGCTCTACTGTCGTCCGAGACTATAACAGGCACCGGGTGCACCGTGTCGTCCTCGCTGTCCTCGCTGGAGCTGTGCAACCGGTACGCCCGCATGTCATCATCCGAGTCGTCGCTGTTATCGTCCTCTTCGTCCGCCTCCCCTCCGTCCTCCTGCCCGTCCCCATCGGAGCCGTCCCGCCTGCCCAGGTACCTCCCCTCCATGTCGGGCTCCTTGAGCTTGGGGGTGATCTCGCTGGCGTAGGTCCTGGTTAGCTTAGCGTGGACTGGTATGTTCTCAGGAAAGGGTTTTGCTGAGGTAGCAACAGCAGGCAATGGAGGCTTTTCCAGGTCCTCTGTGGATGTTCCGTTGGACACGGAGTGACTAGAAGTCCTGAAGTCGGGGAATAACTCCAGTGTCCTGGTCTCGTCCACACTGCCGTCGATGGACACAGGTGAAGTCTTCTCCCAGTCCTCCTCTGTGGTGAGGACCAGCATAGGGAGACTGGTCCCTTCCAAGGGCTGAGGCTTGGTCTTCTCCACTCCAACATCAACCAGAGCTTCTCGAGCAATGGCAGACTGTGACCCAGCAGAAGACCCTACATGTTCCTCCTCTGTGACTTCAGGAAGAACAAATGGACCTCCAGAAACACTGCCACTGACGTCCCCAGTTGGCGAGTTGGCTTCTTCAGACTTCTTCTCAGGCTCGGAATCGTTGTCGGAGAAGTAAGCAGAGTCTCTATAGTTGCCTCCCATGAAAGGTTCCTCGCCAGGTGCGATGGGCTCTGCCTGTTGGTCCTCACCATCCTGAGCATCCATCACACTCTCCACCTCCGAGACAATGATTTCAGGGGGAACTAGCGTGGTAGCAGCTGCTGGCTCCTCCTCCTCTTCTTCTTCTTCTTCTTCGGCCAAACTCAGACCGTTTTCCTCTGAGAAGTGGTCTTTGATGATGGGCTGAGAGTTCCACTCTGGAGACTCCAGGTTCTCCGTCTCGTAGCCGCTGTCGGCTGTTTTGTACGGGGGCTGGAGCTTGTGAGGTGCTGCCGGGGTGTTTAGTTCTTCGACCGACCCCTCCAGCCTGTGGCTGATGTCCAGGGAGTCCAGAGAGTCTGGCGTCTCGGCTGAGTTCTCCACAGTGGGCAGAGTGGTGGAGATGCTGTCCTCCAGTAGGCTGTCCTGGCTGATCTGGTCCATGGAAGGACCGGAGACCAGCAGAGAGGACCTATCGTGAGACGCTTCTTCCACCTCAAAAGTTCCGTCGTCGTCATGTTCATGCTCAGAGAGGACGGTGTCCATTTCTGCCTCTGTATCATCTTCAACCAGGTCGCTCAGCAGATCATCACTGGTCAGGCCTTCGCTGGTCAGGCCATTGTCAACAGCAATCTCACTGACATAGGCTGGGGGAGAGCCATGGCTTAGCAGGTCGTCTGTCGGCTCTTTGATTCCTATGGATTCAACACAGTCATCCTCTGGGGCTCCGAGGCGGTCTTCAAGGCTGGGGTTTTTGGCATCCATGCACAGGGGGTCTGTAGTGGCACTTTCAGAGAGGTGTGTGAGAGACTGGCGGATATTTGCTGGACTAATGACAGGGACCTCGGCCCTCTCAGAGGTAGAGTCAAAAGCAGTGTCCATCCCCATATCAGAGGACTGCTGCAGCAGACCAAAGTCTTCGCTGGAAGAGCTATTTCTAACTGGCAGCTGGTTGCTACAGATGTCCTCTGTTACCAGTGTATTTGAAGGCACCAGTGTTTTAGGGTCTGCTAGCGGTTGCAGGAAATCCACAAAACTGGGACTCATAAAGTCAAAAAGTTCCTCTTCTGCTGGGGACATGTTGCTCTCTACAGGTTTTATGGGGATCTCTGCTACATTTAAGCCATCTATGGTCTCATCATCATCATCATCCCAAGAGTTCATTCTGAAGCTGTGCTCTGGAACATGGGTCAGACCAGGTTTGAGGAAGTCCGGTTGTAGACTCCCACTACTTTTCCCTGATAAACCAGAGCCCTCCTTCATCAGGCTCTTCTCTTTGAGGAACATGAAGTTGTCCGCTAGTTTCTCAGTGTTCAGAAGCCTCATCACATCCGGGGTTCCCTCCCCCTCCTCCTCCTCCTCCCGCTCCTCTAAAGAGTCCTGGAGGATGACCTCTGATTGGCGCTCCCCTAAAAAAGAATTCCCAAAGCTCTTTTCTGTTCCCTGGGCCTGCCCCTCTACAGACTCCCCTCTTTGGAGACCATTTCCGTTGAGCTCTGGAAGCTCCATGAAGCCCCTGTTCCAGGAATGGGAGTCCTGTCTGGAGTCTCCCTCGCTGAAGATGTTGGTGTGGTAGGGGCTGTCATGCTCACTGGAAGACCAGATGTGGCTGTCCTGGAGGTACGAGTCCTTGGAGTCTATGCTGCGGTGGAAGAAGTCTGCGTCGGTGCTGGACTCGTCCAAGCGGACATCTTGGAGGGTGATAAATTGCTGCCTGTCAGACACTGTGTTTACCTCTGGACCCCTGTTCTCCTTTGCCTCCACGGTGCTTTCCCCCTGCTCCTCCAACTGGATGTAGTACTCGTTCCCATTGGCTGGTTTGTGAGCGTCAAACACGGGAAGGATCCCAGGGATTGCCGAATGGGTGTTCCTGCTGTCGGTGCCCCCCGTCCTGGGGGCTACGGGGTCTGGGAAGTGGGCCTGAATGTCCTCACTGGGTACTGGGAAGAACATGCTGTGGTAGTTGAGCTTGGTGTCCATGGCCGAGCGGCCGTGGCCGCTGCTGCTGTCGTAATGGTCGTGCTTGGCCGCTTCCCACACATACTCAAAGCTCAGGCCGCGGCTGGTCTCAGTGACGGTGAGCATCTCGTCCACCTCGGCCCGCAGTGCGTCGTCTGCAAACTGCTCCAGAATGGGGTAGGAGGAGTGGCTGACGGTGGTCTGGCGCGTGACAGGGTTGGGCTTGAGGGAGTCCCAGCGCTGCTGGAAGTCGTCCTCCACATCCTTCTGGCCCTGCATACGCAGGTAGGTGAGCAGCCGGTGGACCTCCTCGGCCGTGGCCCGCTTGTCTGGAGCCAGCCAGCAGAACTGTAACACCTCATACCTGCACAGGGGAGAGAGTTGAGGTATTACCCTTTATGGCATGAGCAGAGGATTTTTAAATACAATTTCACTTCATAAGAGAACATATCGTTTCAATGTCAGGTATGCAATTCTTGATCCACCTATCTTTATGATAATGTATACAAGTATTTTAACAATTCAGGAGACATCCCATAAATAAAATGTACTCCAACTAGATCCAGTTGGTATCATGTGTAGTATGGTTGGAAAGAGAGGGACTGACCATCTGTCGGAGTAGGGCAGCTCCAGCTGTGGTTTAAACAGTTTGATCTGCTGTTCTCTGATGACGTGGTTCAGGACCTCGCGGTCAGACAGGTGTGGGTAGGGCTGGGCTGCATTCTCAAACAGCTCCCACAGAGTCACCCCCAGGGCCCTGCAAACGCAGGGATCACAGAAACACTTATTATGACTAATTAGAACTCACAACCTACTGTACCCTGCATGTATGATGGAAACATTGGTCTGTGATTAAATGCTCAATGAGATGGAGGAAAACTATTTTCATATTGCAGCATAATAATAACCATATTCACATCGCAATGAATAATGTTCTTAATAAAAGTATCAAAACAGGTCCCAAAACATAAATATTCCTTGAAACGAAAGATTACACTGAGTTCCACAGTGATGCTGGCCCATGTTGACTCCAATACTTCCCACAGTTGTGTCAAGTTTGCTTCATGTTCTTTGGGTGGTAGACCATTCTTGATACACAGGGGAAACGGTTGAGCGTGAAAAACCCAGCAGCGTTGCAGTTCTTGAAACAAACCGGTGCACCTGGCACCTACTACAGTGAGGGAAAAAAGTATTTGATCCCCTGCTGATTTTGTACGTTTGCCCACTGACAAAGACATGATCAGTCTATAATTTTAATGGTAGGTTTATTTGAACAGCGAGAGACAGAATAACAACAAAAAAAATCCAGAAAAACGTTATACATTTATTTGCATTTTAATGAGGGAAATAAGTATTTGACCCCTCTGCAAAACATGACTTAGTACTTGGTGGCAAAACCCTTGTTGGCAATCAGAGGTCAGACGTTTCTTGTAGTTGGCCACCAGGTTTGCACACATCTCAGGAGGGATTTTGTCCTACTCCTCTTTGCAGATCTTCTCCAAGTCATTAAGGTTTCGAGGCTGACGTTTGGCAACTCAAACCTTCAGCTCCCTCCACAGATTTTCTATGGGATTAAGGTCTGGAGACTGGCTAGGCCACTCCAGGAACTTAATGTGCTTCTTCTTGAGCCACTCCTTTGTTGCCTTGGCCGTGTGTTTTGGGTCATTGTCATGCTGGAATACCCATCCACGACCCATTTTCAATGCCTTGGCTGAGGGAAGGAGGTTCTCACCCAAGATTTGACAGTACATGGCCCCGTCCATCGTCCCTTTGATGCGGTGAAGTTGTCCTGTCCCCTTAGCAGAAAAACACCCCCAAAGCATAATGTTTCCATCTCCAAGTTTGACGGTGGGGATGGTGTTCTTGGGGTCATAGGCAGCATTCCTCCTCCTCCAAACATGGCGAGTTGAGTTGATGCCAAAGAGCTCGATTTTGGTCTCATCTGACCACAGCTGCCTTGAGATCATTGACAAGATCCTCCCGTGTTGTTCTGGGCTGATTCCTCACCGTTCTCATGATCATTGCAACTCCACGAGGTGAGATCTTGCATGGAGCCCCAGGCCAAGGGAGATTGACAGTAATTTTGTGTTTCTTCCATTTGCGAATAATCGCACCAACTGTTGTCACCTTCTCACCAAGCTGCTTGGCGATGGTCTTGTAGCCCATTCCAGCCTTGTGTAGGTCTATAATCTTGTCCCTGACATCCTTGGAGAGCTCTTTGGTCTTGGCCATGGTGGAGAGTTTGGAATCTGATTGATTGATTGCTTCTCTGGACAGGTGTCTTTTTTACAGGTAACAAACAGTTGTGTCAAGTTTGCTTCATGTTCTTTGGGTGGTAGACCATTCTTGATACACAGGGGAAACGGTTGAGCGTGAAAAACCCAGCAGCGTTGCAGTTCTTGAAACAAACCGGTGCACCTGGCACCTACTACAGTGAGGGAAAAAAGTATTTGATCCCCTGCTGATTTTGTACGTTTGCCCACTGACAAAGACATGATCAGTCTATAATTTTAATGGTAGGTTTATTTGAACAGCGAGAGACAGAATAACAACAAAAAAAATCCAGAAAAACGTTATACATTTATTTGCATTTTAATGAGGGAAATAAGTATTTGACCCCTCTGCAAAACATGACTTAGTACTTGGTGGCAAAACCCTTGTTGGCAATCAGAGGTCAGACGTTTCTTGTAGTTGGCCACCAGGTTTGCACACATCTCAGGAGGGATTTTGTCCTACTCCTCTTTGCAGATCTTCTCCAAGTCATTAAGGTTTCGAGGCTGACGTTTGGCAACTCAAACCTTCAGCTCCCTCCACAGATTTTCTATGGGATTAAGGTCTGGAGACTGGCTAGGCCACTCCAGGAACTTAATGTGCTTCTTCTTGAGCCACTCCTTTGTTGCCTTGGCCGTGTGTTTTGGGTCATTGTCATGCTGGAATACCCATCCACGACCCATTTTCAATGCCTTGGCTGAGGGAAGGAGGTTCTCACCCAAGATTTGACAGTACATGGCCCCGTCCATCGTCCCTTTGATGCGGTGAAGTTGTCCTGTCCCCTTAGCAGAAAAACACCCCCAAAGCATAATGTTTCCATCTCCAAGTTTGACGGTGGGGATGGTGTTCTTGGGGTCATAGGCAGCATTCCTCCTCCTCCAAACATGGCGAGTTGAGTTGATGCCAAAGAGCTCGATTTTGGTCTCATCTGACCACAGCTGCCTTGAGATCATTGACAAGATCCTCCCGTGTTGTTCTGGGCTGATTCCTCACCGTTCTCATGATCATTGCAACTCCACGAGGTGAGATCTTGCATGGAGCCCCAGGCCAAGGGAGATTGACAGTGATTTTGTGTTTCTTCCATTTGCGAATAATCGCACCAACTGTTGTCACCTTCTCACCAAGCTGCTTGGCGATGGTCTTGTAGCCCATTCCAGCCTTGTGTAGGTCTATAATCTTGTCCCTGACATCCTTGGAGAGCTCTTTGGTCTTGGCCATGGTGGAGAGTTTGGAATCTGATTGATTGATTGCTTCTCTGGACAGGTGTCTTTTTTACAGGTAACAAACTGAGATTAGGAGCACTCCCTTTAAGAGTGTGCTCCTAATCTCAGCTCGTTACCTGTATAAAAGACACCTGGGAGCCAGAAATCTTTCTGATTGAGAGGGGGTCAAATACTTATTTCCCTTATTAAAATGCAAATGAATTTATAACATTTTTGACATGCGTTCTTCTGGATTTTTTGGTTGTTATTCTGTCTCTCACTGTTCAAATAAACCTACCATTAAAATTATAGACTGATCATTTTTTTGTCAGTGGGCAAACGTACAAAATCAGCAGGGGATCAAATTATTTTTTCCCCTCACTGTACCATACCCTGTTCAAAGGCACTTAAATATTTTGTCTTGCCCATTCACCCTCAATGGCACACATAATTCACAATCCATGTCTCAAGACTTAAAATCCTTCTTTAACCTGTCTCCTCCTTCATCTACACTGATTGAAGTGGATTTAACAAGTGACATCAATAAGAGATCATAGCTTTCACCTGGATTCACCTGGTCAGTCTGTCATGGAAAGAGCAGGTGTTCTTAATGTTTAATATACTCAGTATATAGGCCTACGTGTATATGGGTCAAACCACGAATAGAGTTCCTTTTGCGTCTATTTGAAATTTTAAGTAGAAATTGTGCACCAATATTGATTTTTAATAGCATGTTATATTAAATGAAGTACCCTTTAATACAGACCACATGGAACATTCAATACATCTTTTTTTTATATGAATAGACTTGCTAAAGTGCCAAAAAACCTGCATGTCCCATCTCATGTTTTTCCAACTTCTAGGAAGATTTTAACCCACTTAACCCAAAAATGTCCCCAAGTTTTCACCATCATTTTAAAGCCCTAGTTACTTTGTTGCTTTCTGAGGATTCATATTTATTTCACGTGATTAGTGATTCATTTACATTTGTCATTCATTTTAAGGTCAACCCTGTTATGTGAACTGAACTCTCGTTTTAATATGATGAAAGTATTCCTTTCAAAATAATTTTTCAAAACAGACATTCAACATCTTATAGTCAAATCATAGTGTAAAAGCAGGTGAGCTGGTGCTACTCTTTTTAGCCATTATCTGGTGTTTTGTGGTGGAAAACTAAGCAGGTCGAACATAACGTCAACCCTGTTACCCATAGATAGGCTAGACATTTTTTAACAATTTCAATGTTTTTGTGAAGCTTGCATTCAATTCCCACTCCCTGTTGCACACAAGCTTCCATTCCCCCTGTCACATGGGGATTTATGGCCGATTCAAGATTACACGGTCCACCCTGCTACTTTATTTGTCAGTTACTATAGTATTGTTTATGTTTAACCTCTATAATAGACCAGGCATTTACAGCTTCCATTTTTAAATTTAAATTTTACATTTTAGTCATTTAGCAGACGCTCTTATCCAGAGCGACTTACCACATGGATAAATGAATGTTGTCTTATTTTCCTGTCAAATAAAAATTGCATTGTTATTCATAGATGCAATTTTTGTAAATGTGACATTTCTCTCAGCACTCCCTCTACACAATGGCAATAAATACATATTGTTCAATATGATCAATATTAACTTTGCATAATATTGTATTCTAGTGTATATTTTTACCCCGAACCATTAGTTCCCAAATATTTTAGGAGTTGATGTTGCTATTCTGTTTTTCACCTTAAATCACTGTGGTTCCAATTAAGCCCAGTAAGCTCCTATTAAGCCCGGTTTGCATTGAAACACATAGGGATAGTGTGCTGACATTCCTAATATTCAATTAACATAAATATGGTTTTTGTTCAGATTTAAGTTGATTAAAATACACAAATTACAGTTATGCATCTAGCCATGGTGCCTTTACCAAGATTAGAAACAATTAGAAACCACTGTACTCTCCAAGACATTTGGAGTGGACAGGAAGTCATTGACACAGAGAGAGAACAATAGGATCAGGGTTGAGGGATATCAGGTGGACAAAAAGGCCAACAAATGAGGGACAAGAAGATTGCTATTGGGCGACTACTCATGCACTTTTGGGTGGGGGCATTGTCATATTGTTGTCCTTCATTCATCCAGGTGATTCCGTGTTTTGGTCCACCAGCTGTCCCTTTGTATTTAAGAGGTGGGCTTATTTAGAACACCCATGGGCTTAACGGGTACATTCGGTAGCCATTAAGCCCAGTCCGGACCTTTCACATACGTTTTAAATCATAAAACGTCACATGAGAGATTCATCTTTCATTCTATCTCCACTTTTCCTACAGAGACTAGGGCAGTATATGTTAGAAATGTAGTAACTTAGACGTTGGTGGCCTTAATAGGAACACTTACACTACACTACCCAAAATGCACTCAATTGGTGGAATGACCCATATTCTGACAACTAAACATATCCTTATTTAGGGGTAAATGTGGTACCGCAACAAGAGCCTCCTTATGCAACGTTGTGATTTACAGCCGTGACACGGACTGGCACGGAGCCATGAGGTCATAGGGGAGGGGCTAGAAGGGACTAGGAGGGATAGGTTATAGTGTTGCTGTGCTGCCTGGTGGGAGTGAGTTGGAGTGCAGGGTCAGCGTCTTCTTCCCTTTAGAAGTCAGCTAGACTGAGCGGCTGCTAAGATTTACAGCCTCAGAGATCGTCTATCATCTTCAAAGGAGACCCTGGCCTACTGGCCAGCAACAGGACACAGGTTGACTCACTGTGTTAATTAGTACACTGCTCAAAAAAATAAAGGGAACACTAAAATAACACATCCTAGATCTGAATGAATGAAATAATCTTATTAAATACTTTTTTCTTTACATAGTTGAATGTGCTGACAACAAAATCACACAAAAATTATCAATGGAAATCAAATTTATCAACCCATGGAGGTCTGGATTTGGAGTCACCCTCAAAATTAAAGTGGAAAACCACACTACAGACTGATCCAACTTTGATGTAATGTCCTTAAAACAAGTCAAAATGAGGCTCTGTAGTGTGTGTGGCCTCCACGTGCCTGTATGACCTCCCTACAACGTCTGCTCCTGATGAGGTGGCGGATGGTCTCCTGAGGGATCTCCTCCCAGACCTTGACTAAAGCATCCGCCAACTCCTGGACAGTCTGTGGTGCAACGTGGCGTTGGTGGATGGAGCGAGACATGATGTCCCAGATGTGCTCAATTGGATTCAGGTCTGGGGAACGGGCGGGCCAGTCCATAGCATCAATGCCTTTCTCTTGCAGGAACTGCTGACACACTCCAGCCACATGAGGTCTAGCATTGTCTTGCATTAGGAGGAACCCAGGGCCAACCGCACCAGCATATGGTCTCACAAGGGGTCTGAGGATCTCATCTCGGTACCTAATGGCAGTCAGGCTACCTCTTGCGAGCACATGGAGGGATGTGCGGCCCCCCAAAGAAATGCCACCCCACACCATGACTGACCCACCGCCAAACCGGTCACGTTGGAGGATGTTGCAGGCAGCAGAACGTTCTCCACTGTGTCTCCAGACTCTGTCACATCTGTCACGTGCTCAGTGTGAACCTGCTTTCATCTGTGAAGAGCACAGGGCGCCAGTGGCGAATTTGCCAATCTTGGTGTTCTCTGGCAAATGCCAAACGTCCTGCACGGTGTTGGGCTGTAAGCACAACCCCCACCTGTGGATGTCGGGCCCGCATACCACCCTCATGGAGTCTGTTTCTGACCGTTTGAGCAGACACATGCACATTTGTGGCCTGCTGGAGGTCATTTTGAAGGGCTCTGGCAGTGCTCCTCCTGCTCCTCCTTGCACAAAGGCGGAGGTAGCAGTCCTGCTGCTGGGTTGTTGCCCTCCTACGGCCTCCTCCACGTCTCCTGATGTACTGGCCTGTCTCCTGGTAGCGCCTCCATGCTCTGGACACTACGCTGACAGACACAGCAAACCTTCTTGCCACAGCTCGCATTGATGTGCCATCCTGGATGAGCTGCACTACCTGAGCCACTTGTGTGGGTTGTAGACTCTGTCTCATGCTACCACTAGACTGAAAGCACCGCCAGCATTCAAAAGTGACCAAAACATCAGCCAGGAAGCATAGGAACTGAGAAGTGGTCTGTGGTCACCACCTGCAAAACCAGTCCTTTATTGGGGATGTCTTGCTAATTGCCTATAATTTCCACCTGTTGTCTATTCCATTTGCACAACAGCATGTAAAATTGATTGTCAATCAGTGTTGCTTCCTAAGTGGACAGTTTGATTTCACAGAAGTGTGATTGACTTGGAGTTACATTGTGTTGTTTAAGTGTTCCCTTTATTTTTTTGAGCAGTGTATATTTTATTCAACACAGTGAGAGAAAAAAGTGCAACTACTGTAACATACTGTAGCACAACACCCTGTATAGATGCACAGCACAGGAGGCTGCTGAGTGGAGGACGGCTCATAATAATGGCTGGAATGGAGTGAATGGAATGGTATCAAACACATGGACATGGAAACCATGTGTTTGATACCATTCCATTTTATTCTGTTCCAGCCATTACTATGAGCCCGTCCTCCCCAATTAAGGTGCCATCTGCCGCCTGCGAATTGCACAGTGACTAGGTGGAGGTACCTACCACACATTGCCAGACTTGGTCTGGTCCAGGGTGATCACGCCCCCATGGCGCTCGCCCACCAGCTCCGGGGCCATCCAGCGCAGGGGCGCCGACTCGTCGTCCTCCGTGATGATGTAATCCTCCTGTGACATCATGAGAGGGACAGAGTCAAGCATGGAGCATCCATGTAATTACATGCAGAACAAATACATGTGTAATTTAATAGGATGTCCATCTCAGAATGCCACTTCCACAAACAACCAGTAGGCTCTCATTCACCTTCTTTTATCCATTCAATTCACTGATGTGTTTTGCCAAGGCTTCTAAGAAGCTTTTGGATATGTTTGGTAACCTTTCCTTCAGTTCTAACCCACATTACTGTACTTAGAGTTGTTGTCCGACTTCCTAGTAAGTACTTAATCAAGCTCATAAATACACCCAAAACACCTCTGGCCACACTTGTTGACCGTGCTAAATAGAGAGCTCAACATTATTTGAGGAATGCAGCGGGCGGAGCTTGCCTTAGTGACTCCACAGTCAGGCCAGGACCAAATGCAGTAGGGAATTACACTTTGGTATAAAGGCTTCCCAGAGTTCTGCCAGACGGGGGTCACAGACTAAGAGCTGTATATAAACCCCCTACTGGAAAGCACTTACCCTCTCTTTACGGACTCTGCTGCTTTGTAAAGGCTTAAAAAAACACTTTTCACACTATTGTGTTGACTATACGGACTAAGCCTATACTATAATGTACTGGCTTTGATATTTTCTTTCACATCATCCTTTGAAACTTTGGTGGATGCATAACCTCTGTTCAGCTGGGCTCAGCTCAGTAGTGTGGAAAGGGTTATAGGTTAATGAACCTAAACTATTGTAACAGCACACATACAGATGCCACTTCCTTTTGTCACCTGAAAGTAAAACTAAACCAAATCCCCCTTATTCCATTTGAAGGAGAACCAGTTGGAAAGTGTCCTGGTACCTTGTATCTGTAGGGGCCGATGCCATAGTCTCCCACTTTGACGGTCAGGTCTGTGGTCAGAAAGCAGTTCCTCAGGGCTAAGTCACTGTGAGAAAAGAGGAGGAGAAGGAAACCCATTAAAGAAGAGATTCAAAAACAACATGAGACTGCAGTTGTTTCACACCATGAGGATTTACACAGAGTTCATTGTGTGTTCAATATGGTCTGGTGTGGTCATAAAACGGTTGAGTTTAATATGTGTTCAATACGGTCTGGTGTGGTCATAGAACGGTGAATGGATCACAGGGCTGCAAATAATAGGCGGTTGGTCCAGTTGTCCTGGTGCCAACCCACATGTCCAGTTGAGTCTACCAGCCATACATCCAACAAAAAGCTCTCATTTGTTGGGTCTGAACTAGGGTTGGGCGATACTTGAGGAGACCTCTTCTACGATATGCTACTCCAAATATCACGATATCCGATATAATCGTTTTGCGCCGTTAATGACTACATCACTCCAGACTATGCAATTTGTGCTTATTTACAATATTATAGTCGCATTCTCATTAAATCATCTTTGTGTGGCAAAGAAATAAGACTTAATTCATTTAGACTTCCTTTCCAACATATTGACACAGCCAAACTGATAAAATTGCACAGTTTTGATTTGTAAAGTTCAAATAGAGTATGCGCATCACAATATATCATCAATGTCAAATATCACAATATTCGATGTAAATAATGTAATCATATATAGGCCCAACCCTAGTTTGAACACAAGTTAGCGGTGTGGGACAAGACAAACACTGCAGTACACACAACTGTAGTCTCTGAATATAAAACAACACTCTGAACCGTCTCTTGGTCATCACACATATGAGAAGATGGAACTCAGTGCTGCTGCAGGAGACGTTTAGATTGGCATGTGGTCATGCAATGGAAATAACTAATTGAAACGGTGGAATTAACGCTCAGTGTATTAGGTACACCCATCTAATGCCGGGACGGACCCCCTGTAGCCATGAAGGGATGCACCTGGTCAGCAACTATGTTCAGATACGCTGTGGCGTTCAAACGTTGCTCAATTGGTATTAAGGGACCTAACGTGTGCCAGGAAAACATTCCCCACACCATCGCCACCAGCCTGTACCGTTGACACCAGGCAGGATGGGGCCATGGACTCATGCTGCTTACGCCAAATCCTGACTCTGCCATCAGCATGATGCAAACGGAACCAGGATTCGTCAGACCAGGCAATGTTTTTCCACTCCTCATTGTCCAGTGTTGGTGATCGCGTGCCCACTGGAGCCGCTTCTTCTTTTGTTTAGCTGATAGCAGTGGAACCCGGTGTGGTCATCTGCTGCAATAGCCGAGTTGTGCGTTCCAAGATGCCGTTCTCCACACCACTGTTTTACTGAGCTGTTATTTGCCTGTTTGTGGCCCACCTGTTAGCTTGCACGACTCTAGCCATTCTCCTTCGACCCCTCTCATCAACGAGCTGTTTTTGCCCACAGGACTGCCGCTGACAGGATAGTTTTTTTTTGTCGCACCTTTCTTGGTAAACCCTAGACACTGCCGTGCGTGAAAATCCCAGGAGGCCGGCCGTTTCTGAATTCTTGAAAACTGCGCTCCTGGCACCGATGATCATACCATGCTCAAAGTCACTTAGTCCCTAGTTTCGCCCATTCTAACGTTCAATCGAACAGTAACTGAATGCCTTGATGCCGGTCTGACTGCTTTATATAGCCAGCCACGCCCACTGTTTTCGTGAACGGGGTGGTGTACCTAATAAACTGACCACTGAGTGTATTTGCATGCCTTAAATATACTGTACAGGCCTACGACAGGATGACATAATTAATATCCCAGTGACCTTTTTTTTTATAATTACATTTTCCTCACCCTAATAGGATCAAATATCTGTTTAAATTCTGTTTTCCAACCTCAGGGTGATAGAGAACTAATTATTTGTTCATCTAAGTGTCTCTACACTTGTGACTGCCTCGCTTCCCACCTCGTTTGTTTGACGTGTTGCCCAGCCATGCCATGTCTCAGGTGATTAAAGACCCCTTCAACCTGCCTCTAAATCCAACCAACCCCCAACCACCACAGATCCAGGTCAGGACAGACAAAGACTGGACTCTTGAGTGGCTTTAGACCTAAACACATTTGGACTTATAGCTTGTATCACTAGGTGAAACCTCCTCCAGTCGCTTCTGTTCCGCCCCTAGTAACAAAATCACTGATGCTGGAGCTTTTCCCGACTCACTCATACAGCACCAGGATATTGTTCCCAGGGAAGAACACTCACAGGCGGGCACAGAGTGGCAGTGAGGCGGGGTGGCCAGGGGAGGGCGATAAAGGTGGACTGGGCCCTCCGAGTGGACAGATGGTAGCTCATTCAGACTGGCACCCTCATGGAGGGAGAGGCTCTGGTTTCCCTTTGGCCCTGGCAACATTTCACCACCAACCCGTTCCAAGAGCGCGTCTCTTTACCCCGTCTATCTGTGGACATTGCTGACACTAGTGGTCTGTGCTCGCACACCCCAGGAGCTCCTGTCAGGCCCACTGAAACCTCGGCAAGATAAATGGAGAGATATTTTAAACCTCTTCTGTCCTGGCTGTTCCCTGCTGTTGGCGAACACAGTGCATTACGGTACTGCTGGCGGGTCAGGGAGAGAGAATCAGATTCAACGTCCTATCCCTACAAGGCAAATGGCGTGGGCGGTCGACACCGCCATGGCTTGAAGGCTGTTTGGTGCAGACACGTCAGCAGATTCTTAACCTCTTCTACAGAAAATCAGAATAGCTCAGCAACCTAGCGAGTTTAAAAACAAAGACCTTACAACAACAAAAATAGTGAGATCAACTGATTCTAAACATTATTTTCAGGTCAAGTGGAACTATCAGATTCAGTAAAATGACCAAATTAAAATATGTTCTGGAAGCCAAAAAAAATAGAAAATACTTTTCAATGCTACGGTTGTCACACTGGTTGAAAACTGGAGTACACACTTCCCTCTCCTCCACTGCCCCATATGCTATTTCTCCCCAGTGTTGTTACGTAATGTCAGTTAGAGTGATTCTCCTGGACCGCCCTGCCAGCTTGCTGTCTTATCGCTGTGGCCGCCCCATCACAATAACGAGCTGGGCTCAGAAACCACAGACCCTGAGTCTTGGCTACAGTTCCAGTTCATGCCACTGCCCCTGTCCCAGAAGGCTTTGCGGCACAGCGCTAGCCACAGCCCCCCATATCGGGTACTTTGTGGGCAGGGCATCCAGCGAGGACGCCTTGGTAGTAAATCAATTTTGCAACCCAACAAAAAGAAAAGCGGTGCACTATATTTTTTTACGACTATCATTACGACCCTGTTAACGGTGGAATCTCGTACTAGGGCTCCTTTTGAGTTGTAACACGGGATAATAAATGGCCAACATGAGGCTATCCATTTACACACAAACAGCAGAATCATCATATCCTTCTGACAGGCTGATAGTTGACACTGTGGCAATGCATGGGAGCTGGGTAATTGGAGCCCTCTGGGTTTATTCTGAGCATGCAAAACATGGATGAGCTGAGCGACGCATGTTACCCTACAACCCCCCCTCCCCCCTCTCCTCCATAGCCCTGCTCACCTCGCCGGGTAAAAAGTGAAAAGAAACGGGCCCTTGACACACTCTCCTTTTTGGGGAGGCCCGGTGGCCCTGTTTTTGATTGGCCCCGTGTTGGCTTGGGAGTAGGAGTAAAAACATAAACAAACATCTACAAACATCTTCAGCTTCATTTACTGAAACAGGATGTATCCATAAGAGCAAGGTGCCATGAGGGATGCCAAAACCACATAATTGATTTGATAGAGACAGACTTGTAATTGTGACACATTAATATCACTTGTGTCTGATACTTTCGTAACGCAACATTTTTAAGTTGGAAGATCTAAAAACAGACAATACTATTTAAATGTTTGATGAAGTCTTAATTCCTTGAAATGTGACTTTGTCGGTTGACATCTGAAGTCTGTGCCCTTAGCTAAAGCAATGTTTAGTTGTGACTGACTGACTGGTGTAAACGGAGACGGAGCAGAAGTGCTACCTGTGCAGGAAGTTGTGTTTGTGGAGGTGGGTGACGCCAGCAGCGATTTCACAGGCCATCTTCTGCAGCTGCAGCAGCTCAGCATTTCGGAACATCCAATCCTGTTGAGACAGGTAGCTCCGGAGGTCCCCCTGAAATGGAGACACACGCACAGGATAACATCTGTGTATTAGTTTCAATGCCAAAAACAGCATTCACTTAGTCTTTATTTTAATATCAAATGTCACACAGAAAAAACACATCTTGAAGCTCCTGTAATATGGATTTGTGAGTGACTATCTGAAGGCGCATTGTAAGCTGTCATCCACACGGTGGCAGTAGACTCCCTCCCACGCCATAGCTCTGTCCAGCCCAGCAGGTTTTTACTGCTGATGGGGGAGTGGAACCAAACAAGGGCCCAGCTGTTTAATAAACCTAGGTCTATATGGTGTGTCACGGCTATTTTAAAATTCAAATCAGTCCAGTGGGATGGATCAACTCTTGCTGGATGGCCAGGTCACGTTTCTGTGCCCACGGTCAAAAGCTCTGTTTGGGAGAGGAGGTGAACGAGGCAGGCCTGGGGTGTGTGAGAACAACGAGTCCCAGAGTCTGGAGAAATAGGTCGGGGGGCACATTTTATTGCCACCCCTCTGAGATGTTGGGGAGGGCAGCTGAGGCTGATGCCAGAATGTAACCAACCACCAACCCACCAGAGCCCTCTGATTGTAGTGGTACAGACAGTCACTATGTGGGTTAGGCTGAGGTCCATAGACAGAGGTGGCATGATCTGTCAGTTTAGATCGGTAACATTGAGATAATATCCAGGCTAATGAGTCTGAGTCGATGGATTCACTGACAAGGCTCGTCCTGAGGTAATAGGGGCTTGCCTCGCACTATTGTGTCAACTGGGGCTGTGGTTCACACCCTGCATACAGCTTACAAAGCTCTGAGAACTGCCAGTGAAAGGCTTGCATTCTCATCTACATCTCAACAACAAAGTGCAGCCTTCTTTTAAGGGCAAAACCGTCACAACAAATGGGTAAGACTTTTACCATTAAAATAAAAAAGTATTGTGAAAAACTAATCACGGAAAGAACATTCTGAGCAAAGACCACAATAAACAACACCACACCCTTATTTTGACACTGCGCCACGATTCCGGGATGGAATTTTACTGATGGGGGGAATTATAATGTATCATGTCAAAGGACTTTAGAATCACACACACACCCTCTGGTAATCTCTCTGCTACTAACATGTCATTTATCCTACAAATATGAGGAACAGTAGAGGCCCCAATATGGAGCCCTGCAGAACACCACATGATATCCCTCTAGCCCCCAGGCAGTCCTTCGCCAGGATCCATTCTGATAGGTCCCTTATACAAAGCCAGTCAGGTCAACTGGGTCCTTGACAAGGATAGGATCTATTCCAACAGGTCCTTCTATACACAGCCAGTCAGTGAGAAGGACTGCAGGCCCAGGTAGGTATGGGGCCCTGGGGGATCAGGTTCACCACAGTGGGGGAGCTCTGGAGAAGGTGACTCCTGTGTCACAAGGAGCTAAGAGGATTCCTGTGGAATGTGGTAGTGAAAACACAGCCACTCCGCGGGGTCATATAATATATGGCCAGCTTTCGGTAAAAGTGTCAATCCACATGACTCAGGGTAATGGAGCTGCCGTGTTTACTAAGAGCTCTCTGTCCCCTTACTGACTACAAGCAGCTTAGACCAGTCTGCTGACGGAACCACCATAACTCTTGTTTCTAACTGACACGGTCAAGCTGCTTTTCTCCAACACCAGCTATAAACAACCACCTTCTCTGAGAAAGACGATTCATAGAAGAGCTATATTGAACCTATGGCTCATAGAAGATCTATATTAAACCTATGGCTCATAGAAGATCTATATTAAACCTATGGCTCATAGAAGAAGACCTATATTAAACCTATGGTAAGTGATATGTTCTGATCAGTGACGAGTGACATGTTCAGCACATGTACAGTAGGATCTACTCAACAAGAGTCCCACTGTCCCAATTTTGTTCTAGTGTCTGGTACAATCACCTTAAAATAGTTTGCTTGACCACTTATTAAAAGAGTAAGGGCTTGACTGAGTGAAAAATTAAATCAGCATTTGGCTCCGGTCGAGATACCTTGGACATCAATAAAGTGTAATTGATCTTCTCACATGCACACTAGAAGTAACATTTGTATGTTTCGTCTGTCATGAGAGACAGTAATAAAGAAACATTTTTTAAAAAGGAGATGCTGTTGATGATGCGAAAACAACAACGCCAACAACCGTGCTGACTGTCATCTACTGAAAAGGTACACACGGTTTACTGAGAAGGAAACTCTAACCGGAGGTGCTTTGACCACTGTCAATGTGAAAACCAACCAATATTGTCCTGTAATGGAAAGACTGTCTGTGTTACTGTGGGAGTCTTGTTCTGCCTTCCTGACAAATGTCCCCCCCATTGTCCTGTCCTGATGGGTGGAAACAGACAGCCTGTGTCTTCTCCGCACTCCCATTCTCAATGTAAAGAATCAAATGGAACAGTGTGTCCTCATTATATCACATTACATTTAGTTAACGACTTAATGGGTGATTGAGTTATTAGCACAGAGTGGAATTACTAACAAGACAAGTAATTGTAGTCAATTGAACCTAATGAGAACAATTAAACAAATATGAATTACACCACGGCGAACTAATTAGGAAAAAAGGTTGTGAGTTATCATGGTACGGGTAAAAAGTGTTTCCTGGTCAGTTCATGTGTTCCGGAAAAACTCTAGGCCCTGATCATGGTCAATGTCTGATAGTGAGTCCTTGCATACAATGACACATCTTCATCATAAAGCATGTTACTCTCTGGGGCCTGTCATGCCAAATAGTGTCCCCCGGCCAAATAGTGTCCCCCCACTCCCCCGCGTCACAATGGGATTTGATGAGTTCTAGCTTCTGTTGCTAGGGCTGTTGCTAGAACTTGCAACATTCTGATTGGATTACGTAATGAACCAAAGTGTCCGTTGCTATGCTGGTTGCTTGGCTCTATTTTACCTCGTAGCAAAGGAAAGAGGACGTGGGCAGTTCAAGTTCGATTTCACCTCGTAAGCGCTCGCTCAGTCCGCGCAAAATTATTACCTCAGAATTGCTCTCCAAGGACTGTGTTTTTTATGGTGATAACCTGCTGACTACCTGCTGCTTCAGAGGATCGAAAAGAGAACACTCTTTCTTTACCATATATTTGTCTTTATATAGGAAAATATTGTTAAATAGGAATAAATCATTTAAGCTGTTTTTAGATTGACGTTGCTAGCTACTGTAACTTTACTTATATACCTCAGCCTGCCTAGTCAGCTAGCCAGCTACAGTTTTATTTAGCTAACGTTAGCTAGCTAACTACTGTAACTGTTATTGTCGCTTTCTGTTTCTATGTAGCTTGCACTTTAATGGCATCCCTCGAGGAGATGTTATTTTATCTTTCCAACCAGGCGAAGTACTATGAAGGCACCACTGATCGACAAGAGGCGCAACATTCAGAGAAATTCACAATTTAGGGACACATTAAGCAGTTAACTTCTATTAGATAACTGGATGGATTTAGCTATGTACAATAATTTTTCAACAACCATTTTCCATCTAGCTAGTTGGTCATCTACATGTTGCTAGCTATACATATAGTTCAGTGGAGGCTGCTGAGGGGAGGATGGCTCATAATAATGTCTGGAATGGAGTAAATGGAATGGTATCAAACATGTGGTTTCTATGTGGTTGATACCATTAAATTGACTCCATTCCAGACATTTTCTGAGCCGTCCTCCCCTCAGCAGCCTCCACTGATATAGTTATATGTCTGTCATATTGAGGTATCTAGCTATAAGTTAAACCTGATCAATCAAATGGATAGGTGTAAATCCAAATGCCCTTAACGAGGGGTCTTTGCTAGTCGAGGTGTCTTTGCTACCTACGGGGCAAGGATGGCCAGCCACACATGAGGGTGATTTTTACTAAGGAGGAGAAAGAGGCCGTGCTGACCGAGATGCATGCTGGCCATTTTGGAGTGAAGCGCATGATTGCCAAAATCAACCTACGCTTCTTCTGAAGGGGAATTGTCAAGGAGGTGGACAGCTGGGCAAGTGAAATAACCTTTTGTTTATCAATCACATTCTATTATATCAGAAATTATTATGATTTCAATGAATGTCATATCAGAGAGCACACAATGTTTCAATTAGTCACTTTTTGCTTAAAAAGGTCAGTACCCTGTCTTGCCAGCCAGAAGTTTGAGAGGGCGAAGACTGTGGCAGCGGAGTTGAAGCCCATCAAAGTTGTTTCACCATGGCACATGATCGGTAAGTGTCCCAATTCAAATTCTGCCCTAATAAGTTGTTTTGTAATGGTTGCTTTATTTGACCACAGCAGAGTTCAATATTATAGAATGTGTGTGTGTGTCAGTATCCTTACAAATATGAAAGTCTGCATACTGTATGACACAGATATGGGTAACAATAAAGTAAACTTCTCTCTAATACTTTAAATGTTAGGGGTGAACCTCATCGGACCCTTCACGAAATCCAGGAATGGCAACAGCTGGTGTCTGACAGCGACCGATCACTTTACCAAGTGGGTGGAGGCAAAACCCATTAAGTTCAGTAAAGGAAGAGTACGTGCTTAACTCTAAATTCCCTTCTGTAACCCATTAAAATGGGTGCTTGGAACAAAAAATTGATTTTCGTTTTGTATGATACCCATCAAGGACGAGACTGGCGAGGCCAACTCCAAGGTGATGATGGACATCTTCAACACCCACGGTTCTTCTGAGGTCATCTTGAGTGACCGAGGTCATAAACGCTGGAACAAGGTACGGTTGTTATAGGTTATATTCTGTCACCAATGGTTAGTTTTATTTTTTACAAATTGTTTTTGTTTTTCCATCGTACATAAATCAGACATATTTCAATATCTTACATTGTCAATAGATATCGCTTTCCTACCCCTCCTCTAGGTTTGGTGAAAGGACCAACCAGACCCTCATGACTGCCATGGGCAAGTCCCTTGATGAGTACCAGGAAGGGTGGGAGAACATCCTGAAGGTAATTCTCTATGCACACAACAGCAGCATCCAGGCCTCCACTGAGTACGGACGGGAGCCACAGCTGTTGACGGAGGTAAACAATGCAATTGTATATACAATTATTGCAAATACTGTAGTCTGATGTGGTGGAAGTTGTCGAACCAGATGAGACCAAAATCGAGCTCTTTGGCATCAACTCAACGTGTTTGGAGGAGGAGGAATGCTGCCTATGACCCCAAGAACACCATCGCCACCGTCAAACATGGAGGTGGAAACATTATGCTTTGGGGGTGTTTTTCTGCTAAGGGGACAGGACAACTTCACCGCATCAAAGGGACGATGGACGGGACCATGTACCATCAAATCTTGGGTGAGAACCTCCTTCCCTCAGCCAAGGCATTGAAAATGGGTTGTGGATGGGTATTCCAGCATGACAATGACCCAAAACACACGGCCAAGGCAACAAAGGAGTGGCTCAAGAAGAAGCACATTAAGGTCCTGGAGTGGCCTAGCCAGTCTCCAGACCTTAATCCCATAGAAAATCTGTGGAGGGAGCTGAAGGTTCGAGTTGCCAAACGTCAGCCTCGAAACCTTAATGACTTGGAGAAGATCTGCAAAGAGGATTGGGACAAAATCCCTCCTGAGATGTGTGCAAACCTGGTGGACAACTACAAGAAACGTCTGACCTCTGTGATTGCCAACAAGGGTTTTGCCACCAAGTACTAAGTCATGTTTTGCAGAGGGGTCAAATACTTATATCCCTCATTAAAATGCAAATCAATTGATACAATTTTTGACATGCGTTTTTCTGGATGTTGTTGTTGTTATTCTGTCTCTCACTGTTCAAATAAACCTACCATTAAAATGTCTTTGTCAGTGGGCAAACGTACAAAATCAGCAGGGGATCAAATACTTTTTCCCCCTCACTGTACCTGTTTTTGGTCAACATCATCCTGTCTGTAGCCGAAATATTTCCATATAATTGACGATGCATTTCTTTTTGCAACCAAATTCTCAATTTCGGTCTTTTTTGCCTGTTCCTCGCTCATCATTTCGTCACGCGCAAGCAGAGCCTGCATGTCAACCACGTGCAACAACGAACTCCGTGTTTAAAATAATAATAATAATAAACTGTGTATCCAATAACCCATAAATCTGAGTAAATTACGTTATATCAGACAGATATAATGCTAGTTTAACATTAAAAAATAGATATTGTTGACTGATATATATGTTTACCTTACTAAATCGCACGTTCTGCGATGTGATTATTGCGGATGCATACATCGCAATGTCGATGCTGAAACGATATATGGTGCAGCCCTAGACTGAACATGGACAAGGCGCAGGAGAAACAGAAGGAGAGCTACCGGAGCTGGGGAACCATCTGTTAAGGTGAATATAAAGAAATCTCAGATAATAACCATTTGCACACAAAATAACCTGAAGCTAGTTTTAGATTGCCTAACACTGATATTTTTCTCTTTGTCTTCCTAGGGTTACCTCGGTGGAAGCCAACAATATTCTCCAGTTTTACGGTCGACCACTGAAAGCACTGACGCCCTACACTTCTGTGAAGCCCAATAGGTAAAGTATGTTAAGCTTTGGTTGACATTTGAGAAAGCAAGAAATGGTAGTTATGCTGAGTTTATAAAAATGTACCTATTCAATTTACCTCTCCAAATGACTTTAGGACCATCGACTGTCCGAGCCCCCCAGAGGGTATCCCATCCACCAGAACCAGTGAGTTTGGATCGGTCTGATTCTCTGTGCTCTGAGTTGGAGGGGGACCAGCTTGAGGTAGGCTATACCTTCCAAAAGTATTGAAAAATAGATATCTCCCATTTATAACACTGCCCTAATCCATCAAATTTTCTCACAGTAAAGTGTAACCTGTGTGTTTGCTTGTTTACGTCTCTGTCTCCTACCATGTTCCCTTTAACTCTTCTCCTGTTCTCCAGGACCTAGGGGTTCTGCCCAACACCCAGACGTGGATCCACCTGATGTCCTCCATTACCAACCCCCCTCCAACTTTTCATTACATCATCTATAGCTACTGTTATTATCATGTTGTCATTATCTGCTAAGAAATGTTTCTTGCTCTATCATACTGGGATTCATGTGAGATTCACAGATTAACTAAAAAACACTAGCACTGCAAACACTCAGAACAATGAGAGCAGCAGTGCCTGGACTTTGCAGTCTCCCTCTTCTAGTCCCCCTTCCGAGACTGGCTGCCTGTTGAGAACAAGTGACAGGCAGGACCTCCCAAACGTAGTAACGTTTAAGACATTTAATGTCTGGATTTAATGTTGTAACGTTAACAAGGTACTCAAAAGTAGTTTGAAGTAATGTTTTCATTTTATTAGCTAAACAAAACTAGTTTAAACAGCGAAATTGTGGTGGAAATCAGCCTTGTTTGCATAGCGATGATGAAAATAACGTAATTTAGGCTGTAATGATCTCCAAAATTCTAATCATTAGGTCATCACACCGTTGTATTGCAACGGACGCTAATAGTTGATCGAATCCCATTGTGACGCAGAGGGGGACACTATTTGGCCGGGGGACATTATTTGGCGTGACAGGCCCTTTGGTCTGTTCAATGTCCACTAGAGGCCCCGAGTCTTACAACCACTGCTCCTAAACCCCCAGTCCAGCTAGGGCAGGTGGCTGGACTATACTGAAGACCCTAAGGGAGGCCCCTGCAGGAGAGACTCACTCACTCACACAGCAACTGGCAATCTGTGGGACCCTGCTCCAGTTGCGCACCACGACGTAGTGATATTTGGGTGTCCGAAATGCAATGAGTCAGGAGTCAGTCAGGGTTACAGCTGATCCAGGGCAGTTTACTGTTACATGTACAGAGGTGTTGGGCATTAACCGTGCCGATTGATGAGGGCTAATAAAAGTCCCTATGGGCTTTACTATGATATCGTATTGTAAATTAATGAATACCTTCCGTGCAAATGTCTTTCACAGAATTGTGAGAGCTTGTCAGTCATTTAGAATTGAATGAGGAAGTTAAGTGCTTGTTTAAAGCATCCATTGCATGAGATACAGTGAGGTCTGAAATGATTGACACCCTTGATCAAGATGAGCAAAAATGACTGTATAAAATCAATTCTATAAACTCTATTGTATGCTCCAAAAAATTGGGAAATTATTTTATACTAATAAAATTGAAACCCCTGTTTTCAATACCTCACCTTGCGAGGATAACGGCACTGAGCCTTTTTCTAAAATGTTTTATGAGTTGGACAACACATTGGTAGTGATCTTAGACAATTCCTCCGAAGGCTGTACTTGGGATTATTGTCTTGCTGGAAGACCACTCGCGGCCAAGTTTCAGCCTCCTGGCAGAGGCAACCAGGTTTTTGGCAAAAATATCCTGGTACTGGGTAAAGTTCATGATGCCATTGAGCATTGACCTTAACAAGGGCCCCCAGGACCAGTGGAAGCAAAATTGCCCCATAACATTAAGATCCACCATCATAATTGATAGTAGGCAGTGTTATTTAGCTTTGGCACAGCGCCACAGCAAAATCATTGCCGCTACGACCAAAAGATATACAGTGGGGGAAAAAAGTATTTAGTCAGCCACCAATTGTGCAAGTTCTCCCACTTAAAAAGATGAGAGAGGCCTGTAATTTTCATCATAGGTACACGTCAACTATGACAGACAAAATGAGAAAAAAAATCCAGAAAATCACATTGTAGGATTTTTAATGAATTGATTTGCAAATTATGGTGGAAAATAAGTATTTGGTCAATAACAAAAGTTTCTCAATACTTTGTTATATACCCTTTGTTGGCAATGACACAGGTCAAACGTTTTCTGTAAGTCTTCACAAGGTTTTCACACACTGTTGCTGGTATTTTGGCCCATTCCTCCATGCAGATCTCCTCTAGAGCAGTGATGTTTTGGGGCTGTCGCTGGGCAACACGGACTTTCAACTCCCTCCAAAGATTTTCTATGGGGTTGAGATCTGGAGACTGGCTAGGCCACTCCAGGACCTTGAAATGCTTCTTACGAAGCCACTCCTTCGTTGCCCGGGCGGTGTGTTTGGGATCATTGTCATGCTGAAAGACCCAGCCACGTTTCATCTTCAATGCCCTTGCTGATGGAAGGAGGTTTTCACTCAAAATCTCACGATACATGGCCCCATTCATTCTTTCCTTTACACGGATCAGTCGTCCTGGTCCCTTTGCAGAAAAACAGCCCCAAAGCATGATGTTTCCACCCCCATGCTTCACAGTAGGTATGGTGTTCTTTGGATGCAACTCAGCATTCTTTGTCCTCCAAACCCGACGAGTTCAGTTTTTACCAAAAAGTTCTATTTTGGTTTCATCTGACCATATGACATTCTCCCAATCCTCTTCTGGATCATCCAAATGCACTCTAGCAAACTTCAGATGGGCCTGGACATGTACTGGCTTAAGCAGGGGGACACGTCTGGCACTGCAGGATTTGAGTCCCTGGCGGCGTAGTGTGTTACTGATGGTAGGCTTTGTTACTTTGGTCCCAGCTCTCTGCAGGTCATTCACTAGGTCCCCTCATGTGGTTCTGGGATTTTTGCTCACCGTTCTTGTGATCATTTTGACCCCACGGGGTGAGATCTTGCATGGAGCCCCAGATCGAGGGAGATTATCAGTGGTCTTGTATGTCTTCCATTTCCTAATAATTGCTCCCACAGTTGATTTCTTCAAACCAAGCTGCTTACCTATTGCAGATTCAGTCTTCCCAGCCTGGTGCAGGTCTACAATTTTGTTTCTGGTGTCCTTTGACAGCTCTTTGGTCTTGGCCATAGTGGAGTTTGGAGTGTGACTGTTTGAGGTTGTGGACAGGTGTCTTTTATACTGATAACAAGTTCAAACAGGTGCCATTAATACAGGTAACGAGTGGAGGACAGAGGAGCCTCTTAAAGAAGAAGTTACAGGTCTGTGAGAGCCAGAAATCTTGCTTGTTTGTAGGTGACCAAATACTTATTTTGCACCATAATTTGCAAATAAATTCATTAAAAATCCTACAATGTGATTTTCAGGAAAAACATTTCTCAATTTGTCTGTCATAGTTGACGTGTACCTATGATGAAAATTACAGGCCTCTCATCTTTTTAAGTGGGAGAACTTGCACAATTGGTGGCTGACTAAATACTTTTTTTCCCCACTGTAGCATCTTTCTGCCGAGGCGCACTTTGAAGATGCTATAACAGTCCACATTTACTTTTTCTCTGCAAACAAAATGAGTAATGACTAGAAAAACCAGACAACCCCATAGTAGAATATTTTATCTATTTACCTAGTCGGCTTGTTTTTGTGTGTTCTATGCAAGATAAATATTCCTCTCAAGGTGCATTCAAGTTGCGAGTGCCATAGGAAGGGACAAGCAGTCAATGCATAACAATTCATAATGCAATCGGGGGGGAAACAGCAGTTAATAGCATTTGTTAAAAAGAGGGGGATCCCAGCTTTCCATTCATACTTTATTTCTTTCTCATGTCCAAAATATGCGTGAACTGCACCATTTTAAACCCAGAGTTGTTAGCAGCGGCATGGTTGAGCACATTAGTGCTCCACAATTCATTGTGAGTGCATCGGGGAGTGTGGGGCAGAATGTAACATGGGTCAATTGTCGGGTAACTTGGGGTAAAACACTTCCTACCGCAATATATATATTTTTGGAGTGACTTAAATTGTGATGAGACAGATTACATTTTTTGTTGAGTAAGAGTAGTGGCAACCAGGGATAGCGTTGGGGGGGAAATGGTGATATGAAGTGGTTTCTGTGAGAAGTGCAGGCAAGGGGCGTTTTACCCCATGTGGCGTATGATCCCAAGTTACCCTAACAGGTAGGCAGGCAGGCCTACATAATATTCACTGTGCTTATGCATGTTTTTTTCAAATTCATCAATATGTTACTAACTAATTAAAAGTGCACATTTGGGATCTAGCTAATGATTAGCTCAAAAGGGTAAATGCAGATAAGCAACCCCAAGCTTCAGCCTATTTATTTATAGCCACTATGCTGCTTTCAGTTGGGCTACACGTGATGATGCTTATTGCTAATAGCATACCTAAAAAATATGGACCATGCATAGGTCCAATATGTTAAAATAATTTTACCAGTATGTTATTGGGCTCATTTCTGGAGACGGAAATTATATATTAGATGGTGTGAGCATACATTTTTTTTTCATTCATTTTGGAATAGAATGTCCTTTTAAAAAGTCACCAGAACTGAGCTTCTCAGTCCTTCTATATAAAAATATAGACCCCCTCTGCAACCTTTTCCCCCACTGCTACAACTTCCCAGAGGAAACACTGACAGTAGGTATGGGGTTCTTTTCTGCTCATACATTCTCATTTCGACGTCAAACCCACCACTAGTGTGTGTGGCCAAAGAGCTCTATTTTCATGTCATCCAACAAATGTAAACGCCTGGAGTTTGCTAAACGGCATCGGCACTTGGATTGGAACTGGTGCTATGGTCAGATGACTTGACAATAGAGCTCTTTGGCCATGTACCAGAATGTATGAGAAAAAATAACCCCATACCTACTGTAAAATATAGTGGTGGATCTTTGATGTTATGGGGCTATTTTGCTTCCACTGGGGCCCTTGTTAAGGTCAACGGCATCATGAATTTGACCAGTAGCAGGATATTTTAGCCCAAAATCTGGTTGCCTCGGTCAGGAGGCTGAAACTTGGCCGCAAATGGATCCAGCAACACAATAACCCCAAGCACACATTCAAATCCACAAAGAAATGGTTAATTGGCTACAAAATCAACATTTTGTAATGGCCATCTCAGTCTCTGGACTTTAAACCCATTTAAAACCTGTGGTTCGAGAAAGGATATCAAGGATATGGAAGAACTCTGTAGGGAGGAATGGTCTAAGATCCCTGCCAATGTCTTCTCCAACTCATAAAACATTTTTGAAAACGGCTCAGTGCCGTTATGCTAGACTGGTGAGGTATTGAAATGTATTGAAAACAGGGGTGTACATAATTTTGACGCTAAGCTTTTTGAGTTAAAAAAAATATATATACTTTACTTTTCCATACAAATACAATGTCACATAAAATAATTTGACCATAAAAAAGGTGCAAAACACCCCACCCATACCGTTCCAGAGGGTGAATGACACAAAATAAAATGTCTGTAGGGTTCCTCAAAGCACCTCCATAGACCAGATGCAACAACTGTTGCAGAGACATCCGAGCTGAGCTACCTCATCAAGTTAACACCTCCGGCCAAGATGACCCACTCCGTTACAACATCCACTCACACCCTCCTCTCCAGCCTGAAGTTGTTTAACAACCACAATAACATTAAGTCATTAGCCCAACCCCATCTCCGTCCTCTACAACCAGTTAGAGGCATCTGCTATAGTAGCGGCCAGTCGGTCACAAGGCACAGTACCAGAGAACCATGCAGACAGGCAGACACACAGAGAGACCGAGAATATATATAAAAAGTATATATAAATAAATATCTAGAGTACAGCACACACCACAATTACTTAGGTTTAAAAATAAGCTCAACTGGACACCTTAATGATGCAGTGAATGAACAGAGAGAAAGCGCGCAGGGCATTCTACGCCATTAAAAAAACAAATTCAAATTGAAATACCTATTAAAATTTGGCTAAAACTAATTGAATGTGTCAATGAACCAATTGCACTTTATGGCAGCGAGGTGTGGGGTCCACTTGCAAAACAAGATTTCACCAAATGGGACAAACACCCCATTGAAACCCTGCATGCAGAGTTCTGTAAGATTCTCCTACATGTCCAGAGGAAAACTACAAACAATGCATGCAGGGCAGAATTAGGCCAATATCCACTAATAATACAAATTCAAAAAATAGCAATTAAGTTTTGGAAACATCTGAAATACAGTGACCCCCTCTCAAATCATTACCAAGCCCTGCAATGCCAAGAGCTGAGCAAAGAAAAGAGTCCCCTTATCCAGCTGGTCCTGGGGCTGAGTTCACAAACCTGTTCTACTAACACACTGAAGCCTCAGGACCAGAACATCCAATCAATCAGAATAAACCAAATTACAACACAGTCAAAACAAAACTACATTGCTTATTGGGAAACACAAGCACAATCCCAAAGTAAAATCAGTGCTATCTGGCCCTAAATCGACAGTACACAGTGGCTAACTATTTGACCATGGTTACTGATCAAAACCTTAGAAAAACCTTGACAAAGTACAGGCTCAGTGAGCATAGCCTTTCCATTGAGAAGGGTAGACACAGGAAAACATGGCTCCCTGTAGAGGAAAGGCTGTGCAACCACTACACCACAGCAGAACCTGAGACAGAGCTGCATTTCCTGATAAAATGTCAAAAATATAAAACAATTAGAGAGTTTCCCAAATTTGAAACCGTTTTTCAAGGTTTCAAAAGACCTCTCTGATAAGAATAGGTTACCCATCCTGTTGGGGGAGGATGCAGAGAGCTGTAGGTTGGCAGCACACTACATTGCTGCCTGCCATAAGATAAGGGACAGTGTCTGACAGACCAACCAACCTGCACATACAGTGGGGAGAACAAGTATTTGATACACTGCCGATTTTGCAGGTTTTCCTACTTACAAAGCATGTAGAGGTCTGTAATATTTATCATAGGTACACTTCAACTGTGAGAGACGGAATCTAAAACAAAAATCCAGAAAATCACATTGTATGATTTAAGTAATTAATTTGCATTTGTAAGTAGGAAAACCTGCAAAATTGGCAGTGTATCAAATACTTGTTCTCCCCACTGTTATTGTTCAATGGTTATTTTGACCCTTGGTTATTGTTGTTACTGTTGTCCCGTTGACAATATTGATTATTATTATCAGAATTATGTTAATATTGTAAATATCCAAAATAAGCTTTGGCAATATGTACATTGTTACGTCATGCCAATAAAGCAAATTGAATTGAATTGGAGACAGAGAGAGAGCTCTGTCAGAGGTATGTGGGGGGGGGGGCATCCCTACTCCCTTTATAGAGGTTAGATCTGGGTTAGGGTCAGATTTATAGAGGCTATATCTGGGTTAGGGTCTGATTTAGAGAGGCTAGATCTGGGTTAGTCAGATTTAGAGGCTATATCTGGGTTTGGGTCTGATTTAGAGAGGCTAGATCTGGGTTAGGGTCTGATTTAGAGAGGCTAGATCTGGGTTAGGGTCTGATATATAATCAAATCAAATCAAATTGTATTGGTCACATGCGCCGAATACAACAGGTGCAAACATTACAGTGAAATGCTTACTTACAGCCCTTAACCAACAGTGCATTTATTTTTAACAAAAAAAGTAAAAATAAAACAACAAAAAAAGTGTTGAGAAAAAAAGAGCAGAAGTAAAATAAAATAACAGTAGGGAGGCTATATATACAGGGGGGTACCGGTGCAGAGTCAATGTACGGGGGCACCGGCTAGTTGAGATAGTTGAAGTAATATGTACATGTGGGTAGAGTTAAAGTGACTATGGATAAATAATTAACAGAGTAGCAGCAGCGTAAAAAGGATGGGGTGGGGGGGCAGTGCAAATAGTCCGGGTAGCCATGATTAGCTGTTCAGGAGTCTTATGGCTTGGGGGTAGAAGCTGTTGAGAAGTCTTTTGGACCTAGACTTGGCACTCCGGTACCGCTTGCCGTGCGGTAGCAGGGAGAACAGTCTATGACTAGGGTGGCTGGAGTCTTTGACAATTTTGAGGGCCTTCCTCTGACACCGCCTGGTATAGAGGTCCTGGATGGCAGGAAGCTTGGCCCCAGTGATGTACTGGGCCGTACGCACTACCCTCTGTAGTGCCTTGCGGTCGGAGGCCAAGCAGTTGCCATACCAGGCGGTGATGCAACCAGTCAGGATGCTCTCGATGGTGCAGCTGTATAATTTTTTGAGGATCTGAGGACCCATGCCAAATCTTTTCAGTCTCCTGAGGGGGAATAGGCTTTGTCGTGCCCTCTTCACGACTGTCTTGGTGTGTTTGGACCTTGATAGTTCGTTGGTGATGTGGACACCAAGGAACTTGAAGCTCTCAACCTGTTATATAATGGCTAGATCTGGGTTTGGCTCTGATTTATAGAGGCTAGATCTGGGTTTGGCTCTGATTTATAGAGGCTAGATCTGGGTTAGTCAGATTTATAGAGGCTATATCTGGATTTGGGTCTGATTTAGAGAGGCTAGATCTGGGTTAGGGTCTGATTTAGAGAGGCTAGATCTGGGTTAGGGTCTGATATATAAAGGCTAGATCTGGGTTTGGCTCTGATTTATAGAGGCTAGATCTGGGTTTGGCTCTGATTTATAGAGGCTAGATCTGGGTTAGTCAGATTTAGAGAGGCTATATCTGGGTTTGGGTCTGATTTAGAGAGGCTAGATCTGGGTTAGGGTCTGATATATAAAGGCTAGATCTGGGTTTGGCTCTGATTTATAGAGGCTGGATCTGGGTTTGGGTCTGATTTAGAGAGGCTAGATCTGGGTTAGGGTCTGATATAGAGAGGCTAGATCTGGGTTAGGGTCTAATATATAAAGGCTAGATCTGGGTTTGGCTCTGATTTATAGAGGCTAGATCTGGGTTAGTCAGATTTATAGAGGCTATATCTGGGTTTGGGTCTGATTTAGAGAGGCTAGATCTGGGTTATCAGACTAGATCTGGGGTTGGCTCTGATTTATAGAGGCTAGATCTGGGTTTGGGTCTTATTTATAGAGGCTAGATCTGGGTTAGGGTCTGATATAGAGAGGCTAGATCTGGGTTAGGGTCTGATATATAAAGGCTAGATCTGGGTTTGGCTCTGATTTATAGAGGCTAGATCTGGGTTAGTCAGATTTATAGAGGCTATATCTGGGTTTGGGTCTGATTTAGAGAGAGGCTAGATCTGGGTTAGGGTCTGATTTAGAGAGGCTAGATCTGGGTTAGGGTCTGATATATAAAGGCTAGATCTGGGTTTGGCTCTGATTTAGAGAGGCTAGATCTGGGTTAGGGTCTGATATATAAAGGCTAGATCTGGGTTTGGCTCTGATTTATAGAGGCTAGATATGGGTTTGGGTCTGATTTAGAGAGGCTAGATCTGGGTTAGGGTCTGATATATAAAGGCTAGATCTTGGTTTGGCTCTGATTTAGAGAGGCTAGATCTGGGTTAGGGTCTGATATATAAAGGCTAGATCTGGGTTTGGCTCTGATTTATAGAGGCTAGATCTGGGTTTGGGTCTGATTTAGAGAGGCTAGATCTGGGTTAGGGTCTGATTTAGAGAGGCTAGATCTGGGTTTGGCACTGATTTATAGAGGCTAGATCTGGGTTAGGGTCTGATTTATAGAGGCTAGATCTGGGTTTGGGTGACTTGAGGGCTCCCACTTGTGAACACACAAAGACATACAAACACACAAGATGTAGCCTACACAGTGCACACACAGTCTGACACACACACACTGACAAACACACACATACACACACACTCTGACAAACACACACAGTCTGACACACACACACACAGTCTGACCCACACATACAGTAAAACACCATCTATGCAAACAAACATGAAACCCAACAGTAAACACATTCAAGACACACACACAAGTACACTATATCAAACACACACACAAGCATGCACATGACACACGCACGCACCCTCCCATGCCCCTCTTACACACAAGTACACACACTAAACCGCGGGTTGATGCCACTGCGGGTAAGAGCATTTCAGATGCACTGAAAAATGAGCTCTGGCCGAACTGAATCAGAACATACCATCCACATGCCTGACTTCCAGCCTATCATCCAAAAACAGACTCAGCCGAAACACTAACCCCAAGAGGGGGGATGGAAACACATCCAAATAAATACCGCTGAAACTCCCAGCTAATCCTTAAAGACAGGCAGGAACTAATCAACAGGGTAATGTTATATTCTACTAACACTGAACTTTCTCTCTGACACGCGCATGCGCGCACACACACACACACACAGCACGAGTTGACAAAAAAGCACTATTAGGACCAACATATTGCCGGTGTGGAGAGAAAATGCACAAACACAGCAAGATGTGGGACTAGGACCGGGCTCAGTGGGCTGATGGGGGGTAAACGGAGCCTGTTGCTTTGCTGGTTGAAGGAGGGAATGTGAGCTGAGACAGGTCCCTGATGAAGCCTGCTGCTATGCGGCTCTCTGGCCCTGGGCAGGCACAGGGGCAAGAAGGGCCCAGAATAGACACTGGATAAATCAGGCCATGATGGACTGCATTGACGGAGAGCGGCTCCCCAATAACCCAAGACGGCCAGCTAATTTAAGATGCACGGCTAAACTGGGGAGCTTGTAATGCCAGGTGATAGGGAGGCTAAATTATGTCTACTTATTGGATGGCGTTGGAACTGGAGTCTAAGCTTCCCACAAGCTGAGCTTACCACAGTCAGACCGACAAAGAGACAGGGATGATCTAATCATCCCCTTTCACAATGCATTAACACTCTGATCATGAGTTATGAAAAATGCCTGGCATGTTGACATATCATTTGGTGGTAGCTGTGGGATCCATCAAAAATATGTTTTGACTTTTAAAAGGCTTCACGGATAAACTATAATAGGTACTGTATATTGACCCATACGATCATAAATGATAGTAAACTTTGGGTTGCACAGTAAATGAGGACACTCACCAGCTCGCAGTACTCAAAGACCAGCAGGAAGGGGATCGCCTCCACACACTGGCCCAGACACTGCAGGATGTTAGGGTGCACCAGAACTCTATGAAGAGAAGAAACTCTGGTTAAGAAAATATACTGTAGGCTTTATCACTGATGTTACTACTGGAGGACTACAGCTGGCATCTCTTCCAGTCCCATTCTGTTATTAAAGAACACCCTGCAGTGTCCTAGGTAGAAGGTAGAGGGTGCTGCTCCACTAGAAGAACTGAGGCGTAGCTGTCAATTAGTAACTTAGTTACTTTATTCAAATACTGACAGATCTGTTCTTCTGTTATTTAGATTCTGGCTATAATGCATTTTCTAAATGAATCTTGTGTGTTCCGTTTAGCCTATTGTTAGAACTGGGCCTTTGGCAAATTGTCCTGAAAATCAGAAAATGACCCTGAAATTGCCATGACAAAGAAAAATGGCCAAAATGCCCCTCCTTTTTGGCCTCTCCCAGCAGACATGCCAGTAGCTCACCTGTAAGGGTCTCCGTGCTGCAGGAAGTCATTCTGCTCCGTGGCAGTTGCGTTAGCCTTCAGCTCCTTGACCACCACCCTGGCCCCACCAGGGTCTGTGTAGATCTCACTGAGGAGGACCTGAACACACACACACACACACACACACACACACACACACACAGGTTAGAGTGCGGGGAAGGAAACACACAGGAAGCATGGGAGATGTCAGTTATGGGTCGAGCCAAAACACTGGAAGTCGGCAGAAAGGCAGGGCAGGAAGGCAGCTCTTCCTGAAAACAAGGGCAGGATAGCGGGGATGTAGCTAGGGGGTGGAGGGGGGATGGGTCAAGGCCAGGGGAGCCATGGAGAGACAGCAGAGGAATCACAACATAGAACACTGCCAGGTGGTGTAGGACCAGAGGTCGAGGGGCTACTCTGGTCATATTTAGCATGTTAAAACATTAAGGATGAGGTTCATGCGTGACTAAGTGAGCAGCTGTCTGCTTTTGTTATTACGTACACCCAAATTCAACACCGGTGAAATTCATCAAACTTAGGGAAAATAAATAGACAAATTCAGGAACACATTAACAACACATTGTCACTCGCTCCCTCTCAAACACACTGTACAGGCTACTGGAGACAACTGACTAAATCATCTGGAGTAGGGTTGGAATATTGGGAAAGGTAGCAGAATTTTGTGATCCTGGTCAGGAGGAAATCTCTTACCTTGCCAAACCAGCCGTTTCCAATCTCCTGGATGTAGCTGAGACTGTGACGGACCACCTGAGAGCCAGTGGATCCCTCTGCGGTGGCCAACAACAAAATAACCCAGAGTTAGTGTGTGTGATCTGCAGGGATGTCGTAGTACACAGCATTCTGGTCCCAGACCAAACCATGGAGACACAATGAGACCTGTTGCATGAAAACAATGTTAATCTGTGATGTGTATGGTTTTTCCTCTCTGAAGAGATGCAGCCGGGGCATGAGTTCAATCAATACAGAATACTGGAGCAGTTCTGTTGTCAGTTATCCAAACACAGTACCAGGATTATATTCAGATCAGATGCTCAGGGCATGATGTTATAGCTGTATTTACTCATGGCAAAACAATGGTAGGGTTAGACATTATGGAGTCCCAGGAAAATGGTACAGGAGTGTTTAACCAAAAGCTTCATAGATAAAGATGTTAATCTAGTTCCTTCCCATATGTAGCCTGAGCATGTAAACCGTGGCTAACCTTCGACCTTACACAGGGCCCATTTGGAACTAGTACAGAAGGAAATATCCAAGGGTCAGTATTTATGTCACACACCACTGAATCTACTTAGAAATGTCTTACAGTACATGAGGAAAACAGCCCGCAGATGTGGCTTCACTAAGCCAAGTTAGCCAATTGATTGCCCACACAATCAGATCAACAAACCTTGTGTAGGGGACTTAACATCAAATGTATTCAGAGCTATAAAGTACAACCAATTTGGTTGCATATGCGACAAAATACTTTTTGTGCAACCAAATATGTTATTTTGGCAGCACTGTGCGACTAGGAAAAGATCTCCCAGATAATTGTTGTAGCCTAATGATAAGGCTTCGCTGTAACGTTGTTTCCGAGTGCCCTAGAGAGAAAAAAAATCAGATTTGATAGCGTAATGGTTGCACCATTACTACAGCAAAAAACAGCTTCAGGTCAAACGATCTGACCCATATTACCGGGGAAACATTTTTATCTTCCTTTAGCGGGGACCACATTTTACATTCAAACCATTGTAAAACTACTCGCTAACCATTTGTTTATACTTTGTTCAGTCATGTCACCTCATTGGCTAGCTAGCTAACAACCTGGTAACTACCAGTATATCCGAACACTTTGGGGCACAGAAAGAAAGGAAAGAGGATAGCTTCTTCATACCAATGAATGAATGACAGATCCTCTTGCATGTCATCATCATAAACGGAACATTTTTAAAGAGACAGTGTACAATTTTCAATGTAATGCATCTCAATAGGAAAATTGTGCTTTTCACAATGTAGAAAAACCTAATATTCCACAAATGACTTTGTAATTTCAATGACAGGTATTCATCAACATTTTATATTTTATAATAAACTAATGTCTTTACAGTGTTACATATGAGTTTCTAGTGCACAACATGTGCTTCAAAAGATGCTAGAATTCATAATAGGCCCAATATATGCTGTCTCTCAATCAATAAAAAAAATCATATTTTCTGGTGCTCCTAAATGTAATGTGGTGCTCCTAACTTTTTTTAAATTGAGAGCACCACTGCTGCCAATGAAACATATTAATTTAGAGCACTGAACGTATTACGGACCAGGAAGTGGAATATAAACTCTAGGCCTATATGCGCCTCAGACAGAATTGGCCCTATCCTGTTTTTATATGAATCAGTGGGGGTACTCTTAGAGCACATGTAGACTAAAATAATCTGGCTAACCATTTGAGTAAATCCTTTACAACAGTACATGATCAAATTACAAGGATTCTACCTACTCCCCAGACAGAAACAGCCTTTGTGCGATAATGCAGTCATGTTTTTGCATATTTTTTTTTACATTTTAGTAATTTAGCAGACGCTCTTATCCAGAGCGACTTACAGTTAGTGAATGCATACATTTTCATACTGGCCCCCCGTGGGAAACGAACCCACAACCCTGGCGTTGCAAGCGCCATGCTCTACCAACTGTGCTACACAGGGCATCAGTTGTGAATCTTGATCTTAGTGGGCTGAACGTTTTCTTTTTCAAAGGGCCCCTATGATAATCAGCCTGGCACTCCTTTAAATGAGTGATCACATCTAGCCATCAAATTAAGTCAGAAATCCATAAAAAGCACAAAGACATAAGCCACGCCCCTATTCAATGAACCAAAAGCGAATTATTTGCTCTCACAACATTGTTTGTGCCTGATACAACAGCATCCGGGAGCGTTTGGAGACTAGCACCTGTCCACACCCCAAGGGGGAGCTACTGAGAATATAGCACAGCCCTGTTATGCAATGACTGACTGGAACAGCTCAACAGCTATCACACTGCATACGGGAAGCAGAGAAAACACTCCAACTAAGAGAATGACAAATACTGAACGTCTGGAGGCCATAAATGTTTCGTTTTTATGTCTACTTCAAAAGGAGCCTGTGACAATGTTTCCAGACTATAAAGTCACTGACTGGCAGCAGGGCTGATATAATGCTACAGTAGAACCAGAGGTCTTGGTCATGTGAGTAGAGAGTAGTAAACCCAGGGCTATAGGCTGCTAGATCATCAGATGTGTTGTTGTCCCTAGGCAGCGCATGACAGTGCCCCAAATAAAGTATAAAAAGCAGGCAGGTTGGCATTTACTGGGATGACTCATGTACTGGAGGCAGCTCTGCAGAGTGGTCACTAGCTGGCACAGCTACAAAGTCATGAAATGTGATTAAACCTAACCTTAACCACACTGCTAACCTTATGCCTAACCTTAAATTAAGATAAATAAGCACATTTTTGTGTTCATGATTTCAAGATATAGCCAATTTTGACTTTGCGGCTGGTCCATCTACAGTAGAGGAAACTGCTTAACTCTGCCTCCAGGACAAGACTCATCCCAATCAACATCAACCTGCAAAAAGCAGAGAGGAGCAAGTCCAAAGGGTATGATGACGGTAAACTCCACCTGACTGATACAGTAACAGAGCTGGGTCACATTAATTCAGGCACGCAACAGAAAACATTTGAAACTGTTTCGCAACAGGAAATGAAAGATGTGCATTTCTTCTGTGCGTTTCCAGGTTATCGCTCACTGTTTCAGTCTATTTTGTGCCAAGTTAAGGCAAAGGGTCAGGATAAAAATCTAGGCCCTATGTGTAGTGTGCTGGCAGGACTATGCATCTAAGGAAAGTAGGTGGGCGTCTGACCCCTGACCCTGACCTGAGATGCGGGGGGGTGTCTCCAGGTGGGGGGGTCCGGGCAGGGCCACGGGGGGCACTGCCAGGGTGTACACCTCAGCAGGGGACTGCATAGAGGGGGTGTCTTCAGCTGGAGGGGTGAAGTCAATCTCATCCTCAAAATTGTCCTCAAACTCCTGGAAAAACAATGGTACAACGGTGTTCACCATACACAGGGATCCCACTTCAGACACCAGCGTACCTTATACTTGTATGTGTGTTACATATGGGTGAGGCAGAGAGAGATGAGTCAAGTTAACATGTTTAATGGGAAGTTAATATGGCAACAATACATCCGGGTCCTTGAACTTGACCAAAACAGAATTATCATATTAGCATTTTTTGCACATCATGTTGAAATCATCAAGTGACTTCAAAATCAATTTTAGATACTTTCGGATTATTTGGACATGACGCAAGAAAAACACTAATATCGGTCCCATGACTTGAATGGGATTTGGATTTGTGCCACAAATGCTAAAACGTTAGCATTTGGAAACAGTGCCAGGGAAACTAAACCAAAGCATTGATTGCTGTCATACTTTGTCCATAGACTGCTTAGGAAACCAATGTCATTTTTTAATTTGGGTGAACTATCCCTTTAACTCATTACATTAATCATAGCCAATATCTCAAAGCAAGGGTTCTAAAATCATGGGTCATTCAACGACCTACAGAGTACTGCAAGACAGGTCTGTGTAATGTATGTCACCAAATGATACCATTACTTTATTTAGCTTCCCTTTGGAGCAAATTAGATACGCACAGAATGTCCCGACAGTGACTTAAGCCTAATACGTGTTGTTGTTGTCAGGTGCCTGCGAGTCTCTCACCTTGAAATTGACCTCCTGCTCCTTACAGCAGGTCACACAGTTCACCAGCAGGGCCACCAAGGCCACCAGGGCAGTCAGCGACACAACCACAGAGAGGTGTAGAGAGACAGACGCCTGGCCCCCTGCAGTCTCCCCTGAAAACAGACAGGAGGACAAAGAATATTAGTTCCACCATACAGCGTTCTGCTGAAGAGCTCAAATGTCAAGCTGTATCAAGAACAAGTATGCTACATGACACTGGGACAGTGAAAGGGTGTTATGCAGAGCTGCAAGAACAGATGTGCCTCTATTTAATTGGCTAATGTTCCTCGCCAGTAATAGACATTTCCACAAATAAAGCTAAATGTACATTCAATTGTCATGACTAGTATTCATATAGGCCTAGGTGTTTCCTTATGATGATCATATCCTGTTTCCGGTGTCACGTTCTACAACAACTCAGAGGCAAGAACAAGCTGAGGCATGAGGTCAATTTATTTTTTATCATTTCATTGTCATCTCAAACCCCCCTCCCCTCCCATTAGTACATCAACTGGCTGACAGGGTCCACATAGAACAGAAGATGCTGGGCCAGCAGTTCAGATGTCAAGTGTGCTGACAGGATCCTCTCTCCACCCCCTCACCACAGCCCTATCAACAGTGGATGTACTGACTGACCCCATCACCACCATCCTCCTCCTCCCAAAACACATGTTTACACAACAAACCACTCTGCTGCACATCATCTAGGCCTGAACTTGTTCTCAACTGGTTTACCTGGTTAAATAAAGGTGAAATAAAAAATAAAAATAAAAATACCCAAATTCAGTGCAGGTCTGTGTAGATGATCATATAACATGGATAAGTGTTTACAATCTCAGTAACCAGTACCACACCAGCATGATACAGGATATAAGCTAATGATCCTATACCAGTAATCTGATGATTCTGTGTGGAACATAGGCTACCCTCTGTCTGACTGACTGCTGCCCCAGCCCTGTGTCAGATCCTCCTTTCTCACTGTATATAAATAGCCTGAAGTGGCTTCATCATCTCCTCATCGCCTACCTGTCATCTGCCATGATGATATAGGTGTCTATAGACAGGACAGGTGAAAGCAATATGAAGGATGCCTACTGTTGGGTTCTTTCCCCTTCACCTGTCAAATCATTTTACATCAGTAGATGAAGGAAATTACACTGAACAAAAATCTAAAACGCAGCATGTAAAGTGTTGGTCCCATGTTTCATGAGCTGAAATAAAACAAATCCCAGAAATTGTCCATATGCACAATAAGCTTACTTCTCTCAAATTTGGTGCACAAATTTGTTTACATTCCTGATAGTGAGGATTTCTCCTTTGCCAAGATAATCCATCCACCTGACTGGTGTGGCATATCAAGAAGCTGATTAAACAGCATGATCATTACACATGTGCACGTTGTGCTGGGGACAATAAAAGGCCACTTTAAAAATGTGCATGTGAAATTCATTGATTAGGGCCTCTTTAATTTATTTCAATTGACTGATTTACTTATTTGAACTAACTCAGTAAAATGTTAGAAATTGTTGCATGTTGCGTTTATATTTGTGTTCTGTATAGATGAGGAAGGGAACACGTTGGACCATGGATAGCCTATGCACTCAGTTTAGCTAGGATTGTCTTGGTTCTGTGTTTAACTACACACTACTCTTTTAAATGAAGTGAGCCCTAGAGCTTTAATAAGCCTTAGAGGAAATAGCGTGGGAGAGCGCGCCAACAGAAACCCTAGTAGCATCACTGTGGTCAAACAACTGGTGCTGCCGTACACAGAGCACTCAATCAGGCCAGTCAGCCTCATCAGTGCAGCGTCCTGGGGAGCATTAGATATGATTCAATGTGTCAGCCATAATTTTGGGTTCGCTTCACCGTGCTGCAACTGATGGTACAGTAGGCTTAGCTATAGGCTACTCGCACTAGCAGCAGCCAGTCTCTGTGGAAACCAATATATACCACCTCCATCTATCTGCACAAACAGTAGCCTTTTCAGAAGAATTCCAATTAAATAAGACTAGCCAATAAGTGATTTCCAAGGTAGGCCTAACCCACATCTACTGAACGGCTTATGTTGGCAGAGAGTGTAGTAGAAGAGCATTTCCATGTTAGGACCCATGAGCACCAAAATGTGAAGTTCATTGGAGAATTAGGAATTAGCAAAGGCTTTGATTTCTGGTCGAACAAATAGAAAATGAGTCTTAGACTAAATCTACCAGAAAAAGTCTTAAAAAGGTATTAGAAATACATCAAAACACAATAAATGGTGAATTAAAGACCCCTGCCAAATAATATTAAGACATATTTAGTTTTGGACAAATTAGTTTCCTTCTGTAAGTTTAAAAGAATTGCCTTGTGCCTTTGTTACAAAAGCCCACATATCGTTCTGATATTTTTTAATCTCTCTCTCTTGAGGAGGGAGGATAATGAAAGTTCACAGAAATAACAAGTAAAAGTAGACCTATCAATTAGTGTTTTACTGATATCAAGTTTGTTTAATAATTCCTAATTCTGGTACCAAATCGGTAATGGAATTACCAAAATATCAGTAATGGAATTACTGCAATTCAATTGGCTACAAAGGGAAATCATAGTAGTCACAAACCACAGTTGGGTCACCTGCTACTGTCCTCCCTTACACTGGCATACTGTTATGTTCAGCTCATAAGTACATTGTTTCCCTCTTTCTGTCGTCTGGTGTTTAAAGCAAGACTGAAAACAGTCTGTACAACCCCACCTCTCACACTCCCTCGTCTCTCTCCCCAGTTAATGTCACCTCTCCCGGCTCTTACTGACATCTACCACCTACGCCGTTTCCATTTCCTGTAACAAGCATCCTCACCCACTGAGCACCGACCGTCCATGGACTTTGAAAAGTAGTTGAAATTTGGTCAGTCCACCCTGGCCGGACCAAATCTGAAGCAATCATAGATGTCGATGTTTCAACATTTTGGACAGCACAGTAGAGAACAGTACAGTTGAGAACAGTACAGTACTGTACAGTAAAGCACACTAGGAATAGAGTACAGTATAATGTACTGTATTGTACTATACATATCTACTTTACTGTACTGAAATCTACTGAGCTCTACTGTGCTGTACTGTGCTGTCCAAACTTATGAAACAGATGTCTATGATTGTTTCAGATTTGGTCTGGTGTGGACCAACCAAATGTGGTCTTGTTTGGGGGAGGAGCTCATTACAATAATAGCCAGTGTGAAGAATAATACCCAAATACATATTTCTACCTTTGTGTACCTATTCAGGATACATTTACATTTAAGTCATTTAGCAGACGCTCTTATCCAGAGCGACTTACAGTTAGTGAGTGCATACATTCTTTTTTTTTCATACTGGCCCCCCGTGGGAATTGAACCCACAACCCTGGCGTTGCAAACGCCATGCTCTACCAACTGAGCTTCCTCCCTGCCGGCCATTCCCTCCCCTACCCTGGACGACGCTGGGCCAATTGTGCGCCGCCCCATGGGCTACGACAGAGCCTGGATTCGAACCAGGATCTCTAATGGCACAGCTAGCACTGCGATGCAGTGCCTTAGACCACTGCGCCACTCGGGAGACAGAAGAGACATCAACCATGAAGAGAATGATATATCCATATTTATGCATTTCTGTATAATACAGATCAGGGACCCATGATGTAATTCCTACCAGATGGAAATCTACTTCTTCAATAACCAATATACACATTTTCAAACTCAAGGTGTGATGTCATAGCTGTAAGTCGCTTTGGATAAAAGCGTCTGCTAAATGGCATATTATTATTATTATTATTATTATTATTATTATTATTATTATTATTATTATTATATAGCTGATACCCCATTCTTTCTGCAGACATCTTTGAATCTTAATTCGGAGCAGATATTTAACAGAGTTTTTGGAAAACGTGGTCGGATAAAAAAAAACTGATGGACATTTAACGTAATTCTGTTACCAAACTTTGCATCTGCACAGTTCTTGCAGTATTTTTGTGAAATTTTCTGTGTCAATTGTTCAAAGTAGTCCTTGTGCATAGAGATGTATGGTTTGTTAAACTTTGAAATCAAATGGTTTTTGTTTGAGATACATTTTAAAGTGAAAAATCTGAGTCAAAGCATAATTCAGTTACCGTGTAATTGCCCAGTAGGCCTACAGGCATGTGTTAAGGGCACCTTGTATCAATGCAAGTTGCCTAAACCACAGGCAAAACAGAAACATGCAAACACTGGGGCGTGAGTTCTACGCAAATCAACCAATGTTGTTTGTTTACTGTGTCCTTCCGCTCTGAAGCGACTGCGTAAGCTTATTTGGCGTTTTGGAGCGTTTATAATCAACAAAAATATAAATGCGACATGTAAAAGAGTTGGTCCCATGTTTAATGAGCTGAAATAAGAGCAAAGAACCGTGTTCCAGTTCCGGCCAATATCCAGCAACTTCACAGCCATTGAAGAGGAGTGGGACAACATTCCAAAGGCCACAATCAACAGCCTAATCAACTCTATGCGAAGGAGATGTTGCGCTGCATGAGGCAAATGGTGGTCACACCAGATACTGACTGGTTTTCTGATCCACAACCCTACTTTCTTTTTTAAGGTATCTTTGACCAACATATGCATATCTGTATTCCCAGTCATGTGAAATCCATAGATTAGGGCCTAATGAATTTATTTCAATTGACTGATTTCCTTATATGAACTGTAACTCAGTAAAATATTTTACATTGTTGCATGTTGTGTTTATATTTTTGTTTAGTATACTTTGCTAATATAAATGACATAACTTCACTTCTAGTACATGTGCAATCTTGTTTACCAAACTTTCCTTTGCAAATGAAAGGACATGAAAGGCAAAGGCATCTCAGTTACAAAGCCATCGACAATAGATTGGTTTAAGCTTCGGATTCAGCTTGTTGTGTTGTGCCGGCACCCCAGGTGGAGAACCACTGTGTTGGTGAATGAAAGAGGCAGCGGCAGGGGTCAGGTACCAATCCGTCTACACATGCTGTCTTGAGTGGCTTCCTTTCCTTGTTTCCTTTCCTTGCAAGTGACAAGGACATCGAGTGAGCCACAGACCACTGACACCACCTAGTCATAGACCTCCTGGGCAGTGTCTATTGATAATTTCCTCTCAGATCTAGCATGGCATGAGCCAGGCACAGGAAGCTAGTAGCTCTAGCAGTGCACGACTGCACACAGGCCTATCAACTATCACAGCCCCTTCTTATCTAATCTCTCCTCAACTTTATAGGTCACAGAAACAAGAGGCTACACTCCGGTCCCAACCCCAGCGGTCCCACCGGAGTTGAGTCGTAGCTACATACAAAATAGCTTACAGAAGAACACCACTGTCGGTCAGTGACAGTGATTTTCCACACTGCACTAAACAATTTAATATGTCTTAGTGTATTATATAATCCACAGAGAGAAAGACAGCCACGAGTGTGCAGTGAAACATTTATGAGGGGTGAATAAAAGATTCAGGGGCCTGCCATCCAAACAGTGGCCCTAGTGATGTTGCTCTAGCGCTACATACATCCTGAGTATAGGTCAACAACACAAGTGTTTTCCCCACCTGACAAATACAGTCTGTAGGCTAGTGAGGTGAGGTGAACAGGTGTAGTCTAGATGCCAGGCCTGGAGAAGAGGGGTGCTGTAGAAGAGTGGTTTGTCCTGGGGAATCTGTAAAAGGCGATTCTGACCTTTTCTTAGCTGGTCCCAGATCTGTTTGCGCAATAATGTGAACTCCAGTGGAATGACAATGAGTGAAGGTTTTGATATGATAGCACAAACAGATCTGGGACCAGGCTATACTTTGCTTGCGCAAATCAGAGTTACTAGAGAAAGTTCAGCTTTGTTGGTTGATCTAGCTTTTAGAGTGTTTGTTGCTATTTAATTTGAGTCTTAGGCCTTTGACTTTGAAAACACCAGCATTTGGCTGCCTGCCTGATGTTTTCCTCACTCAAGAATGTCAAGTTTCTCTGACAGTAACCATAGTCCGTTTTCTAGGCTTGACTAAATGTTGCCGTTTCACAAGAGGTGCTGACTAGCAGTTGAAAAGTATGTGCATTCGGAAAGTATTCAGACCCCTTCACTTTTTCCACATTTTGTTACATTACAGCCTTATTCTAAAATGGAATCAATAAAACCAATTCCTCAATCAAAACACGATACCCCATAATGACGAAGCAAAAACAGGTTTAGAAATTTTAGAAAATGTATTACAAATAAAAAAACAGAAATACCTTATTTACATAAGTATTCAGACCCTTTGCTATGAGACTCGAAATTGAGCTCAGGTGCATCCTGTTTTCCATTGATCATCTTTGAGATGTTTCTGCAACTTGATTGAAGTCCACCTGTGGTAAATTCAATTGATTGGACATGATTTGGAAAGGCACACACCTGTCTATATAAAGGTCCCACAGTTGACAGTGCATGTCAGAGCAAAAACCAAGACATGAGGTCAAAGGAATTGTCCATAGAGCTCCGAGACAGGATTGTGTCGAGGCACAGATCTGGGGAAGGGTACCAAAACATTATGCAGCATTGAAGGTCCCCAAGAACACAGTGGCCTCCATCATTCTTAAATGGAAGAAGTTTGGAACCACCAAGACTCTTCCTAGAGCTGGCTGCCCGGTCAAACTGAGCAATCGGGGGAGAAGGGCCTTGGTCAGGGAGGTGACCAAGAACCTGATGGTCACTCTGACAGAGCTCCAGAGTTCCTCTGTAGAGATGGGAGAACCTTCCAGAAGGACAACCATCTCTGCAGCACTCCACCAAATTAGGCCTTTATGGTAGAGTGGCCAGACAGAAGGCACATGACAGCCCACTTGGAGTTTGCCAAAAGGCACCTATTGGACTCTCAGACCATGAGAAACAAGATTGAACTCCTAGGCCTGAATGCCAAGCGTCACGTCTGGAAGAAACCTGGTACCAGCCCTACGGTGAAGCATGGTGGTGGCAGCATCATGCTGCGGGGATGTTTTTCAGCGGCAGGGACTGGGAGTCAGGATCGAGGGAAAGATTAACAGAGCAAAGTACAGAGAGATCCTTGATGAAAACCTGCTCCAGAGCACTCAGGACCTCAGACTGGGGCAAGGTTCACCATCCAACAGGACAACGACACTAAGCACACAGCCAACACAACGCAGGAGTGGCTTCAGGACAAGTCTCTGAATGTCCTTGAGTGGCCCAGCCAGAGCCCGTACATGAACCCGATCAAACATCTTTTGAGAGACCTTCAAATAGCTGTGCAGCGACGCTCCCCATCCAACCTGACAGAGCTTGAGAGGATCTGCAGCGAAGAATGGGAGAAATCCCCAAATACAGGTGTGCGAAGCTTGTAGCGTCATACACAAGAAGAATTGAGTCCGTAATCGCTGCCAAAGGTGCTTCAAACAAGTACTGAGTAAAGGGTCTGAATACTTATGTAAATGTCATATTTCAGGTTAGTTGTTTATACATTTGCAAACATTTCTAAAAACCTGTTTTTGCTTTGTTATTGTGGGGTATTGTGTGTAGATTGATGAGGGGGAAAACAATTGAATCCATTTTAGAATAAGGCTGTAACGTAACAAAATGTGGAAAAAGTCAAGGGGTCTGAATACTTTCTGAATGCACAGTATTTTCCCCTTTAAAACACCACTTTGGTTAATGATAAAACAGAACAAAAACATTTGTTGTTTAATGTGTCAAGGACTTTTTCACTAACTATTTTCTCCTTCCTGGTTTACAGGCTATCCAAATCAGTCAGGGGCCTACACCTTGACTCAAGGTTCAAAGTGTGATTACGTTATTGGAAGTCCAAGTACGGCTTGTTTACTATTAACCCATAAAATGTATTTCCCCATGTCTAATCCACAATCGCAAAATCTTATGCCGAGCATGTTTGGTGTGGTGTGTCACGGTTTCACCCGCGAACTACAGCCAGGGTGCAGTCAGTGCAACCACCCACCAAACACGCACGCTTTAGGGGGTTCCAGGCAGCGCATGTCTCCCTGGCCTGCTGTACGCGTGTGAGGACTGCGGAGCAGAGAGCGAGCCCGGGCAGCACTACACTGGCAGCAGCATAGGGATCAACTCTCCCTCCGTTAACCTTAGAGGCATGGGTTTATATTATGACTTGGCAGCACCACCAAATTAAACTGGTTCTCAGCAGGGCCCGTAGTCCCGTACGCAGGGAGCTGCCAGATCTTATTTTGGTTCCCTGCATATTTCAGTGATCTTTGATCACGCAGAGGAGCTGACCCATTTTCACAGGGGGTATATCTCTCCCACGCACTCAGTCCCTACAGCTGATAACGCAACATGATTTGGGATCCTGCACTAAAGAGGAGGATGGTTATGTCTGCTTTAGGCCTACATCGCAAAGGGTCTACGGGGCAGTTGCCCAACCCAACTATCGTCATGTGACGTACTGCACGACAGGCCAAAGCATCAAACCACTTACTCAGGTTAGTGTGACCACCAGAGCATGCATGATGTTAACCTAGGCCTTTTCCCATTTAGACCAGATTTGCTTCACAACAAATGAAATCTCCCTTGATGACAGCTCCCCTGCTCCCCTGTGCTGATATCATCATGGTACAAGTATGATCGTTTGTTTGGAAGGAGGGCACCACATGCTTATAATAACCTCCATTATAACATCAAGACTGTAAATAGGACCATACATTATGCACATTCATGTTTTAGACTCAATCTCTATCTAATTTGCCCTTATGCGTCCTATTTGTACTGCATAGACAATATGGATAGGCTATGCCTAAATAAATAATTACAAAAGACTAGTGAGACCAAGACTTTGACACCTGTTGCCATACATTTACATTTTAGTCATTTAGCAGACGCTCTTATCCAGAGCGACTTACGTCCTATTAGGGCTGGGCGGTCTACCGTATTTTACTATATACCGGTATTGCTGCACGGACCGGTTTGGGGTTTTACTTTACATTCTATAACAGTGTTACAATGTTTGGTTTGTTAAATGTGATACACTACTCTGCCGTGTGTAACGTCCATTTTTATAGTTCACTCCGCTACTTGAGTCGTCTCTCTCCGCTCCCCATCTCTCTCTCTCTACACAGACCTAGCCCCGCCCCGTCAATCAAGGAGCGCAGTTCTTGTTGCTCCACCATGAGACCACTTGCATGGTGAATGCAGAACATGCAACAAGATGTTGATGACAACAATACTGTTTCCACTTTGCTTCTTAATATAAATCCACAAGTGTTATACAATTACACTATTAGTTTGTGTTTTTGTCTGCAAACAGCTAGTTTGTCTTTTCTTAGCAAGTTGTGGCCGCTAATGCTAATCGTTAGTTAGCTGCTAGCTAGCTAATAAATGTACTGAGTCAGAGCAAACATAGTTAGCTAATACAGCATGATATCAGTGATGGTGTAGGCCTAACTCAAAGAGGAATAGGCGATGCATGAATATGTTAGCTACATGTAGCCAAAGGTTATAGGGTCCCTTAGGAAACAGACCAACACTTTGGTTCCTACCCTGTCACAATAACTCCTTCCTGGCTTTTTCATTTATTGTCATGTCAAACAATGCTTTATTCAAAGTGCCCACTATTATATTCTAACTATAGAATTAGAATAATCAGATTTCCAACAGTTCACCCAAATGTTTTGATCTAAATCTTAAGTAAAATCGCAACTGCAATATTTGGTTACAAATTTGGCCTAGATGTGTTGCCTATATCATGCAGCCCTACGTGACAGTGTGGAAATGATCGCAAATTAGTGCAGGAAAAGCAGAAAGAATGGAGAAAGTCCCATTGAAATCACTCTGGTATGTATGTGTTGCCACCCTAGGGTCACACTACCTATAAAGCAAATTTAGAACTTTTCTTATTCAAAAACAATAAAATACCATCAAATACAATCATAAAATTGAAATATATTGTGATATGATATTTTGGCCATATCGCCCAGCCCTGTGTCCTATTGGCCATAAATGAGAGACCGGTGTGTTGCACAGAGAGATTGGTGGGGTGATCCTCTCCCAACTAGATACAAGGAAGCATGACTCAGTGCAGGTGGGGCATCACTATGTACAATTTCACTGGTGCAAAACATGCCCAGCCCTCGCCAATTCCCATTAAATAAAACATTTGCTGTGTGTTTGTGTGGTAGTCTGCTCTGGCACATTTAATTGGCAATGGCATCATGCCAAAGAAACATGAATGTAACATGTAGGCTATGGCATGACAACGATTGCAATCACATGGTTGGCTACAGCACATACCAACCTGCCAGCCAAGCTGAAAATATTGTTATTGTGTCAACCTATAACAAATTAATACACCACTTTAAACGTGTAGCTTTGTTAAGCTGTTCAGTGTTGTGCAGGGACCATAACAGTAGCTCTTAAATGTAACCTACTCTGGTCACCCCATGTAATTGGTTGTAAACTGAAGTGAAATTTAAGCATATCTCGATTTTAAACGGCTGTGACATTGTATGACTGTAAGTCGCTTTGGATAAAAGCGTCTGCTAAATGGCTTATTATTATTATTATTATTATTAGCAGTTGAGCAAAGCCTGATTAAAGCCTCAGGCGTAGCTCCAGAGACATTGGGGAGTAGAGGATAATGGTAAAGGCAGATGTAGCATCCCCCTAGCACCCCAGGTTATCTATGGGCAGTGAATCTGTGCTCAGTGGGGTGGAAGGCCATGGCCAGCACGGCTACAGTACTAGGCCTACAGGGAGACCATTTCTGACCTCTAGCTCAGGGCTCCAGCTATGCATTTGGTTTGCTAATTGGCAAGTTAAGTGTCTAGATGTCAAGATTCTTGGTTAGAGCAGAGACATTCAATCTCCTCCTGGATCAAGATCCCTGCTGCTTAAATTGTTTTGTGCAAACCATAGCAGTTTCCTTGTCTCCATCATCAGTAAAACCAATGCTGCGGCCAATATTGCTCCACATCTTACTGTACGTTGTGTGTGTGAACTGTAATAAAACATCAACCTCAAGGTAAATGATTCACCTGTGCTGATAAGAATGGAATGTGTGAGGTTACATATTAGCCTACATAGCCATCACTAGAATGCAATGCACACACCATTCACCTTTTCCCATATGGCTACTCATAGCCCAGTCATTGGCAGTTAGTCCAGTGCTCTAGGAAAGGTCTAAAACAGTGAGGCCATTCTTCCACTGTCCTTTGTATGGCTGTTAACCACGTCCATACCACTCTAACTTGGTTATGTCATAAATGCACAAGCAGTGCTAATGTATATTGTGCTGCTACATAGCCTACAAGTACAACACCACAATCACTCCACTGTTGAATTCTTACATCACCAAGTGAATTGTGTGAATTCTTTACAACCAAACGCAACAATGGACATTACCAATATGCCATCAGAACAGTGATCAATAATTACAATGATTTGTTACTACATTGTTAGGCCTAATGGTTGTTCAAATGTCAATAGTTTAGCATATTTATTAGGGCTGCACGCTTCAGACAAGATATCTAATTGTGATTTTTTTGGCCAGATATTGCAATTATGAATCGCACTTTTCAAACACTTGGGTGAAAACTTGGTAATTCCATCATGCATGGTTAAAATAAGTGTCAGGGTAGAGAACATCACCTCTTAAATGAGATCATATGAATACATATGGTGCTAAATGAATACAAAACCAACATCATATAGGATCATTACACCTACAGTACCAGTCAAAAGTTGACATACCTACTCACTCAAGGTGTTTTCTTTATTTGTACTCTTTTTTACATTGTAGAATAATAGTGAAGTCATCAGAACTATGAAATAACACATATGGAATCATGTAGTAACCAAAAAAGTGTTAAACAAATCAGAAGATATATTATATTTGAGATTCTTCAAAGTAGCCACCCTTTGCCTTGATGACAGCTTTGCACACTCTTGGCATTCTCTCAACCAGCTTCATGAGGTAGTCACCTGGAACACATTTCAATTAATAGGTGTGCCTTCTTAAAAGTTAATTTGTGGAATTTCTTTCCTTCTTAATGCGTTTGAGACAATCAGTTGTCTTATGACAAGGTAGGGGTGGTATACAGAAGATAGCCCTATTTGGTAAAAGACCATGTCCATATTATGGCAAGAACAGCTCAAATAAGCAAAGAGAAATGACAGTCCATTATTACTTTAAGACATGAAGGTCAGTCAATACGGAAAATTTCAACAACTTTAAAAGTTTATTTAAGTGCAGTCGCAAAAAACATCAAGCGCTATGATGAAACTGGCTCTCATGAGGACCGCCACAGGAAAGGAAGACCCAGAGTTACCTCTACTGCAGAGGAGAAGTTCACAGTTAACTGCACCCCAAATAAATGCTTCAGAGTTCAAGTAACAGACACATCTCAACATCAACTGTTCAGAGGAGACTGCATGAAATCAGGCCTTCATGGTCGAATTGCTGCAAATAAACCACTACTAAAGGACACCAATAATAAGAAGAGACTTGCTTGGGCCAAGAAACACGAGCAATGGACATTAGACCGGTGAAAATCTGTCCTTTGGTCTGAGGAGTCCAAATTAGGGCTTTTTGGTTCCAACCGCTGTGTCTTTATGAGACGCAGAGTAGGTGAACGGATGATCTCCGCATGTGTGGTTTCCACCATGAAGCATGGAGGAGGAGGTGTGATGGTGTGGGGGTGCTTTGCTGGTGACACTGTCTGTGATTTATTTAGAATTCAAGGCATACTTAACCAGCATGACTCCCACAGCATTTTGCAGCGATACGCCATCCCATCTGGTTTGCGCTTAGTGGGACTATCATTTGTTTTTCAACAGGACAATGACACAAAACACACCTCCAGGCTGTGTAAGGGCTATTTGACCAAGAAGGAGAGTGATGGAGTGCTGCGTCAGATGACCTGGCCTCCTCAATCACCCGACCTCAACCCAATTGAGATGGTTTGGGATGAGTTGGACCGCAGAGTGAAGGAAAAGCAGCCAACAAGTGCTCAGCATATGTGGGAACTCCTTCAAGACTGTTGGAAAAGCATTCCTCATGAAGCTGGTTGAGAGAATGCCAAGAGTGTGCAAAGCTGTCATCAAGGCAACGGGTGGCTATTTGAAGAAACTAAAATATATTTTGATTTGTTTAACACTTTTTTGGTTACAACATGATTCCATATGTTTTATTTAATAGTTTTGATGTCTTCACTATTATTCTACAATGTAGAAAATAGTAAAAATAAAGAAAAACCATTGAATGAACCGTTTGACTGGTACTGTACATATTAACAAAGTAGTGCGCTATAAGCGCAGCACTTATTTATTAAAGAATAACATTATGAGTTCCTATTTCACCATTATGAGTTCTTAAACAACCTAAGTTGATGATTTATTCAGGCAGCCATATGCTACAGATGGAATAGGAAGCGTATGATTGTGTAATTATGTATAAGTAGGTTGAATCATTATTCTAATTTAAATTATAAGTCAAAGTGCCTTAAAAACATGTAACACGTAGCCTACCGATTGCAAGGTGCAGCCTGTGTCCAAATCATTGGAGTCCGGTACAGTCATTCAACTCGACATGTTCCAACTTCTCCCTTAATTTTGTTAGAGTGTTGGGATGGCAACTTGGGAGAAATATGTGCGAGTGGGAATTTTGTATCTCCTGTCCAGCTTGTTTATACTCTTCTTGAAGCCGTCTTTGCTTACTGTGTAAATAGGAAGCATGTCTTTGGCTATGTGATAGGTGATAGCTTCTGAATTGTGTGTGTCTGCGGTGGTTGTTTTTTCGTAGGGCATTACATTTGAAAACACATCAGCAATCAATGCCTTTTTAACATACAGTGGTGTGAAAAAGTGTTTGCCCCCTTCCTGATTTGTTATTTGTTTGCATGTTTGTCACACTTAAACGTTTCAGATCAAACAAATTTAAAATATTAGTCAAAGATAACACAAGTAAACACAAAATGCAGTTTTGAAATGGTTGTTATTATTAAGGGAAAACAAAATCCAAACCTACATGGCCCTGTGTGAAAAAGTGTTTCCCCCCCCCACTGTTATAACACAACTCAACTGTGGTTTGTCACACCTGAGTTCAATTCCTCTAGCCACACCCAGGCCTGATTACTGCCACACCTGTTCTCAATAAAAGAATCACTTAAATAGGACCTGCCTGACAAAGTGAAGTAGACCAAAAGATCCTCAAAAGCTAGACATCCTGAATTTCTTTGGATCTCTGCATGAACAAATGAGAAAGAAAGTAATTGAGATCCATCAGTCTGGAAAAGGTTATAAAGCCATTTCTAAAGCTTTGGGACTCCAGCGAACCACAGTGAGAGCCATTATCCACAAATGGCGAAAACATGGAACAGTGGTGAACCTTCCCAGGAGTGGACGGCCGACCAAAATTACCCCAAGAGCGCAGCGACAATTCATCCAAGAGGTCACAAAAGACCCCACAACAACATCCAAAGAGCTGCAGGCCTCACTTACCTCAGTTAAGGTCAGTGTTCATGACTCTACCATAAGAAAGAGACTGGGCAAAAAATGGCCTGCATGGCAGAGTTCCAAGATGAAAACCACTCCAGAGCAAAAAGAACATTAAGGCTTGTCTCATTTTTGCCAGAAAACATCTTGATGATCCCCAAGACCTTTGGGAAAATACTCTGTAGACTGACGAGACAAAAGTTGAACTTTTTGGAAGGTGTGTGTCCCATTACATCTGGCGTAAAAGTAACACCGCATTTCAGAAAAAGAACATCATACCAACAGTAAAATATGGTGGTGGTAGTGTGATGGTCTGGGCCTGTTCTGCTGCTCAAGGACCTGTAAGACTTGCTGTGATAAATGGAACCATGAATTCGGCTGTCTACCAAAACATCCTGAAGGAGAATGTCCAGCCATCTGTTCGTGACCTCAAGCTGAAGCGAACTTGAGTTCTGCAGCAGGACAATGATCCAAAACACACCAGCAAGTCCACCTCTGAATGGCTGAAGAAAAACAAAATGAAGACTTTGGAATGGCCTAGTGAAAGTTCTGACCTGAATCCTATTGAGATGCTGTGGCATGACCTTAAAAAGGCAGTTCATGCTCGAAAACCCTCCAATGTGGCTGAATTACAACAATTCTGCAAAGATGAGTGGGCCAAAATTCCTCCACAGCGCTGTAAAAGACTCATTGCAAGTTATCGCAAACGCTTGATTGCAGTTGTTGCTGCTGCTAAGGTGGCCCAACCAGTTATTAGGTTGTAGGGGGCAATAATTTTTTCACACAGGGCCATGTGGGTTTGGAATTTATTTTCCCTTAATAATAACAACCTTCATTTCAAAACTGCATTTTGTGTTTACTTGTGTTATCTTTGACTAATATTTAAATTTGTTTGATCTGAAACATTTAAGTGTGAAAAACATGCAAACAAATAAGAAATCAGGAAGGGGGCAAACACTTTTTCACACCACTGTAGGTGGTTGGTTGTGACTGAGGGGCTTTGCTGCTGTCGGCCGCTTTTTGTTACCATGCAATCGTCGTAAAGTAGGGGTTGGCTATTCTTCAAATGATTTAATAAATGTGTCGTGTTGCCTTTGTTGTCGCCACAACTCTGAGGCACTTTTTGCACAACACTTGCATTTGGTTGACATCGGTTTGCCTGTAGCCGAAATACTGCCATACCACTGAAGATGCGCCCTTCTTTGGCACCAAATCGACATTCTCGTTAGCACTAGCAGCACTCATGTTTCCGACACACATGCTGAGATAAAGTCACAGAGTTTCTAAACCTCATACTGTACCGTCTTTGGTAAAGCCCTTTCTCTCCTCACCAGCATCTAACTGTGTGCTCTAAGCGGGGACACTTGTGATTGGCCAATATGCATGCCATGCAGAGAGTGAGAAAGCCTGCTTGTGATTGGTCAGCATCCTCTGTGCATGTAAAGAGTGAATGAGTCTAGCGCATCTCATTGGAGGAGGTATCGTAGTCTAGTTGGTGTAATAATGGCGTGTCAAAGAAAGGAGAAAAATCACATCCTCTTGCAATATGGATATTGAACATGTCAATTTCACAATTGTGATCTGAATTCCATTAATCGTGCAGCCCTACTATTTATTCAAAGTATTGCTTTCTTCCATTGTCAAGGACAGTCAAACCAATCAAAGCATCCAGTCTAAATGGCGCTTGCACGACAGAGCAGAAGTTGTGGGTTCAGTTAAAACATGCTACTAAGCAAATCCCTACAGAAAACTGTGCAGAAGAGGCACGTCAATGGCCAATGTAACCTACTCAATAAAAGCAATTAAAGACTCCCTGTGCCAAATAATCACCTGTCACAGAGCTCACCCATGACAATAGACACTACTATATTGGGTGGCTAAAGGCCAGGTGAACTCCCAAGCCTTAGGTCAACACAGTCTTGCCTGGTGATCGGTTAAACGTATACCCTGCTTTAAACAAAACAACAAAACCTCTATCAATATTAAACTCTATTTTCAGTTAGGCCTAGTCAATGAAAACGTGGATAGATAGAGAACATAGTGATTCCTATCAAAGCCTCACCTACTGAAACCTGTGTTTGGGGTGTAGGCTATTGGGAGTGTATGTGTGTGAATGATAAAGGCCTGTATCAGATGGTAATGACCAGTGCTTGACTTGGACTGAAATAACTAAGTACGTTTTTCAACCATGTGCCCTAATGAACACGACCCAGGGTCCACTGGGGGTAGAGGGTTTACATTTAAGTGCAAGAGCTCCACCATACTTTTGAGCTAATATTCTATAAGAGGAATAGGAGCTCAAGCAGTAGAACATTTGAGGTGCTGGTACTCAGCTCCGGTGAGCTCCTGCCCAAGTCAAACACTGGTAATGACACTGATGTTCATCAGTCAATATGTCCCAAAACAATGACCCCAGCCTTACAGTGCATTCGGAAAGTATTCAGACCCCTTGACTTTTTCCACATTTTGTTACGTTACAGCCTTATTCTAAAATTGATTAAATTGTATTTTTCCCTAAACAATCTACACAGTACCCCATAATGACAAAGCAAAAACAGGTTTTTAGAATTTTTTGCAAATGTATTAAAAATAAAAAAACAGAAATATCACATTTACATACTCAGTACTTTGTTGAAACACCTTTGGCATTGAGTCTTCTTGGGTATGATGCTACAAGCTTGGCACGCCTGTATTTGGGGAGTTTCTCCCATTCTTCGCTGCAGATGTTCTCAAGCTCTGTCAGGTTGGATGGGGAGCATTGCTGCACAGCTTTTTTCAGGTCTCTCCAGAGATGTTTGATCGGGTTCAAGTCCGGGCTCTGGCTGGGCCACTCAAGGACATTCAGAGACTTGTCCCGAAGCCACTCCTGCATTGTCTTGGCTGTGTGCTTAGGGTCGTTGTCCTGTTGGAAGGTGAACCTTCGCCCCAGTCTGAGGTCATGACTCCAATCAAGTTGTAGAAACATCTCAAGGATGGAAACCGGATGCATCCGAGTTCAATTTCGAGTCTCATAGCAAAGTCTCTGAATACTTATGTAAATAAGGTATTTGTTTTTTATTTGTAATAAATGTGCAACAATTTCTAAAAACCTGTTTTCGCTTTGTCATTATGGGGTATTGTGTGTAGATTGATGGGGAAAACATTTATTTAATCCATTTTAGAATAAGGCTGTAATGTAACAAAATATGGAAAAAGTCAAGGGGTCTGAATACTTTCCGAATGCACTGTATTTCTTTGATTAGGCTAGTTTGGTTCATCAGACATAACAACTTTAAATGGTGTTCCAGGAAAACTTCAGATGTTATGGTTGTCAACACACATTGACATTACGTGAATCACTTCATCAGAACAAGTGTTACTTTTGTCAAATTATCAAAGCAAGGAGTGAACTGTTTAAGGCAAATAGCGTTAAGAACTGATACTACTACAACGCACAACTGCACTGGATAAAACTAACTGTTGTTGTAAATGGACTGGCCAGGTGTATGGTCAGTGCTGAGTGTACTACTCTTCAAATCTACCAAGTCAGATTAAATAGCCCATCTACATTGCATTGACATACTAACGTTAGTTCAATGCGTCTCAAATCTATAACAAGCAACAAAATACCCCCTTCGTGTGGCTCTTCCCTCAGCTGTTGGGCTATGTTGTATGTTAGTTAGCATTGGCAAGCTAACTAGCTAGTTATGTAAATAGCTGCCTTTCTTGCTGGCCCTGGCTTGTTGAGCCTGTTGTAGCCTGATATAGCCGGGCTAGCCAACTAGCTGAAATGGCTTACTAGTTAGCTAGCTCGTTGTTACGCTATTCCTCTTGCTAACTAACTTGCTAGCATAATGGCATTGGCCTGAAACTAATTGGAAATAACTGGTGGTAACAGTTCATTCAGTGACATGGTAAACAAGAGATATTTAAAGTAATCTTACCTGTTGTGTCAGAATACGGAAGCGGAGCACCTTCGGCCAGAAATAATGCCGACAGAAGAATTCCAGTCGCCAGCAACAACACAAATCCATGACGGTTCCCCATCCTTTTTAGCTTAGCTAGCTAACTAGCTAATGAGAATCGTCGTCCAAAATTACAACTAAATACTAATAAACCAAACACAAATTTTAATTCATTGATAATAAGTTAAATATATAGCTATATCTACAGGCTAAATAAAAATGCTCTCAGGTCTAGCTAGCGTCGATAGCAACGACAAGCTAACGTGAGCTATCAATGCCTCAAACAATGCCGTTTCATTATCCATGAAAAATAGAAAAGGTCTATTACCTTTCTTGAACAATCATGTTTAGATAAATACGCTTCAACGGCAATGCTCTACATTTATTCAAACGTAATATTTTATCAATAGTCCAAACTGTCAGGCACCACCTCTTCTCCGAGGCGCCATGTTCCTACAACGTCATAGCATGGGGGCGTGTATATTGACACGATAGATTTACATATACAATAGCGAATCACAACCCATTAATCTGTATTAACGAACAGATACGACCAATCACTATCCTTCTTCGTATTCCCTATCCACATCCATTGCTTTGTGTCAAACGTAAAGCTAGATGTGTTTTTAGACCTGTAATTTGACATTTGAGGTATGCAAGCAATGTTCCAGTGCTTTGTGAAAGATGAACTACTCAACCTGTCTGATTTAATGGACTTGTAGGCTATACGTCCAGTGTTCCCCCTAGAATTGTTATTTCTTAGGGGTGGGGGTTCAAAGGTCTTGGAAAGGTATGCCTATCAAATCAAATGTTATTGCTCACATGCGCCGAATACAACAGGTGTGGACTTTACAGTGAAATGCTTACTTACGAGCCTGTACCTAACAATGCAGATTTTAAAAGTAAGAAAAATATATGCTAAATAAAAAAGTAGATAGTAACACAATAAAAACAATAACGAGGCTATATACAAGGAATACCAGTACTGAGTCAATGTGCAGGGGTACGAGGTAATTTAGGTAATTTAGGTAATACAGTATGTAGTGATAAAAGTGACAAGGCAATCAGGATATATAATAAACAGCGTAACAGCGTGTCCTATGTGTGAGTGTATGTCATCATTATGCGTGTGTGTGTTTTTTTGTGTGTGAGTTTATGTAGTATGTGTGTTGGAGTGTCAGTGTAGTATGTGTGAGTGCATGGGTAGAGTCAAGTGAGTGTGCATAGAGCCAGTGCAATTTTTTTAAAACGATAAATCAATAAATCATAAAGGGGGTCAATGTAAATAGTCCCAATACCAACAATTTTAACTGAAACCAATTCACATGAGATAAGATGGCACATAGGCCACGATATAGCTAAGTAGACCTATAGGCCTCCATTATGTTTTCACATCAATTTGTTTTGCATCTATGTCAAATATGGCAGGGGGAGCCAGGTAAGGAGTTGGACACATCCTTCTTACCCAAGCAAAGGGATAACATTGATTACTTTTGACTGTACCTTAGAAACTCTGCTTATATAGCCTATAGTAAGAGGGTGTGGTGTGAGTTTAAATCAGTTATTAATGACACATGCTGTGTTGACAGTATTCAGTGTACAGGTTGGTTTATGGACTGTACACATTAAGTACGTATTTGAAGAGCCTAATAGTATTGCTGTGTTTTCATTCCATGTCATGTCTGTTACTTTACGCTCTCTCAGATGTACCATTTGTGGTAATTTATAATCCACACAAAATGCATAACATAGAGTAGATGTTGACTCTGCAGAGGACTGTACTCTGCAGTCACCCAGGTTCTGTCCATTCACATCTGTAGAAAATTTGAAATTCTGACTGGGACTTTTATCTCCCCAAAGAGCCGAATATATCCTGCCATCTTTGCTCATCATTGTGCATCATTGTCAACCCTTAATATTTCTACATGGAAAATTATGCAATAATGGAATATGGGATAGTTTGGCATTGTTTATTCCTATCAAGCCAATTAACAGGCTGGGTTGTAAGCTCTACCCCCTGCAAGTTAGCTGACAATAGTTGTGACAAATGTTCTGCTCTGATTAACTAATGAGGGGGGAGGGGGAGTTCCGTTGCGATGTTATCTCCCAGGGTTTGAGGACAGAGAGACATCATGTTTTCTCTCTGGAACACAAAGCTGTAGGAGGAGAGTGGTGTTGGGTAATAGGCAAAAATCAAGAGAGGCAGAGAGCTGCACATCACTGGCTCACAGAGCGGACACCACCTCACCCAGATAACGGTTAGTACCAGCCAGGCTTTAGAGATATACCATGCATTGATAGTTTTTTATGCAGTTCTGTAGAGATTGATGTATCTTTCTGTGTATTAATTTGTGTTTTTGTGCATCTCAGGGTTTTTGACAAAGTATTAAGGTGATCAAATGTAGTTTGGTATAATGCAACAAAAAATAGGACATGTGAAGAAGCAGACCTCTCAAGGTCTCGCTTGGAGACAAAAAATTGTCCTTAAAGTTGCATTGTCAAGACTTTGGACAAATTTGTAAATGTTTAGCAAAATGTATTTATTGTTTTATTCATAGAGCCACAGCTTGAAAAGTCAAGCAATTGTCATTGAATAAATTCCATAGAAACAGTAGCTAGATAGTACCTTGAAGCTAAAGGTGAATAGGCTGATGAGGGATTTGTCTGATGCTTTTAAAAAACACACCCTGACTGTTTGTGCCAGCAAAACACACTGTGCCACTTTCATTTATTGTGATGTGTTTCCCTCTTGAGAGCACGTATCCCTCAGGCACAGAGAACCATGGCGTTTACAGGGTTGCTGCAAGAGGAGGACATCAGGGCTGCCGTCAAGGCTTGTCAAGGTGAGTCAAACACACACACACACACACACACACACACACAAACACATGTGAACACACATATGTGAACACACACATATGAACACACAATTGCGCGCACACACACGCCCAATAGGCTACTCTCCCAAGGGTGGTCCTATATTGGGGGAAGGTTGGAGGGTGGATCCAGGTAACCAGGCAGCCAGGGGGCTGGGGAGAAGCAGAGCAGTTACCACCCAGATACCAGAGTGTTTATGCTGAGCATTGAAGAGAAGACTAAATCATGGCAGTCATGCAGGCTTCATTCGCAGCCCACCAGCATTTAATTATTTAGCTACACATTACATCTGCTTCAGATGGCAGACAAAAGCACACCTTCCAGAATACACCCACATGTAAATGCTTGTATACTCACTTTTCAGTATATCATCAGCAGAACTGTTTGTGGTATATAATATATTATTCAAAACAGACTTGATTCATCATTCTCTTTCTCTGTTCTTTATAAGTCATTTGGTTTTCATAATGACCTAACTGACTCTCTGTAATTGCATAAACTGTGAATAAAAATGTATTGATTTAAACATTTGATCTGTAGCATATAGTCACACGCTCACATTACAATGGGTTCCCTGAGGTGTTCTGTGAATCTGTGTGTTTAGATTGTATAATGTCCTTAACTAGCGTATTATTGTCAGGGTTCAGTGGCATTAAAATGCTAGAGGGTCTGTGTTTGTGATTGTGAATGTCAGCAGTAGTCAAATGAAAGTAATTTGAGCACATGAGAGAATGTTACATCTCTCTATTCATCCCCCTCTCCATTCTCTCTCCTTGTCATGCTGTCGGATCTCTCTTTCCTCACACTCTCTCACTTCCTCTCGACATCTCTCCGCATTTCTCTTGATCGCTTCCCCCATCTCTCCATTAGCTCCAGGCACATTCAACTTCAAGTTGTTCTTTGCACAAGTGAGACTGACCGGCAAGCCAGAGGCAGAGGGCCAACGGGTGTTCAGAGTCCTGGACCAAGACCAGAGTGGATACATAGAGGAGGAGGAGCTGAAGTATGATATGAGTTGGGGAGGGTGGCTGTGTGTGGAGGGAGGGAGGGAGGGAGGGAGGTGCACGTGAAGGGGTTGCCCCATAGTATGTACACTAATGGTCCCAGAAATGTTCCATACGCACAAAAAGCTTATTTAGATCAAATTTGTGCACAAATATGTTTACATCCCTGTTAGTGAGCATTTCTTCGTTGCCAAGATAATCCATCCATCTGACAGGTGTGGCATATCAAGAAGCTGATTAAACAGCAGTATCATTAGACAGGTGCACCTCGTGCTGGGGACAATAAAAGGCCACTCTAAAATGTGCAGTTTTGTCACACAACACAATACCACAGATGTCTCAAATTTTGAGGGAGCGTGCAATTGGCATGCTGACTGCAGGAATGTCCACCAGAGCTGTTGCCAGAGAATTTAATGCCCCATGGTGGCGGTGGGGTTATGGTATGGGCAGGCATAAGCTATGGACAATGAACACAATTGCATTTTATCAATGGCAATTTGAATGCACAGAGATACCGTGACGAGATCCTGATGCCCATTGTCATGCCATTCATCCACCGCCATCACCTCATGTTTCAGCATGATAATGCATGGCCCCATGTTGCAAGGATCTGTACACAATTCCTGGAAGCTGAAAATGTCCCAGTTCTTCAATAGCCTACATACTCACCAGATATGTCACCCATTGAGCATGTTTGGGATGCTCTGGATCAACGTGTATGACAGCGTGTTCCAGTTCTTGCCAATATCCAGCAACTTCGCACAGCCATTGAAGAGGAGTGGGACAACATTCCACAGGCCACAATCAACAGCCTGATCACCTCTATGTGAAGGAGATGTGTCGTGCTGCATGAGGCAAATGGTGGTCATACCAGATTTTATTATATTTTTATTTAACCTTTATTTAACTAGCAAGAACTAATTCTTATTTACAATGAAGGCCTACACCGGCCAAACCCGGACGACGCTGGGCCAATTGTGCGCCGCCCTATGGGACTCCCAATCACGGCCGGTTGTGATACAGCCTGGAATCGAACCAGGGGGTTTGTAGTGACGCTTCAAGCACTGAGATGCAGTGCCTTAGACCGCTGTACCACTCGGGAGGGGTTTTCTGATCCACACCCCTACCTTTATTTTTAAGGTATCTTTGACCAACAGATGCATATCTGTATTCCCAGTCATGTGAAATCCATAGATTAAGGCTTAATGAATTAATTTCAGTTGACTGATTTCCTTATAATAACTGAAATTGTTGCATGTTGCGTTTATATTTTTGTTCAGTGTATTTGTGTGTGTGTGTGTGTGTGTGTGTGTGTGTGTGTGTGTGTGTGTGTGTGTGTGTGTGTGTGTGTGTTTGTCATGCACATAGAAAGAGCCTGATGTATTCAAGCTGAAACAAACTATACATTACATATCAATACAATAAAGCAGCATTGACACATGAGATGTACATGTAGTTCTTCACTCATCTCTCCTCTCTTTGTTTGTCTATGCCCAGACTATTCCTGCAGAATTTCTCCTCGGGGGCCAGGGACCTGACTGATGCTGAGACCAGAACTCTCCTGGCGGCAGGAGACAGAGACGGAGATGGCAAGATAGGGATGGAAGGTACAGGTTACAGTACACTCACATCAGCACTACACACACCTGACAGGAGAGCAAGAGAGGGACTGTCCAATGCTGACATCATCTAGGCCTAAATATCATCTTGATCATAGTTTCATCTTCATCAGTTTTATATCATTATATTTTATATTATTCCAGATGATAGGGGATATTGAATCTGAAGGAAGGAAGGAAGGAAGGAAGGAAGGGAGGAAGGGAGGAAGGGAGGAAGGGAAGGGAAGGAAGGAATGCTGCAAAGGCAAAGTGGAAGAAACAGTAAATAAATGCAAGCTTTTTCAACTTATGTAATATTCACTGTGACTTGGCTGTGAGGTCACACATCAGGTGATCACTATATCTCTTTCTCATTGCTCTGTTTCTCTCTTCTCTTGCAGAGTTCTGCGCTTTGCTGAAATGAAGCTTTCACTCCTCATAAGGGCTGTCTCTTTTTTTGCTTTCTCTTGGTACTTTTTACAACGTCTGGAATCCAAAACGCCCAACTTCAGCATGTCTGGAGGGAAATGCCCACCTCAGCGACTCTATGTATATGCCTGCTGCCACTCTCCCGGGTTGATGGTGCATCTTGGCACATAAGTTCGTAGCCGGACATCCAGATAAACGTGGATATTAGATGTATAAGTGAGTGTCTGTCTATCCATTGGGTAACTGGTATGGTTTAATAAAGGATCTAAAACGTAGATATGATGTCCGTTTGTCTTACTACAGTCCCACAGGTTATGTTGGCGTTTCAGTGCGTGTTTTGGGTCTAACGCTTTGAACACACCAACTGTCTCATTGCGCAAAATAGTATGCAGCATCATCTAGATATGTGTGCAACAAAAGTTCAACATTCACCTTCTGCTACCATTGCTGTCAACCCGTTAACGCGTACAGTTTGACGCATACGTTCGATAAATTCAACGTATGCACCACACAGAACGCACTGCAACTACCTCTGTAACGCAATGCTGCAAGGCAAACGCAGCGTTCCATTGGAAATGAACTTACTTCTGGTGTACCAAATCGCAAGACACAGTCGGTTTGTTCAAAGCGTAAGCTATTAGCCTGATTTCCCCAGTGCATTTTAGTTGTGTGCTCTGCATGGGCCTACAAGAGACAACGCAGCTCTAAATGTGATGATATAAGCAAAGTGCCCACGGCTTGTACAGGCTGCATTTCCGATGCAGTAACAGGCAAACGAGAGGCTGCGTGCCTACAGTTCAGCACGCAATGGACAAGACCCGGAGCCCGGAGGGTGCCAACTGCAGTACATCACAGAGTGACGGTAACCTCTTGAGTAGCTGACGACGAGAGCGATCATTCATCAAGACAGTGAGATGAATAGCCTATTGTAAGCATCAATTAAATCCATCTTAATTTACTTATACTGTACTGACAGCGACACGCCAGTCTGAAATGAGGCCAGACAGATTAAATATGGTTAGATGTGGGCAAAACAAAATATTTCTGAAAAATGTGCATGTCCATATCAGGGCTAACACCGCCTTCTTCTGGAGTGAATTCAAATTAATAATTTTCAGACCTAAAAATGACTATTTTGATAGATTGGTTAACATGTGTGGTGGGATTGCCTTTGCCCATGAAGAATCATGTGAATAAAATATAACATTTCATTATTTATTTTAAACAAAAAAGCCGAGAGCATTCATTTTGATATATGCATACAATTATGCGTAATGTTTGGGTAGGCTATATAGGCTACACTTATAGCCTACATAAAGTAATTTGGGTAGGCTATAGCCTATAGCAGTGTTCCCCAACTGGCGTCCCACGGGCCGAAATCTGTTCCAAAGTATTCCCACACATAATCGAGAGATAAATGTGATCGTATACAAATGTAAGCAAGGTTTTAAATTATTATGTTTTAGTCAAATATTATATATGTTTGGGCTTATTGCGGTCAATTTGCAGTCTACAAATTATTTGTAATTATGCTCAGGACCCCTGACCATCCATTCAAGAAAAAATCGGCCAGGCGGAAGAATCTATATAATTGATGATCCCTGACCTATAGGCTAAACATGCCTGAAACGTATGCGTAGATTAAAAGCGTAAGCCACTGCGTCGCTATAGGCCTATCCCTGACCCTGCAGCCACATCTCACTAGGCAAAAACTGGTTGAATCAACGTTGTGTCCACATAATTTCAACAAAATAAAATGCAATGTGATGATATTGAGTCACTTGGAAAACTGATTGGATTTGATAAAAGTCATCAAGGTAACGGAATTTCGTATTTTTTTCATTCTACTGTTAACCTAAATCCAATGACATGGTGACATTTGCTGTTGATTTCACGTTCAATTCACGTTAGTTGACAACTCAACCAAATATAAATAAAAACTAGACGTTTAACTGATGTCTGTGTCCTGTGGGATGGCTCTGCATGGCATCCCAGTTTCGTAAATAGTTGTATTGATCTAAGGCTTTTCATTCCCAGGCGGTAAAAGGTGACAGAGGACACTGACTTCGAATTCCATTCATACCCTCTCTATCCGTCTCCGTCTCCCAACCGACTGACTGGCCGACACTCTATATCCAACACCACACAGGTGACATGCTATTCCCATTAGTGCAGTGTCGCATTGAGAAAGGAAGGCGTTCTTTCTACCATTCCATCCAGGTGTAAACACAATGTCATGGTGAAGTTGTTTGAGAGCTAATAAACTGCTCCTGTTGTGCGAACATTGCGCAAAGCAGTGCAGCGCAAGCCCCCATATTGGAGTGGGCTATATAGCTGGTGTAGGAGCATAGCATTCAACCTATGTAGCCAGGCCTAGTTCACACACATGGACGTAAAGGTTGCCGCCGTTATTTAAACTCATTGTCTATAAAGAAGAATGACTGGGTGATAAGAGGCTTAATTTGACTGAATTTGACTGAACCTGTGGACAGTTAACTCGCATGGAATTGTTAGGGGTCCTCTATGCAGGGGAGTCGCAGAAGGGTCAGAATACGTATTACAGTATATCAAAGATTTAGTGTGTAATATGCATAGCTGTGTTTGTGTCAATTAATAAATCAATCAGATCAATCACGAAAAAGCATGAAGTCATGAAGAGATGAAGTATTCCTTTCCACCATTTATAGCTTTGGGTCTACCCTTAGCAACATATCTTACATATATAGGCTATAATGATATTGACATTCTACCCTGGAAACAGAAACCTAATATTTTGTAACTTTATGAGGTCAGTGACCTATGTGCTTAAAATATTTGTACATTGGTATCAATAGGGTTGGCCTGAGACTGAGAATTGATATCCCAAACAACTGATTTTCTTTTATCTGCCCAGATGCTTGAATAGTTGGTAAATAAAGTCACTCCCTAGCCTACTTTGGTTTCAAGGCGCTTATGACCTTGTCACGTCTTTAGGCCCTCACACACATGGCCCTGACTCAGGGCCCCTGAGCATCCTCATTTGTTACCTTAAAAATAGCACACGATTACTTCTGCAATTTTTTTGCAAAACCTTTGCTGAGATAGTAACTGGGACTCAAACACCTATAAATGGTGTGGGTCACCGGGTCACGGGTAAATAAAACAGAAGGAAAGGGTTTAGGGTCAGCCAACTCGAGTTATATACAGTTTTTCACTCTTCTCCAGAGGAACTTCAATGTGCAAAGGGATCTCAGGTGGGGGCATTGAATTGGAATACATCAGAATAGTGAATATGGAACCAAAATCTTACATGGAGCACCGGACCTCTCAGTGAAAATGGATGTAAAACATTTTAGGGACAATTTTCAGCAGAGGCAAACTTGATCATGAATTATCTTTTTTTTTATGGACAGCAGTTGTGAATGTGGATAACAATTAGAAAAGAGAAATTAGAATACAGTCACTGATTTGTTCTCTTCTTTATTTTATTGTCTTTATTTGCAAAACAATACGATGATGATAATTAGAAGACAAAATAAAAGTAGACGTACAGCTTGCATGGAGAGTTTATTTTTATTTTTATTTTTTACTAATGGGCTTGTAAAGCACCTCCTTTCAAATAGAAACAAATAAAGAGTAATGGAATAACTCATATTTTAATTTTGCCAAATGCCAAAAGTTATGCAAAAGAGAGCATCACCAAAAGCAATGCCTCGAAAGGTTGGGTTTCCTGAGATGGGGGTTATTGTCTAGTTGCCTCTGATTGGCGTGAAAGACAGGGTGATTCTGTTACAGATGCAATGAATATACATTTACTGAATCCTATCATACACTCGTATTACAAACAAAAAACGAAAACAGTAGCCTATATTTACCACATAAACAGTAGGCCTATAATTGTTTTAAATTGTGTATTCAACTCTTTACAGTCGTGGAAATTGGCTGATATGGATAGGGATAAATTGAAATGTTTCTGGGCTAAATTGAAATGTTTCTTACAGAAGAAATATGAAAAACATATGCATAACAATGGTAGCAATTGAAAGGGAACAGTTTGGAAATTATGGGAAAATTATTAGACCAAAGGTGAGGACACAACGGTTCACCTAACACAAGACTGAATCCAAACATTACATTGTTGATTTTATGTGCATTTTACATTTAATGTACTTCTCGCCGCATTTGTTGATAACGAAATCTGAAAATACTCTGGATACATTCAGTAACATGACACGACAATTCCTGGAAAATGCGGGGTAGGTACAAAATAAGACAAATAAATGACAAGGGTTTGAGTGAGAGGACTAACTAGTGTCTCTTAGCGGCCACACACCTCTCCAAAGTGTGCACAGTTCCTAAGTCATTTCAATTAACTTTTATGACTCAAAGAAGAATCTTCAACTATAAGGTGCTTTTTTGAGCTCTCCTAGAACAAGTACACTTATAGTTATTTTGTTAGGAACACAACCCTGCATCACTGCCATCACACAATTACTGTTGTTGTTTATGGAATCCAAAAACGGTCCATTATACATCGCAATCTGGGTCAGGTGGGCATAATTTAAAAGCCTGTTCTGTTACCGACATGACTAAGTTATAAAATACGGTCTTTCAGAGTTAGGCTTTCACAAGGCAATTCAGGGAAACAGATCATCATTTTGGTGCGCATAGAAAGGAGTCATGAGTGCATTCAGGTGCGTTTGCCGCAGCTAATTTTCTTCACAAAAGACAAACATAGGCTGATTCTGTTCAGAACAACCCAGAGTAAGACGGCATCTCATCATCAAACATAGTAATCATAAACGTTGACACTGTATATGACATGGGTTTTATGATATGGAAATGTGAAGTGCACATTTGGACTCATGGGTGTTTGGCTTGCTTGTATGACATCAAATAGGTATTTATTATAATCCTCAACATCTCATCTTTCAAAAATACATAGAGTCTTCTTAATTACAGCATCTTCCTCACTTAGATAACAACATCTTTGAAAAAGTTGCCCAATTAGCAGGAGGGATGGGGCCAGGCGGCAACTTCTTGTCGCATGAGGTGCTCAAGTTCAGAACAGCTCTCAGTAAAAAAATATAAATAACATACAGTGCTGTGAAGCGCAGAGCCAGAGCTTTGACGTCATGTATAGCATGTTGTACAGCCACTGCTTTCCAATTTAGGCGTTTATCAGTGACCAAATCTGCCATTTTCAACCAATATAGGTATGAGTGTAAAGGGCTACAATGTATCTTTAAACACGTTATTTCCCACGTCACTAATTTGGCAAAGTGATGATGAATTTTTTTTTATACGTTTACATTATAAGTGCTTCTACACGCTGAAAAGATTGAGAAATTGGTGTTTAGTCAAACCAAATCTGTGGCCGAATTGACTGTGAAGTGAGGGTAACTAGCACTGCATGGTTTGCGCCAAGTTGGAGTTGTGCGCATAACGCACACGTTCGGATCGATTTACAGAGTTGGCACCTGTTTCTTCTCCCCAGTGGCAAATAAAATATAATAAAAACTAATTTAAAACGTTAAAATTCAGTATCTTGTCTTTCTATTCATCTTAATTTTAACCTTATTGTAACCTCGTGGGTTATTCACTCTTGAAAATAACATAAATGTGATCCCTATAGTGTTAACAGTGTTAACACCTAAATGTAAGAACATTATAATTTGACAGCGAATACAAGATCTCTCCATAAATTTGCAAATCACTGTATTTGATATTCTATCTATTCCTTTTTTCAGAAAGAAACAGTGGCCGTCGGTGCACTTCTCGCTGCGGCTGATGTGACCGCAGCTCTGGCTGCTTACTCAGGGAAGAAGACTATACCAGTTTGTCAACGGAAATCAGCAGGTCCAATTTTTCTCCACTTCAGACCTACTACGTCAGATTGTGTTTTACTTGTGTGTTTCACAAAGTACTCGTTGTATAGTATACTACATTCTACAGTGCATAATAGAGCCAGAAAATATGTACATTTGCATATCTTCAATATATCACCAGCATAGGCAGATATGGAAATAGTACTCAATAAGATACAGAAGGAAGGACAATCAATTAATCTGTGGCCAATATTATTGTGAATAATTAGCTCATATTGGAAACGCAGTCAAAGTTAGGCTACTGCCATTCTGAGAAACCCCTATAAGAAACAGAGTCCCATATCACTTATGCTACAAGCTTGATGAGGATGTCCGTGTGATCAGTAAACTCTCACTTGAAACTCAAGTAAATGTCAATGAAATGCCATCAATGCCGTCAATGTTGATGACAGTCACAAGTGGCACCATGCATTGACAGACACTGTCCATCAAATAGCGGCCGATTCATTCGATATCAAGAGCTTCGCTTCCAAGGTTGGCCTGGCCGCCAAGTCCGCCGACGAGATCAAGAAGGCATTTTTCATAATCGACCAGGACAACAGCGGCTTCATTGAGGAGGAGTTCAAGTAAGGCACTTTATCATTGTCCAATAACACATTTGTATATGCGGTACACATTTGAGGCGCTATAGCCAAGTTCAAGTTTGTTTGTTTATTCATCATCATATGGAGTACACAGTGCAATGAAATGCTTACTTGCAGGTTCACCTCTCGACAGTGCAGCAAACATAGAAGAAAGTAGATGGCTGAAGAAACAGTCATAGAAATATTTACAAAACTCTATGCTGTAAAAATAGAATAGTAATTTAGTAATAATTTAATTAAGCAATAAGGCCCAAGGGGGTGTGGTATATGGCCCTATATACCATGGCTAAGGGCTGTTCTTATGCACGATGCAATGTGGAGTGCCTGGATACAGCACTTAGCTGTGGTATATTGGAAATATACCACAAACCCCAGAGGTGAATTATTGCTATTATAAACTGGTTACCAACGTAATTAGAGCAGTAAAAATGACTGTTTTGTCATACCGTGGTATACACTCTGATATACTACGGCTTTCAGCCAATCAGAATTCAGGGCTCAAACCACCCAGTTTATAAATCAGAATATAATACAACAAGGCACTCAATGAATTAAGACAGATATTTACAACATGTGCCGTGGAAGTGTGCAATAGAATGTGCAATAATAGCAGACATTGTTCAGTATAATAAATAGGAGTCCAGTAGCAGCAGTCGTGGAGTGTGTTTGTAGCGTGGATGTGTGTGTGAGCGTGTGAGTGGGAGTGTGTGTGTGTGTGTGCGTGTGTGTGCGTGTGTGTGTGTTTGGGTCTATGTGTAGGTGTGTGTGAGTGAGTGCATATGTGGTAAGGTGTATAAAGTCAGAGTTCAAGAGTTCAGAGGTCTGATGGCTTGTGGGTAGAAACTGTCTCTGAGCCTGGTGGATCGAGACTCGATGCTCTGATACTGTCTGCCAGACAGTAACGGAGTTAATAGTCTATGGCTGGAGTGTGAGGGGTCCTTGATGATGTTGCGGGCCTTCCTCAGGTATCGCTTGGAGTAGATGTCCTGTATGGGTGGGAGCACGGTACCTGTGATGTACTGGGCCGTCTTCACCACCCGCTGGAGGGCATTGCAGTCGAGAGCGGGGCAGTTTCCATACCAGACCTTCCAGGATCCAGTTGCAGAGGATGGTTTCCAGACCCAGGGCCCTGAGCTTGGAGGGAACAATGGTGTTGAATGCTGAACTGTAGTCAATGAACAGCATTCTCACATACTGTAGGTGTTCCTTTTGTCCAGGTGTGATAGGGCCGTATGGATAGCAATGTCATCTTCCATGGATCTATTGGATCAGTGGGCAAATTGGACAGGGTCCAGTGTGCCGGGCATGCTGGCCTTTATGTGGGCCATGACCAACCTCTCGATACACTTCATCATGATGGGGTGAGTGCAACAGGATGGTAGTCATTTAGGCATGTCACCTTAAGTTTTTTGGGGCACTGGAACGATGGTGGTTGACTTGAAGCATGTGGTGACTACAGCCTGAGACAGGGACATGTTGAAGATGTCTGTGAAGACGCCTGCCAGTTGGTCAGCGCATGCTCTGAGGATGTGGCCGGGGATGCCGTCTGGTCCTGCAGCTGTTTTCAAAACAGTCCTGGAGTATTGAGTCAGCTCCGTCCATCTTTTGTTTCACTATTCTGTCTGTTGGTGGGTCCCTCTTCAGTAGGTTTTTGTATGCAGGGAGTAGAAACAGGGAGACGTGGTCTGATTGGCCGAAGTGGGGCCAGGGGATGGCTCTGTACGCGTCCCAGAAATTTGGATCCGTTCTTAAATAAAAATAAATAAATACAATTCTCCCATGAAGTAATCCAACAATGTGTGCGCCGCCATCTTGTCTATTTCAAATCTTCTCCTTGATCAAGACAGGGGAGTGTCATTCAACACAATGCTTGATTTCTGAGTCGCACTCACGACATGCGGCACCTGAGAGAAGATTTCAAATAGACAAGATGGCGTCTTGTTGGACTACTTTATGGAGCAAAACATTTATTTAATTTAATAATGGAGCATTTTCTTAATTCAAACGAACCACCTGCAACTAGACATGGAAGTTTAGAAGACATGTGTTGTCTTCTGTAGCTCAGCTGGTAGAGCATGGCGCTTGTAACGCCAAGGTAGTGGGTTCGATCCCCGGGACCACCCATACACAAAATTGTATGCACGCATGACTGTAAGTCGCTTTGGATAAAAGTGTCTGCTAAATGGCATATTATTATTATTCCAAGTCTGGAATTGAGGAAGTATCGCCAAGTAAAGGTTGGTTGAAAATTCTCTGTGCAATGCATTACACTAAGTAACAATGGCTATCAGCCAGCTGGAACAGTAATAATGGTCTGATTAGTCTAAGTTTTAAAAGCTACACTAATCCAACATCTCTCCCTTCATCCTCTCTCTCTCTCAGGCTGTTCCTGCAGAACTTCTCTGCCAGCGCCAGAGTACTCACAGACAAAGAGACCAAGGTTTTCCTGGTAGCCGGGGACGAGGAAGGTGATGGCAATATTGGAGTTGACGGTAAGATAACCTTAACCCAGCTCATCATGTTTGAGGGACATTGCAGGGATGATATGTCGGTGTACTGGTAACAAATAAATTGGACATATAGCTGGGACCCAGAGTTTTTCCTGACCACAAGGAAAACTGACACTAGAGGAGATTTGCTACATTGACTGCCTTGTGTGTATAAGAGCAAGAGGTTTTATTTTATTTTCATACTACTGCAGAAGGTGTACATTGATTTTTTGATTTGTTGACTAAATCATATTATTCAAACATGAACAATAAGGTCAATGTTCTTGGTTGGGCATATTTTTCACAGTACTACTTTTCGCAGAGTTTCTTGCCCTTATAAAGGCATAATTGTCCATTGACCAAGATCCACCGTTTTTCACAGAACCAGAACTCCTATCAAGACTCACTAACTTATTTATCAACTGCCTGCGGACTATATTTCTCAACACGGAGCACAATGTCCTTATAGTGTATTGTTAATGTTATTTGGATATGTTATAATGATCTGAAAATGGCTTGTGCAAATTGTACAATCGTATCTGCACTTCCGAGGAATAGTGAAAACCCAGTAATAATAACTATTTTGGTGTAAATGTTGTCTTTCCAGCTTAGCCTCTCGATGCTTTGGAAACCAATGTGGGGAGAAATAAGCCTGAGTTCCAGATGTATACTGCATGTGCTGTCTTGCAAACTCCTATGTCACTATCACACCAAGACAGATCTGGGACTCAGGCTATAGGGGAAAATTTTAGGAGAGTTCAAATGTATCCTGTGTGTTTATCTATGAGGTCATTGCTAGTGTGAGGGGTTATGAGGAGAGAGAGAGAGAGAGAGAGAGAGAGAGAGAGAGAGAGAGAGAGAGAGAGAGAGAGAGAGAGAGAGAGAGAGAGAGAGAGAGAGAGAGAGAGAGAGAGAGAGAGAGAGAGAGAGAGAGAGAGAGAGAGAGAGAGAGATTGAGAGAGAGAGACAGAGAGAGACAGAGAGAGACAGAGAGAGAGAGAGAGAGAGAGAGAGAGAGAGAGAGAGAGAGCGTGCACCTGTTTTAATAATGCCCAGATGGGAGTCCTGTAGGATTTGGGCCAGGTCCTGGCATGCTTGTAGTGTGGGGGAAGTCCTTGGGCATCACTGGGATACTTCCTAAGGGATTTGAAGAGGATATATTTCACATTACTCTAATAGAGCCTTGCAGGTCTGCCCGCCTGCTGCCCCCTCATGGATTCTCACTCTCTGGATGGCACTTCCTCTTTGGTCAACGAGACAAAGTGCTGGAGCAAACTGACACTGCAGCAGAATGGCCAAGAATAGCCTTGTGACATTATGTTGAGTCAGCAGGACATTTTAAATACATGTTAAATACAGTGCAACCAGAGTGTGTATGGTTCCTTTATAAATACTTAAGGAGATTGTGGTATTTTCAGTCATGTAAGATTGTGTTTATCTGTATCATTTGTGAAAACTTGTGGCACATCTTGCAATGTATTTGTAGGCTCTTTATTTTACATATACTTAAAAGTTACTTACACTAAATAATTTACAATAGCTAACTAACAATTATCCTATTATAGCTTATCTGAGATAATTCCACATCTTCTAATTTAACAGTCAAAACATGTACACAGACTGTGTTCAGCGAATCAGTGTATCACTGACCCCATTGGTGCGACATAGTAACTACCCAACTAAGCAATGTATCCGTAATACAACACGCAACACTTTTGCGACATAAGCATGCCGCAATCAATTAATTTTCCAAACAGAAAAATATGTTGTGATAGTATACCCCCGCCCCCCACCCCCCGTCAGAGATAGGACAGTGATGCCACCTGCAGGAAAAAAATACTATGTTCGCTATAAACTTTAGCATGTATTTGACCACAAGTGAAAAAAAACAACGTTTGCTGTAAAATTGCTTAACGAACAGTTAAACATTATGGTGGAATGGTGCATTGTTTTCTACCCAATAGCCAAACCATGTGAAAGCAATTATCAGTACTTCGACGTCATAACTTCGTTTATTTCCCAAGTACTCTGAGCGATATAAAGGGCAACAAAAATATACAAATACAAAGGACTTGAGCGTGCAGTATAGGCTAGATATGAAGTATAGTACAGTTTACTGTAGGCTAATCCCCATGATCACATTAACTGTATAGATTTACAGAAGCCGCAGACACTTTTTGGCTATGCACAATTAGTCCGGTATACACCAACGGATGTGGAAGATTATTAGGATCAAATTTGCTTTCACGAGACATTGCATGATAAAATCTAGGCAATCATAAGCATGTTGCAAGTAAATTACTTTCATGTAAAATATTACAAGTTTAGTGTAGCCTCATCTTATTATATCAAAATATTTAATCATAAAAGCATCATACCTTCTCTAAATCATTTAGAAAACCATTATATTTACACACGGTTTACGCACATCCAATACTTCACCTTAATGCAACGGATGACTGGAAACTCTAACAAATATATTCAGAGTAACACAAAATAGTTTTAAACAGACCTCTCAAGTCCAGCATATGTGTGCATATTACATGAAAACTACAATCCTCCTTATAAATCTCGTCAATGACCGCGTTGATATCCATAGGCTACATGAACCTCTCAATATCTTTTTAGCAACCGTCGATTCCATCCCTATCACTCAACAGAATATATTCTTAGCAATGGGGGATATTATGGACTTTTTTCAAACGCACCTTTTAAGCATCTTCATTTATGAAACTTTAAATAGATCGGGTCTCTTGCCAGTGGACAATTAGACCCCCCCCCCCTCCCCGACCGGTGTCGGTTACATTATGCCTCGAATATCGGTTGACTGAAAGTATATAAGGTCAGCAGTATCGATGGGAACACCACTCGCTGCAGTCGCCTGAAGTCTTCTCTATCAACCGTTCACCAAAGACATCAGAGGTGAGTTTCCGTGCGGTGCTAAGGACGTACAGTAACCCAGGATCCAGAAAGGTTGCAACAACATCCAGGCTTTTGCTGTACATTTTATCCTATGCGCACTGTACAATTTACCTTAAACGTGGGACAGCAAGCCGTTGTGTCATTCAAAACACCCAAAGACTGAGATTTTGATTCTGTACTTTTTGGCTTTATTTGGACGCACACCGGAGCCAGATGGATTTCGACAATTGCAATTCAGTTTCTCAGATGGAACGTTTGGAATGCAACATCAACATCCTTATCAAAAACCCACATGTGCCGTGGGCTGCCTTAACCATGGCCTATCGGGTCTTTCCTTTTGGGAACCACTAAAAACGTTTCAATTGGATTTGATATGAATTCCCAAATTACACCCATTGGTTGAGACAGAAACATTTGAGGGCAGCTTGACACATTCGATTTGATCTGTCCAATTGCATTATAATCACATGGATGGCACAGGGGGCTCCGCTATTATCAAAAGACCACCAGCCAAATGCTAGTAAACAGTGGCTGGTCGATTTTAAATATTTGTTTGACATCCTGCGTAATGCAGTGGATAATCTATTATAAATGTAATAAGATGGGTTGAGTCGTGCTGACATTTTGGCTGGTAGAAAGTCGGAGTGTTTGGTGATTTGTTCATCTTTTTTAGCATTATGTTTGTGCCCTGGTATTGCACAATAGAATAATAACTTAGTACTTACCTGGTAATAACCTCTCAAAACATGACGTAGAGTCAATGCAGTGCTCAATACTGAACGTTGACACGCTAAATCAAAGTTGAATTCAAGTAACAATTTCTCCCCTTTTTCAACATTCAGCTCAAAATGGCCTGTGCCCATCTGTGCAAGGAGGCTGACATCAAAACCGCATTGGAAGCTTGCAAAGGTAGAGCCTAGTTTGTTTACTTTTCCCCCACCTAAAAAGCCTTTTTAACCCAACTATGTGGTATGATAAACGTCAAATTAGCTATATGAACACACGATTACCTCTCTAGTCTGTAGTTGCATTATGTGTTTACTTGCAGGTTATACAGTAGGCATATATCCTTTATATTTGCGTTACAGCCGCCGAATCCTTCAACTTCAAGACCTTCTTCCATACGATTGGCTTTGCTGCGAAGTCCGCCGACGACGTCAAGAAGGCTTTCAAGATCATTGACCAGGATGCAAGTGGCTTTATTGAGGTGGAGGAGCTGAAGTAAGAGCCATGCACCATTACAGGACAAATAACAGACAATAGATTAAATCAATGCAGGAGACTGTCACTGTATCGGTGCGCATGCATTCTAAATGTAAGTGTGCATTAGTGCATTGGCCAGCATACATTCAAATGAAACTAAACCAATATTGGTGTCTGTGTCTCCAGGCTGTTCCTTCAGAACTTTTGCCCCAAAGCCAGGGTACTTACCGACGCCGAGACAAAGGCTTTCCTCAAGGCTGGTGATGCGGATGGTGATGGCATGATTGGAATTGATGGTACGAAACATAGCATACATGGGTTAATCAATGCGTTAATCAATGTTACTTGCATATTAATAACGATGTTTAGGACCTGGTTTCAATCTATTTTAAGGCCTAAGCTAGGAAAGTAAACTAATGTTATAAGACACTGGAAAGGGTTAATGTTTTTTCTTTTCTTTTGCAGAGTTCGCTGTATTGGTTAAGCAATAAAGAGCAACTGACCAAGAACTCACCTGAAGGAACAATATTGGCCAAGACCTCCCCTTTTCATCTGAATATAAATAATTTTTATACATTTTCTTGCAAGAAGTTTCCTCCTGTGCGGCACACTGTCCAAAATTATGATTGTGAATGTAGCGCGGATGTATTCATGTCTTATATGAATTTTGCTTACTGTAAAATCTATGATGCACTTTTCAGGAAAGGACGATAGATAAAAAAGAATCAATATTCTTTTGGAATAAAAGGTCTTTGTATTATTTCCTATTTAATTAATCAAATGTGTTTATCTGAGTTCAGATGCCATTAATTTAACTTCACATCCATAAAAGGAACCGGTTTATATTAACTGTAATTGAGTAAACGACTGCCATTTTATTTGCTATAAATTATACATAATAATTCATGACACATAGTCTATTTGTCATGTTTTGCTCATAAAAAAACAGAACAATCATTGTGCAAGTACAAATGAACGCACACTTTACGCACGAGGGTGCACAGGCACACACAAACCGAAGGAGAGAGAGAGAGAGACAGAGAGAGAGAGAGAGAGAGAGAGAGAGAGAGAGAGAGAGAGAAATACCAGCATGGCACCAACTTAGTTTTGCCGCCCTCATATGAAAATAGGTAACAGAAATGTTCTACTTAAACAATAGATACATCCATAATTTACATCCTATCCCAGAGTAGAGACAAGGATTGAGGGTTCAAGTGATTCCAATTATGTTTTATACAGTACCTTAGAGCAGTGGTTCCCAACCAGGGGTACTAGGACCCCTGGGGGTCCTTGGCCTATCCACAGGGGGTACTTGAGAATACTCATAAGACCATAGGCCTACTGGTAAAATACACATGTGGGGGTACTCCAGGGGTACTCCGGGCAGAGCAAAATTCAGTTGGTGGTACATTAAACGAAAAAGGTTGGGAACCAGTGCCTTAAGAGTCTGCATACATATATGGACAAAACACATGCTTCAATATGTTTTATAATGAAAAAGGTTGGGAACCAGTGCCTTAAGAGACTGCATACATATATGGACAAAACACATGCTTCAATATGTTTTATAATGTTTTTAGTCAATCAAATGTATGTATAAAGCCCTTTTTACATCAGCAGTTGATTGATTGATTGTCAACAAGTGTTCCTGCTGATCTCATCAAATGCGTCTCTATGATTTGATGTCCGGTGTCCAGTGGGCCTAACGACATTACTAAGGAGCCCCACATGGGAGTATAGTCTATGCGTCGGCGTTATGAGTCCACTAGATGGTGGCAAACCCAAAGACAGTGAGTAGTCTTCCCAAGGCAGCGTTTCCCCTAAATAGAGACAGCGGTGCGTATTGGGGTGTATTCAGGGAAGTTAAACGCTCTGAACGTTACAAATAGAAATATAATGAATAGATATGATACGATTCCCTCGATAGGTTACATTGCTTTCTGAACGTTAACGTTAATTACACTCTCCTGAACAGGTACAGTGATACTGATGGTTTGTCGGGACTGATGGTTAATTGACAACTGTAACATTTTAGCTAAACCTAACCCAACTACGGAAAGAAGTGACTTCACGTAGCAGGTTAGAACTAACGCAGCAGGTTAACAGAATTAACGCAGCAGGTCAGGATAATTAACGTAATTAAAGGGTTAGGGTTTGGCTTGGCTAAACTGCTAGTTGTCAAAACATTTATCCCCGACGCTACAACTAGATGGAGCTGTACTCCATCTAGCCACAACCGTAGAAACCATCAGTCACGACAAACCATCAGTAGGCCTATCATATAACAATGGCCCCTGATGTGTGTTTGAAGAGTCACGTTAAAACGGAGGACGAACCATGAAACAACATCTCGTGCAGCTTTTGAAACCATACGCCCACAAAACTGGAACACTAACAGCCATTGATTTAGGCAACTATAACCATGTCAGGCAGAGCTGTCTGGTTTAGTCATTGCCTTTTGGTAGGGCATTTGGCGCTATAGCTACACTGTCAAGAGGAAAAAGTCGATGCAAACAAACAGAAAACAGCGCTAATAACATTCGAATATGATTTAGCACCACGGGACAGCGGCAATCGGAACCCCCTGCGATCAGATGTTTCAGGACCATGTTCATAATGTAATGTAATCATAATACACTGAAGTCAGATAACTTATGCAGTTAGCCTATTATCTAGAACTGCATATGTTATGTCTACACATTTTTCAATTTGATTTAACCGAACAAGCAAAACACACCCGTTTCTTCCGTGGCAACGGTAACGGAGCATCTCTAATCCGTTTCTGTTCGACACCGGATGAGCCAGGACAAATGACGACTATCCTGCCCATGTACGCTTGTAAAGAAAATTAGCAAATGAATAAATTACCGCCCAGTAACCGTATAGGCGACGAGGTATCAGAATGGCGCACAACATCACCGCATGTTGGTAAGGGGCACCGCTCGATCCGATGTCCTCCTCAGTCTCTCTTTCACATAGGACCAGGGACAGGGAGAGCCTATTGAGTTTCCACTCATGCATCTGCCGCTGGAGCCCCAAATCCTAGAAAGAGGTTTCGGACATTGGACATGGAGACGCTAGTCGCACTATTGCTCGTTCGTGCGCCCAGTCACAAAATGTGATTTAAAAGGTCAGGCTGTGACTGAGCGAGCTGCAGGAGTAGTTTTAATTATTTTAATTACAAACCTTGCATTAATGAACTACATTTATATAAAAATAACCATAAAGTGGTCCCAAGGGAAATGTTTTCTCCTCATGCGTACATGTTTGGAGAGTTAGTGGAAACGCAGCGTATAGCCTACACACTATCCACACCAACTCTCCCACCAAAATATGCACCAGAATAAAACAACAATATTAAGCAGTGAAAATACAAGCCTAATATGTCCTAAAGGATTAGTGATCTAGCCTACTGTTCTTTTAAGCGCACGTGCCCACTCGATCATTTCAGCAGTCATGCAATTAATTTATGCATAAAAGTACAATAAATGTAATAACCGTGGGGCTAGAACACTGTAATATCAGTCTAAAGGTTCATTTTACTTGGAATTTCAGCCTACATATGCAAGGTACGTTTAAATAAGGTTCACTTGACCTGTCCTTGAGCGACCTTTACCCATCTACTTTGCACGACACACTATAACGCCTGCGGTCTGGGAGGGCTCGCGCGGTCGCCAGCTGACGCGCTCGACCGCTGCCTGCTTCCGCTGCTGCAGCTGTGTTGGGCAGGTGCCAAGTACTGTAGTCTATAAATCCCCCCCCCGCGCGCGCCGCGGTTTCTCATTGAATTGAACAGCTTGCAAGCTGGTCTATGATTGTTGTCTGCCCCCGGCTATAGGGGATATTCAGCGAAATCCCTACCTCAAAGGGTGTCCATTTCTTGTTGAGTGGTGCCACTTGTTATTAAACTTGCCGAGAGAATTGTCAAGGCTAAATGTCAGACTTTGTTTCAAAACTTTAATGATGAGAATCATAACAGGATTTGAATTTGATAAATAATTAGATACATCTTTTTTTTAATAATAATTGGATAAATAATATAATTTATGTCGATTTTATATTTAAAAGGACACAAATCAGATGCTATCTGTATTATTGATGACATCCTGTGCAGTGCACTGTCACCCCAATACGAACACATGCACACCTTTACAGTGAGAAGTGAGCACACATGCACATTGCACACCTTCAACTTTCCCCTTGTCCAATTATGAATAATAGCTGTTCTCCACAGTCCAGAAGCAGGGTATACTCCAAGGGATATGGTTAATGAACTCGCCGCAGACCTCTCCATTCACTTCTACATACAGCGACATTGTTTTAGGGTTGTCCTCTGAAGGTATAGGAATTCTGCCAATGGTCACATTTTACATACTGCCCAAATACAGTATTACATTTCACTGCTTCAATAACACTGTGAGGAATTGCAAAGATAAGCATTGTTCTAAATGGATCACTCTGTTAGATCTGCTAACGCCCAGGGTCGCCCCTGCGGCCATATCTAGTGTGGCCATTTATATCTGAGGGATGGCCTGAGTGACCTCAATAGACAAGATGCAATCTCTCTCTCGCTCTCTCTCTCCCCCCATTTCCCAAACTCTATTCCAACACAGACGCCATAGGCAAATGTGTGTGTATGTGTGTTTATGCGTGTGTGCATGTGTGTATGGACCCTAATTGACATTACATCATCATGCACAATCAAGTGGGACATTGAAAAACAGGGTAACCTTGTGTCCTTTAATCAGCACACTGGACAAAATGATAGCTCAATATTTACCCCCGTCTGGTCTGTAGTGCGAGAGAAGGTTAAATATATCGTCATGATGACATTCCGTGATAGGCAACCCCTGTTGTGTGTGTATCTGTGGAGTTTAGTAGTATTAGATTTGCAGAGGATAATCTAACCCCATCTGGTGGGTCCAACAGAGTAGCAGGGTTTGAAAAATGTGGGCTGTTTAAATCCAAATGAGGGCACATTTTTTGACAGATTTGCAGGAGATTTGGACCAGAGCGTTCGTTCTCAGGGGGCTGTGGGCTACTACACCACACAATGGCCGCACTTTATCTCCCCACAAATTGTTCAACATCCAATATCCACATATCCAGTTATACACTTTATAATTGAATGTGGTTTATTGGAGCTTGACTTCTCCCTGAATGCAGCTTTCTTTCTCACTGAATGACCTTTTTCACTGAGGACAATATACTGTATGTGTGACACAAATACCAGCTCTGGGACTGCTTGTAGGGGGGGGGGGGGGGGGGGGGGTAAGCAAGAGAGAGACAGAGACAGACAGACAGACAGACAGAGATTAGCCTTGTTTATACCTTGCGCTAACATGTGAGTTTCGTGATATGATCAATATGATCCAATAACTATCTGATCAAGGTTTGTCACATCTACACATTGTATTAAAATATGTCTCTTATCCCTTCTCCCTTACCCAGCTTACCCTCCACTGTGTCCGCATTGTGAACAGATTAGCTGGTACCTCCCTGTATGCAAATTATTTGACAGATATTCTAAATAATATGGATTTATTTACTGATGCAATAAGTCAATGGTGCTACCTGTCAATGATTTTAGAGGCCAGTACAATGCTGATTTAAATGATTTGACCATGCAGATCTGTTTATACTTGATTGATATCCAGACACAATGCCTGCCTGTCTTTTAATCTTCCTGTGTAGAAATTTGGGCATAATCGGAATGTGGACAAGATCAGGACAACGGGCGCATGTTAGCACCAGGTATAAACAGGGCTAGAGAGACTGCACATTTTTGTACCATAGTACTGTATTATAATTCGAGAAGGGAGGGAGAGGGGGAGGAGGACTGGATTAGGTGTGGGTGGGAGGAGGGGATATAGAATAATGCACTGATGACTTAATTTGCCATTTACAAGGGCGTTACTGATGTCCAAAGTAGTCAGTCTATGGTCCTGCCCATGGGCGTTATAAAAGGGTAAAGGTGAATTAGTTAGGGAAGAAATTTGATCAGGGACGGGCAGTTAAAATTTGATACTCAGACAGGTAATTCAAGCATTCCCTATTGTCACCGCAATCAGACCTATATAAATCGTCTCTGACGGACACCAGTCACCACATAGCCTTCCTTACTCCTCTCTTTTGGATCAACGACCGGGCAAGAACCTCAACGCGGTAAGTTGACTTTGCGCTCTGAACTGGACTCAGGGGAGTCATTCTCTGCCACTTTGAGTGATAGAAATTGTTCTTTTTTTCTTATTCACTTCGTTTGTGTTTATAATGAGTAGTTTACTTGGCTTTAATGTTTAGACAAACGATGTTTAGCAGCGTATTAGACAAAGTTGTGCCATATTTTCTTTTTAGGAAGTATCTAATTCATTCTTTGCTATCCGTTTGAGCAAATACTTATTTAAATGGTAGTTGATAAACTGGCGTATAACCATTTGTTAGCCTTGGGTCAATTTGACTGGGATATTTAACTTCAGACACTGAAGAGAGTTCCCATGCATCTGTGCATTATCTGTGCGCCTTGGGACGCTTTGGTACGCGCAGGGTGACAGAGACAGTGTCCTGAACGTATTCAGGGCAGACTAAAAATCATTTGCCAGTAGTGGTATTTGGAGTAGGCCTACCTAGCTTTTGTCAACGAATCAGATCAAGCAACAGGCTCAGGGGAATTACTGAGAAATTATGTCAACACAACTGTTATGTGCATGAGCTGAATCAATAGACCTTAGGCTATATGCGTGTCAGTTATTGGCTATGTTTTATAGGCATGTGAAACTGTACTTAAGATATGCTATCCAAATAATTATAATATTCTGCACCAGCCAAACCAACGTCTTGTGTCTTCAAAGAAGAAGCAGCATGCATTGCTGTTTAGCCGACCTGACTAATTGTGTTAATAATTCACCACTGTTGTTTCTTCAACAGGATTAAAATGTCGCTCTCATCTGTCCTTTCGGCTGATGCCATCGACGCAGCTATGAAGGACTGCCAAGGTATCATCTTCCACTAATATCATTATTGCTTTCTTCATTAGATTCCTTCACCACATTAGTGGTAGCCTAGGCAATGGGCAGATTCACTATACTAAATAAAATAAAATAAGGTCGTCCATTGTTGATGTCAAACAAAAAACAGAAGTATAGGCCTACTTAGGTGGTATAAAATGAGGCCTATTTTAGAGAAAACAACATTTAGGCTACAGTAGACTCACACACCAAACCCCACAAAAGCATTTAGGACAGAACAGATGGCAGGTGTCTCAGTCAGCTTTTTTGTCCCTAAATGTATCAGGAGGAATTATAATGCAAACAATTGTCTTCATTTAGACTGAGTTTTTGAATGAATGAAAATGTGATGTGCCTATGAGTGAACTAAACTAGACTAAACAGATGAGTTGGTTATTTGAATCAGCCGCAACCTGGTCTCAGAGCATTTCGTATTATTCTGTACGTAAATCTGAGACCCTCCTTTTAGTATGATATGTTATGAATTACAATTCGTATTATATGTTACAAATTTGCAAAACCTACAATATGCTACGAACTTGCAAAATGTACAATACGTTACGAATTCGCAAAACTTATGATATGTTATGAATTCTAGCTAGGTGGCTAAAAGGGTTAGGGTTAGGGTCTGCGTTAGTTTGCATTCTTCCACTAAGCCTATCTCCACTTCCTACCCCCACTTCCTCGTTAACGACCTATACCAGAGCTAAGGCCGAACACGCCTGTTAATTTTCTCATGTCATCCTTACCCCATCAGCACCGGACTCCTTCAACTGTAAGAAGTTCTTCCAGCAGTGTGGTCTGACCAAGAAGAGTCCCGCGGACGTGAAGAAAGTCTTCGGGATCCTGGACAACGACGCCAGTGGCTTCATTGAGGAGGAGGAACTGAAGTGAGTCGGCTACAATTGTTGGACTTTTAGTTAGTGATGAACTACAATCTTTGTGTTCTTTCTACTACAATATTTAGGCCTAAAGAAAATAGCCCATATATTCTTCTTGAAGCAGCATAGGCCTATATCATCCTCTGTAGGCCCTAAACGTGTTAGGCTACCTGTAATTTTGCAAAGGTTATCATTTTTGATCATCAATCTTGTTCTGGAGACAGCTCTGCAGTGGTCACTAGCTGGCACAGCCACAAAGTCATCAAATCTGATTTTAAACCTAACCCCAACCTTTACCCTACCACACTGCTAACCCTAATGCCTAACCCTAACCTTAAATCAAGACCAAAAAGCAAATATTTGTTTTCATGCATTTTTACAATCTAGACAATTTTGACTTTGCAGCTGGCCCATCTAGTGGAAATCGCTCAGTTCGGCCTCAAGGACAACACTCATCCCAATAAACGTCAACCTAACTTTGCTCGAAATAGGCTACTTCTTGAAGATAGGCTTTGTAAACTTGCACATCTTTACTAGTGCACCCCCATCAAGAGATAGTCAATTGTCATAATGATGGCATATTAGGCCTGCTTTCAGTAAGCATGTCCTCTACAACTCCTACACTTTTTTTTTCATGAAACTTTTTAAAATTTCTTTTAGGACAGATCCTTGAGGTTAAAATCCTCTTTTAAAAGGGTGACCGCCATAGTTTGTCTGAGATATATGGCTAAAACAATATCCATTCATCTATTCATCATTAATGTCCGATCGGTTTGCTTTGTAACCCAGACAATACTACCTCCTCAATATCTGAAGGGTTCTGCTGCAGAGCGGTGTATTGTCATGGCAACTGTGTAGAATAGCCCAGTCAAAGTAAACATGGTATATTAGGGGTCTCATGGTGTGTGTGTGTGCGTCTCAGGTTCTTCCTCCAGAGGTTCAACCCCGGGGCCCGTGTCCTGACTGAAAAAGAGACCAAGGCCTTCATGTCTGCTGCTGATGACGACAGCGACGGCATGATTGGAGCAGATGGTGTGTATCTTACACTAGTTTGGTGATGATGATGATGATGAAGAAGATAATAACGATTATCATGATGATAATCACAATGATGTTGTTGTTGTTGTCGTCGTTGATGATGACGGCGATGAAGAGGTGGATGAGAGTGTTGTTTGATTATGTCGATGGCAATTTGAAGGAATGATCTCATTCGATACCAAATCAGTTGAGATTGTACAGGTCTGAATCTGGTTGTGAATCTGGCAACGATTGCAATATGATAGTAAGCAGGTTACAGAATGGTAATTGCCAATGGGTAATATAAATAGTTTTTACAGTTCTACATTGAACCTCCTCTGTCAATTGCACTCTCAATTACAGTATACAGTGTAGTATCTTGGTAAAATTTTCTCAAATGTGTCTCCTTGCAATGATTCCTTGAGTTGGTTGAGAAGTCACTATGTCCCAAATTCATTCATTGAGTTAGTTGAGATGTCACTATGTCCCAAATTCATTAATTGAGTTGGTTGAGATGTCACTATGTCCCAGATTCATTAATTGAGTTGGTTGAGATGTCACTATGTCCCAGATTCATTAATTGAGTTGGTTGAGATGTCACTATGTCCCAAATAACATATTTTCTTCATGAATAGCTAATTATTTATCTTCCTGTCTTAACTTTCTCCCCACAGAGTTCCAGGCCATGGTCCTATCCTGAATACCCGGATAACACCCTCCATACCTCTTTCTCCTCGCCCCACTCCAGCGCTAGGATTTAACACTTTAGTTTTCCATCTGTCCATGTATTTAGAAACATTGATTATTTTTTGCAAGCCTCTGGTTCAGACTATCTACAACTCTCACCCGATTTTTATTTTTGCTTTTTGCATACGTTTAGACAGGTCATTATATTATCCCCCAAAATGTATCACTTACTAAATTACTGAGAAAATAAAAGAATAAAATACATTCTAAAATCTCCTCCTTGGTTATTGACTTTTTACTCAAATATGAATTGTCCTGAAATAATGCCACACAATGTTGCTATACAATGTCAAAACACTATTGGATAGTGTGCACAGTATTGTACAGTACAGTGTCCATATTAGGACAGTCTCAGCAGGTGTTGTTTCAGTCTCAGTGTCTCTTGTTTTGTACAGATGTAATAAAATGCCTTGAGACTGTGAACTTAAATAAAATATCATAATTATTAATAATTGTATTTAAGATCACAGTCTCAAAGCATTTCATTACATCTATACAAAACATAATTCCTGCCTAAATGACTCTCTTGAAAGATCAGATTGAATTGGGTCTCAGTGAGAAAGTGTAACAATAGCCAATGACAGTATAATCAGAGGTGGAATTGTGGTAGCCTGGTCCCAGATCTGTTTGTGTTGTAGCCTACTCCATTTATGTCATTGTCAAGCCAAACGTTTTGGCATCACAGCAGGTGACAGGGAGTTGGTATGATAGCACAAACAGACTGGCGCTAGAATTGGGGGGAATTGATAGGAAGGGTGTTCCCAAGTGAAAACCTCAGTGGGAACATTTTGACATTTAAATTCACATACTGATTTGAATCTTGCACACAGCAAATCATTCCTCTCGGTAAGCAATCTGAGTAGCGTCCTTACCTGTCTAAAACATCTCATTTAGGCTTCACTTCACCTTATCTAATTCAGCAACTATCAGCAGTGGGTTGATTGACAGACAAGGTGGTATCGGATGTGAGGAGAAGTGGGACAGTGTGTGTGATTAGGAGGGAAACCTGAGGAGGTGACCTTGATAGACACCCGAGTGTCACCATGGCAGGATCGTGTGACACCTTTGTAATAAAGCTGTCTGAACCTTGGTGCTTCTCTGGCCAGAGAAGGACACAGGACCGAATCCTTGAGACATGTGCACAGGATTCACATCAATCTCCCCCTGAACTCAATACATGATTGGTGTTGATTGTTAGGATTTGGCCCACAATTGTATTGACAAGGTGTGAGACAGTTCATTTGTATGTTATTGTGTATCATTTGCTTGACAGATACAGTAGGCGTGAGACGCTCTTTGATTAGGTTTGCACCTACAAGCAGTGTTGACACTCAAAGATAAATTATTACTTGTGAGAACATGTCACTGCTCTGTGCACCTGCATGCATTTAACTTAATCTCTGCATTTAAGATGCTCATTGGATTAGAACTAGTAACCACCAAGAAACAACACCCTGTATTACAGTAAAGCAGACACCCAAAATATTAGAGCCTCGCCATTAAATGGCATGTTTTTGCTCAGAAACCTAAACATTGAGGCAAGAACCTAGCCATTATAGAGAGCAGCCGTTGGCAGAACATAGTTCACACCCTTGTATTGAGACAACCAGTGTACCAGACCATTAGAGACCCAGCGCCAGACACACTCTGCTATACTATATGTAGGCTACAATAGACACTGGCGTGGGCACCATGCTTCATCAGACTTAATTCCTGCTGGCAATTTGCCTTGGCATTTCAACCACGCCCCCATTACCTGCTGGGGACCTGCTTTATATGGGGAGTATCTGTTAGACCCTGTGACTGTGCATATAACAAATTCACAGACACAAAACATCAAGAAGACATGGTTAATGCTTTTTCAGTCCTGTAATTTGCCTGATATATACAAAAGCATGTGGTAATAATGGCTAATTTCTGGTTCTTATCTCAAATACAGTAATATTAAAACAACTGATAATGTTCAGGTACACTGTAGAATGGCATGAAAAAATATATAAAAATAATAATAATTTGTACAGTAAAAGAATAATGCACCATCAGGAAAAGAGAGGACTAACACACCATGTTAAAACACACACGTGTTCTCTGCCCATCCCATTCCTGACCTGTTCCCAACAGTCTGTCTCTGCCCATCCCATTCCTGACCAGTTCCCAACAGTCGGTCTCTGTGTTCTCTGCCCATCCCATTCCTGACCTGTTCCCAACAGTCTGTCTCTGTGTTCTCTGCCCATCCCATTCCTGACCTGTTCCCAACAGTCTGTTTAGATGGGCTTCTAAGGACACAGGAGCACCATAACACCACACCCTACATCACACCTGGCTACTCATTCGCCAGCTGCTGCCCTCCCAAACAGTATTTAATCTCTAATGAAATTACCGGCATGCCACTACACTGTACTGTAATTAGAGTGCAGCAATGGGACCAAGCCAGATATTTGTAGTTGTACGCTAGATTTGACCAGGAAGTCACTACTACAACTACAGTATATAAATCAGATACATGTCAATCAGGCCAAACATACAGTACATCACTAGCAGCAGGACAGTGGGCTAGGCTATTTAGTTCAAAGGATCACACTACCTTATCAGAGGGAATCTCCCCGGTATCTGCTCTCCAGGACCACAGGAGAGAGAGACACACACAGAGAAGAAAATAATGGTGTGTGTGTGTGCATACATGCGTGCAATGTGAAAGAAAGAGAGAAAGACAGAGACACACAGCAATAGAGTCATCTTCTGTGACTTGCCTTTCAATCTGTGACCCTATAGAGTAAGTGTTCGGGGAAGTGCGGGTCAGGGGGAGGGGGACAAGGTTGGGGAAGCCAGTGGGTAACACAAGCTGCCGGGCGGGGAACACAACAAAACCGAGCGATGACCCCTGTGGGGTCAGCAGCCATGACTGATAAACAGAAAGGAAATGGAACACAACAGGGTCATGGTCATTAAGCACCAAACACAAGAAAACAGACTGAAACAGACTGAACCTGTCCAATGGGAAATGCTTAGTTTAGTTTTCCGTTGCAAAAATGTTTTTCATTGCACGCCCAATGAACATGACCCAGGACTGCTCTGCCTGCTGCGTGGGGACAGGGGAACAAGATCAAGCAGATTATCATGGCTCAAGGGCAGCGGGAGAGAGAGAGGCAACTGTGATGATGAAATAATGCTCAGGGCTACGTAGACACAGACAGTGCAAATGTGGGGAAAATGTCAGTCAGCAAACAAGATCCTTTGCTGATACAAAGGTGGATCGATGTGGCTCATTGAATAATATTTGTTTGACTTTACATTCAAAAGCATGACATGAAATATATTTTCCTACAATATATTGCGGAGACAAATGACAAAAAGGGTAATCCACACATGTATTTGCAGCATGTCCTACACATCTTCAATTGTATTAACGCAGCAATTCGATTATTGTTTGTCTCAGATAATGTCATTTTGGCTAAATCTAGGCTATTCATTCTTAAATATCTTCAATAAAAGTACATAGCCCTCTGTCCTACACTACAGAAGACTATAGACTCTCACCCTGGCCGAGGCCAACAATGTTGTTGTTACTCTCTGTAAAACACTGAGCTACGATTCATTCATGTTTTTATTCCAGGTACACATTTTGGTCAGTAATCTGTGATTATAACAGGCTAAAGAGGGGTTTTGTGTGTGTGCACACACTGTAAGGACAGATTTAAAGGGATACTTCGAGATTTTGGCAATGAGGCCCTTTATATACTTCCCCAGAGTCAGATGAACTCGTGGATACCATTTGTATGTCTTTGTGTCAAGTATGAAGGATGTTAGAGGTAGTTTCGCGAGCCAATGCTAACTAGTGCAAGTGCAATGACTGGAAGTCTATGAGTATCTGCTAGCAACTTCCTTCAAACTGCACGCAGAGACATAAAAATGGTATCCACAAGTTAATCTGACTCTGTGGAAGTAGACAAAGGGCCTCATTGCCAAAATCCTGAAGTATCCCTTTAAGTATTCAATACAACTCCCCAAAAGGCCAATAGGTATCAGTCACTTATAGCATCACTGAGGAGATTTCTGTGAAGATCTAAGCAATATGGTTAGATTTCTGTGAAGATCTCTAATGATCGGCTATGAAAAGCCAACTGAGATTTATTCCTGATTATTATTTGACCATGCTTGTCACTTATGAACATTTTTGAACATCTTGGCATGGTTCTGTTATAATCTCCACCCGGCACAGCCAGAAGAGGACTGGCCACCCCTCATAGCCTGGTTCCTCTCTAGGTTTCTTCCTAGGTTTTGCCTTTCTAGGGAGTTTTTCCTAGCCACCGTGCTTCTACACCTGCATTACTAGCTGTTTGGGGTTTTAGGCTGGGTTTCTGTACAGCACTTCGAGATATTAGCTGATGTAAGAAGGGCTATATAAAATAAAATTGATTGATTGATTGATATGGTTAACAAAGGGGTATGAAGCCTTGAGTTTGATGTGTCTTTATAGGCTGTGAAACATGCTATCATTTTGAAAACGGCCAGTTTGAATTGTGTTTGCTGCACATGCCGCTTTCACAGCTGAAAAGTTGAATTGGTTCAAGTTATTGATTTGAAGTTACTGATTTCTATGTGTTAAAGGTGAACTTTAACGTAAATTGATAATTTGATATTGTGATGAGATCTATATTATTGTAGGGTTAGAGGCACAATATCAAATTATATAATTTCTACCTGAAAGTTCTGAATCTGAAAACTCAACACAACCAAATAGCATTTTTGTCTGTCCTGACACCTACGAATTATGGGACTGATTCCCTGTCTAGGGTTAGTAGGTTAAAACTGGAGCCTGCCCTCCAGGGAGATTTGACTGGGTCCTCCAATGATGCTGGGAAATGTAGGTTAATGTTCACCAAAAGACAGTGGCCATGTTCGAGAGCATCAAATCCATGATGCATTGTGGGTAAATGGTGACTGACTGATCTACAAATAATAATGAGCAGTTATTTATGATGCAAGGGTAGTTGTGGATCAGTCAGTCGGCAGTCAACTGCACTGTCGGACGCAATGTCGAACAAGCCCCCTGTCTAGGGTTAGTAGGTTGAAACTCGAGCATGCCCTCCAGGGAGATGTGACTGGCTCCTCCAATGATGCTGGGAAATGTAGGTTAATGTTGTTGCCCAAAAGACATTTAGAAGATGAGATAAGTGGGTCTACTGGGAGGACACACATAGTCCCGGGGACTTGACACCATGCAGTAGGCCTGGACCTAGGACTGAAGAGGCTTGGTCCGTCTCTGACGCAGCCTATACAGTCCTTGCTTGCCTCACAGGCAACGGTTCAATAATTGATGCCTTCGCTTCATTGTCACCAAAATTTCATACCAAGAAAAGAGTGTCAGGCTCACCTTACTGATTAAGTCTGTCTGAAACTTTAATGTGCACCCCATCCTCTGCCGATTATCATGGCTCAAGGGCAGCGGGAGAGAGAGCGAGAGAGAGAGGCAACTGTGATGGTGAGATAATGCCCAGGGATACGTAGACACAGACAGTGCAAATGTGGGGGAAATGTCAGTCAGCAAACAAGATCCTTTGCTGATACAAAGGTGAATGGATGTGGCTCACTGAACGATGTTTGTTTGACTTTAGATTCAAAAGCATGGCATTAAATGTTATTTGGACTTTAGTGTATTCAGTTTACACGGGGTATTTCCTACAATATATTGCGGAGACAAATTACAAAAAAGGGTAATCTACACATGTAGTTGCAGCATATCCTCTATGTGTTCAGTTGCACAGTATTAAAACAGCAACTAGATTCTTGTTTGTTTCTTAGATAATGTAATTTAGGCTAAATCTACGCCAGGGATGGGCAACTGGCGACGGCCCCCCTTTTGAAGGCCCTTGGATCATATAGAAGCACTGAGGGGATTTCTGTGAAGATCCAAGTAATATGGTTAATAAAGGGGAATGAAGTCTTGAGTTTGATGTGTCTTTATAGGCTGAAAGATGCTATCAATTCGCAGAGACTGAATCTTTTGAAAACAGCCACGTTTTAATTGGTTTAAGTTACTGATTTGAAGTTACAGATTTCTATGTGCTTCAAGTTAAAGGGGAACTTTAACGAAAATCGATCATTTAATATTGTGATGAGATCTATATCTATATTGTAGGGTTAGAGGCAGAAAATCAAACTATATAATTTCTACCTGAAAGTTCTGAATCTGAAAACCCAACACAACAAAATAACATTTATTTGTCCTGACCCCTACGATCTATGGGCCCGATTCCCTGTCTAGGGTTAGTAGGTTGAAACTCAAGCCTGGCCTCCAGGGAGATTTGACTGGGTCCTCCAATGATGCTTGTAAGTGTAGGCTAATGTTGACCAAAATACATTTACGAGATGGGATAAATTGGTCTACCGAGCACACACAGGCCCTGGACTTGACACCATGCATTAGGCCTGTACGTAGGTCTGAAGAGGCTTGGTCTGACTCTGACACAACCTATACAGTCCTTGCTTGCCTCACAGGCAATGGTTCAATAATTTATGCATTCGCTTCATTGTTAACAAAAAGGTCATACCTCACCTTACTGATTAAGAGTATCTGAAACTTTAATGTGCACCCCATCCTCCACCGCCAATAACAAATTGATGCGGTGGCCGGTGGGAACGAAACAGGCAGTACCCACGGATGAAGGTGGACGTTAGAGTCCCCCTGCACTGTGCAAATTCCCTAGTCGCTGGTTACTCGGTCAGTGCGTGCAACATTTAGAAAAACATCAATTTTCTTTGTTCTCTCTTGTTCCCTTGCTGTTCCTCTTTGTCTCTATTGGGAACCAATCTAGTCTGTGGAAGTCACCTGATACTTGTCTATACAGGGATGAATGCCATAAAAGTTTCAGCCGCGTGTTAGAATGACTCAATGGGCTCAGTGAGCTCCGTGTAGGATCCCATGTATAATGCAACTGACGACAGCACTGCCTCTTTTTTATCACAAGGCTTTAGTCCTGCTTTGTTAAGACATTCGTCAGACAGTGAGAAATAGCACCCTCTTTTTCATTGAATGACACACATCATGGATCATCCATATTGATAGATGTACGGTGTCTGGGTTGAGGGAATTGTCTATATGGATTCCATTTAGATGGATTTCTATGGTTTAGTCAGCTTGCTCAATAGTTTGATGACATAGCATAAGTCAGTGCCTTTGGTTCAGTTGAAAGGGGTTGCGAAATGTGGATATTTATGCTATGTATGCATTTACTGTTGAATGTTCTATGTGTTTTTTATTGAGCTACCCATTTTGGCCTGGTCTCGCTTGTGACCTCAACGGTCAAATAGGGGGTCCTTATATTTGTCCTGCTTTACTGCATGTACAAGTGGGTAATCTGTACGAGTGTGAGATGTGAAATGTAAATGTTTTTTTTGTGCATATCCCAACTCCCCCTGAGACACCCTTGGAGAGTGGGTTCACGGCATCAGCGATCCTGAAGCAATTAGGGTTAAGTGCCTTCCTCAAGGGCAGATCAACAGATTTTTCACCTTGTCAGCTCGGGGATTCGAATTAGCAACCTTTCGGTTACTGGCCCAACGCTATAACCGCTAGGCTACCTGCTGCCCTCTGACCTCAATGGGACTTCCTGGTTAAATAAATGTTTAAAGCTGCAATATGTAACTTTTTGGGCGACCTGACCAATTTCATATAGAAATGTTAGTTATAGATCTGTCTTTCTCATTGAAAGCAAGTCTAAGAAGTGGTAGATCTGTTCTATTTCTATGCTTTCCGTTCTTAAGTTTCATTTTTGTGTCTTTTACTTTTGGTTTTGTACACCGGCTTCAAACAGCTCAAAAAACAATATTTTTTCTTATGGAAAATATATTTCACAGTGGTTTAGATGGTACAATGATTCTCTACATGATGACTGCTTGTTTTGTCACATAAACTTAGTTAGGCAAACTATTAGAATTTTAGCTACCAGGACATGGCGGATCGATTTCTGCATATTGCACCTTTAATAAATAAAATACAAAAGTGTGGTACCATTCCTACTCCAGTGGAGGCTGATGGAGGGGAAAATTAGGGAGCACATCCTCCCAATTTCTCCCTCCACCAGCCTCCACTCGCCAGTGTTAGAAATCTTGATCAGTCATCAAGAATAGTGAGAACAGGTGATTGGTTGTAATAGGAGGCTAGACTACAGTAAGTAGACCAAGGCCAAATTGCATTAGTGATAATGCATGGTTGTACTATAGACGAGACTACACCTCAATCTGAAAGGTGCTGTAAAGGCCCACCCTGACAATTACTTAATGGTATTGCTGTGCACAGTAAGACTGGCACTTTGTGAACTTTTCCAAATGCATCAGATAATAAGAGACAGTCCACTATTTGACTGGTTAGTCGTTAGTTAATGGAGGCCATTTTAGGAGGCCCGTGCTGTCTGGGTATAACTACAAGAGGTGTTGGCAGACGTGTCCTAACGTGCACCTAATCATTATGAGTGTATAGGTAACAATTTGAGTGTCAGTTAAGTTTGAGGGTCTGATTACAGGTGGCTGGATGACTCTCTGTAAAGGACAAAACACACGAATGGTTAAAAGAAATGAGTGTCCACCTGCTGGGTGCCACTCAACACGTAGAGTCGTTGGTAAATGAACAGAAAATGATGGCCGATGTTCTGGTTACAGGCAATAGCACGACCACCCACTGCATTTAACTGTTCGTTGGCACGGTGTGTTTCGTCATTGTCACGGTTCCGGCGGAGGCGGCTCCTCCTCCTTGTTCGGGCGGGTTTCGCCGGTCGTCGTCTCCGGAGTACTAGCTGCCACCGCTCTATGTTTCTTGTTTGATTGGTTTTGTCTGTTAGTCACACCTGTTTTGTGTTATGTCTCATTTAGCACCCTATTTAGTTTCCTTGTTGTTAGTTTAGTGTTGTGTGTAATTGTTTGTGTCGTGTTGTTGCGCTACCCGTGTCGGTACGCTATTTTCATAGCTTCCTCCTTGTGTTTAGGAGAGTATTTTCGCACCTGTGTGTGCGCTCGCTTATTTACGCCTGTGTGCGTCCTGTTGCCTCCGGGCTGTTTGGATTATTTTTGTGTGCTCTAGTAAAGTCTTGTTGGACTTATCCTCTGCTTCCTGCGCCTGATTCTACACCACACCAATCCACAGCAACGTGACAGAATTACACACCTACACATGGAATCAGCAGGAGCACCCGTCGACATCATGGAGGAGCGTCTCCTTGGTCAAGAGCACCGAATCAACCAGATCGGGCACGCCTTGGAGGGCGTCATGGACACCCTCCGTCGATGGGAAACCAGCGGGGTTCCCACAGCCCCACCTATCGCACCATCATCACCGGACAGCAAGCCCGTCCATCGACCGGAACCCAGTGGGATTCGGCTCTCGCTCCCGAGGGCGTACGACGGCACCGCTGCCGGGTGTCAGGGGTTCCTATTACAAGTGGAGCTCTACCTTGCCACCATACACCCGGCGCCCTCGGGATACGAGAGCGTTTCCGCCCTCATCTCCTGTCTCACCGGCAAGGCGTTGGAGTGGGCCAACGCCGAATGGAGGGGAATAGACGCCGCCACAGTCACCTATGCGGAGTTCTCCCGCCGCTACCGTGCTGTCTTCGACCATCCACCAGAGGGGAAGGCGGCGGGGGAGCGTCTATTCCACCTCCGACAGGGGATGAGGAGCGCTCAAGAGTTTGCGCTGGAGTTCCGGACTCTAGCGGCTGATGCTGGGTGGAATGAGAGGGCCCTCATAGACCACTTTAGATGTAGCCTTCGGGAGGACGTCCGCAGGGAGTTAGCATGCAGGGACACTACACTAACATTTGACCAGCTGGTGGACATGGCCATTCGACTGGACACCCTGCTTGCGACCCGCGGACGTCCCAGGTGGGGGCCTCCCATTCCACCCTCCATTGCCTCCGAGCAGAGTCCGATGGAGCTTGGAGGTGCTGGCGCTAGAGGGAGAAGAGGTAGGAGCCCGAGGGGGGCAGTCTCCTGCACCAAGTGTGGCTGCGGAGGGCACACTGCGGCTAGGTGCTGGGGAGGGTCCCCTGGTGAGGGAGATGGCAGGTCATACAGTGGGGAGTCCTCCCAGGTGAGTAGGCGCCCTACTTACCCAGAGCTTTCTGTCGTACACATTACATTACCTGTTTGTTTCCCACAGGTTGCACCTCGTTCCCAGCATAAGGCGCTAGTCGATTCAGGCGCAGCTGGGAATTTTGTAGATCGGAGATTCTGTGTTAAGTTAGGGATTCCCCTCCTTCCAGTCGAAAAGCCCTTTCCTGTACATGCCTTAGATAGTCGTCCGTTAGGATCTGGGTTGATTGGGGAGGTCACAGCGCCACTTAGGATGATGACACAGGGGGGTCACGAGGAGACGATTCAACTCTATCTGATCGACTCTCCTGCGTATCCGGTGGTACTGGGGCTTCCCTGGTTGATTACCCATGATCCTACTATTTCGTGGCGAGAGAAGGCTCTTAAAGGGTGGTCTGCTCAGTGTGAGGGGTTATGTCTGGGTGTTTCCGTAGAGCGACCTCGGTGGAGAGTCCGAACCAGATGCCAGCACTGCACATTCCTCCTGAGTATGAGGATTTGGCGCTCGTGTTTAGTAAGACCAGAGCGGCACGGTTGCCACCTCATAGACAGGGGGATTGTGCGATAGACCTCCAGACAGGAGCCGCGCTTCCGCGGAGCCATGTGTATCCTTTGTCACAGGAGGAGAAAAGGGCAATGGAAACTTATATTGCCGAGTCTCTGAGACAGGGATACATACGGCCCTCCACTTCTCCCGCGTCCTCTAGCTTCTTTTTTGTGAAGAAAAAGGATGGAGGTTTGCGTCCGTGTATTGATTACCGCGGTCTCAATCAGGTGACTGTGAAATATAGTTATCCACTCCCGCTGATTGGGACCATGACGGAGTCATTACACGGGGCACGGTTCTTCACAAAATTGGACCTCAGGAGCGCATATAACTTGGTGCGCATTAGGGAGGGCGATGAGTGGAAGACAGCATTTAGTACTACCTCCGGCCATTACGAGTATCTCGTCATGCCATATGGGTTAATGAATGCTCCATCAGTCTTCCAATCGTTTGTAGATGAAATTTTCCGGGACATGCAGGCGCAGGGAGTAGTGGTGTACATAGATGATATTCTTGTGTACAGTTCTACTCGGGCCGAGCATGTAGCCCTGGTGCGCAGGGTATTGAGGAGACTGTTGGAGCATGACCTGTATGTCAAAGCTGAGAAATGTCTGTTCTTTCAGGAGTCAGTTTCCTTTTTGGGTTACCAGTTGTCTGCGTCAGGGGTGAGGATGGAGGTGGACCGAGTGTCCGCCGTGCGTAATTGGCAAACCCCAACTACGGTTAAAGAGGTGCAGCGGTTCTTGGGTTTTGCGAATTACTACCGGAGGTTTATCCGGGGTTTTGGACAGGTGGCAGCTCCCATAACGTCTCTTCTGAAGGGGGGTCCGGTGCGCTTGCAGTGGTCGGCTGAGGCGGACAGGGCCTTTGGGAGACTGAAGGACCTGTTTACCTCGGCTCCGGTGTTGGCGCACCCGGATCCCACTTTACCCTTCCAAGTTGAGGTGGACGCGTCTGAGGCCGGTATCGGGGCGGTTCTTTCTCAACGATCCGGTACACCACCTAAGCTCCGCCCCTGTGCTTTTTATTCTAAGAAGCTCAGTCCGGTGGAGCGGAATTATGACGTAGGGGACAGGGAGCTGTTAGCCGTAGTACAGGCCCTAAAGGTGTGGAGGCATTGGCTTGAGGGGGCTCAGCACCCTTTCCTCATTCTGACCGACCATCGTAACCTGGAGTACATTCGGGCAGCTAGGAGACTGAATCCTCGCCAGGCTCGATGGACTATGTTTCTCGCCCGGTTTGTGTTCAAGATCACTTACATCCCTGGGTCCCAGAACGGGAAGGCAGATGCTCTGTCCCGTCGGTATGACACGGAGGAGAGGTGCGTGGAGTCCATTCCCATACTACCGGAGTCTTGTCTGGTGGCACCGGTGGTGTGGGAGGTCGATGCGGAGATCGAGCGGGCATTACGCACCGACCCTAGTCCTCCACAGTGTCCGGTGGGTCGGGCGTACGTCCCGCTCGAGGTCCGGGATCGGCTGATTTATTGGGCTCACACGTCCCCCTCCTCTGGACATTCAGGTATTGGCCGGACAGTGCACTGCCTTAGTACGAAGTACTGGTGGCCAACGTTAGCCAGGGATGTGAGGGTTTATGTCTCCTCCTGCTCAGTGTGTGCCCAGTGTAAGGCGCCCAGACACTTGCCCAGGGGTAAATTACAGCCCCTGCCCGTTCCACAACGACCCTGGTCTCACCTCTCGGTGGATTTTGTTACCGATCTTCCCTCCTCACAGGGGAATACCACCATCCTGGTTGTTGTGGATCGGTTCTCGAAGGCCTGTCGTCTCCTTCCCATGCCGGGTCTTCCTACTGCCCTACAGACCGCTGAGGCTCTATTTACTCACGTCTTCCGGCATTACGGGGTGCCCGAGGATATAGTGTCCGATCGAGGCCCCCAGTTTACCTCCAGAGTCTGGAGAGCATTTATGGAACGTTTGGGAGTCTCGGTGAGCCTTACCTCGGGTTACCACCCGGAGAGTAATGGGCAGGTCGAACGAGTCAACCAGGATGTGGGTAGGTTTCTGAGGTCATATTGTCAGGGCCGGCCGGAGGAGTGGGCGAGATATGTGCCCTGGGCCGAGATGGCACAGAACTCTCTCCGCCACTCCTCCACGAGACTAACCCCTTTCCAGTGTGTGTTAGGGTACCAGCCGGTTCTGGCACCGTGGCATGAGAGCCAGATCGAGGCCCCCGCTGTGGATGAGTGGGTGCGGCGCTCGGAGGAGACGTGGAACGCTGCACACGTCCATCTGCAGCGTGCCATACGTCGACAGAAGACGAGCGCCGACCTACACCGCAGTGAGGGGCCAGTGTACGCACCTAGAGATCGAGTCTGGCTCTCAACCAGAAACCTGCCCCTCCGCCTGCCCTGCCGGAAGCTGGGTCGGTGGTTTGTGGGGCCTTTTAAAGTCCTGAGGAGATTGAACGAGGTGTGTTACAGGTTAGAACTACCTATTGATTACAATAATATTAATCCCTCGTTCCATGTGTCTCTCCTCAGGCCGGTGGTAGCTGGTCCACTCCAGGACTTTGAGATTGAGGAGACTCCTCCGCCCCCGTTGGACATCGAGGGGGCTCCGGCGTACACTGTTCGGACCATCCTGGATTCGAGACGCCGGATGGGGGGTCTCCAATATCTCGTGGAGTGGGAGGGGTACGGTCCGGAGGAGCGGTGCTGGGTGCCGAGGAGGGACATTCTGGATCCGTCCCTGATGACCGAATTCCATCGTGGTCATCCTACGCGCCCTGCTCCGCGTCCTCCTGGTCGTCCCCGAGGCCGGAGGCGGCGCGCGGCTGGGGCCGCGCGTCAAGGGGGGGGGTACTGTCACGGTTTCGGCCGAGGCGCCTCCTCCTCCTTGTTCGGACGGGTTTCGCCGGTCGTCGTCTCCGGAGTACTAGCTGCCACCGCTCTATGTTTCTTGTTTGATTGGTTTTGTCTGTTAGTCACACCTGTTTTGTGTTATGTCTCATTTAGCACCCTATTTAGTTTCCTTGTTGTTAGTTTAGTGTTGTGTGTAATTGTTCGTGTCGTGTTGTTGCGCTACCCGTGTCGGTACGCTATTTACATAGCTTCCTCCTTGTGTTTAGGAGAGTATTTTCGCACCTGTGTGTGCGCTCGCTTATTTACGCCTGTGTGCGTCCTGTTGCCTCCGGGCTGTTTGGATTATTTTTGTGTGCTCTAGTAAAGTCTTGTTGGACTTATCCTCTGCTTCCTGCGCCTGATTCTACACCACACCAATCCACAGCAACGTGACAGTCATTTAGTCCCTCTGACCCTTCAAGGACATCATAGACTTACTCACTTGTACAGTGGGGGAAAAAAAGTATTTAGTCAGCCACCAATTGTGCAAGTTCTCCCACTTAAAAAGATGAGAGAGGCCTGTAATTTTCATCATAGGTACACGTCAACTATGACAGACAAATTGAGAAATGTTTTTCCTGAAAATCACATTGTAGGATTTTTAATGAATTTATTTGCAAATTATGGTGGAAAATAAGTATTTGGTCACCTACAAACAAGCAAGATTTCTGGCTCTCACAGACCTGTAACTTCTTCTTTAAGAGGCTCCTATGTCCTCCACTTGTTACCTCTATTAATGGCACCTGTTTGAACTTGTTATCAGTATAAAAGACACCTGTCCACAACCTCAAACAGTCACACTCCATACTACACTATGGCCAAGACCAAAGAGCTGTCAAATGACACCAGAAACAAAATTGTAGACCTGCACCAGGCTGGGAAGATTGAATCTGCAATAGGTAAGCAGCTTGGTTTGAAGAAATCAACTGTGGGAGCAATTATTAGGAAATGGAAGACATACAAGACCACTGATAATCTCCCTCGATCTGGGGCTCCACGCAAGATCTCACCCCGTGGGGTCAAAATGATCACAAGAACGGTGAGCAAAAATCCCAGAACCACACGGGGGACCTAGTGAATGACCTGCAGAGAGCTGGGACCAAAGTAACAAAGCCTACCATCAGTAACACACTACGCCGCCAGGGACTCAAATCCTGCAGTGCCAGACGTGTCCCCCTGCTTAAGCCAGTACATGTCCAGGCCCGTCTGAAGTTTGCTAGAGTGCATTTGGATGATCCAGAAGAGGATTGGGAGAATGTCATATGGTCAGATGAAACCAAAATATAACTTTTTGGTAAAAACTCAAATCGTTGTGTTTGGAGGACAAAGAATGCTGAGTTGCATCCAAAGAACACCATACCTACTGTTAAGCATGGGGGTGGAAACATCATGCGTTGGGGCTGTTTTTCTGCAAAGGGACCAGGACGACTGATCCGTGTAAAGGAAAGAATGAATGGGGCCATGTATCGTGAGATTTTGAGTGAAAACCTCCTTCCATCAGCAAGGGCATTGAAGATGAAACGTGGCTGGGTCTTTCAGCATGACAATGATCCCAAACACACCACCCGGGCAACGAAGGAGTGGCTTCGTAAGAAGCATTTCAAGGTCCCGGAGTGGCCTAGCCAGTCTCCAGATCTCAACCCCATAGAAAATCTTTGGAGGGAGTTGAAAGTCCGTGTTGCCCAGCGACAGCCCCAAAACATCACTGCTCTAGAGGAGATCTGCATGGAGGAATGGGCCAAAATACCAGCAACAGTGTGTGAAAACCTTGTGAAGACTTACAGAAAACGTTTGACCTGTGTCATTGCCAACAAAGGGTATATAACAAAGTATTGAGAAACTTTTGTTATTGACCAAATACTTATTTTCCACCATAATTTGCAAATCAATTCATTAAAAATCCTACAATGTGATTTTCTGGATTTATTTTTCTCAATTTGTCAGTCATAGTTGACGTGTACCTATGATGAAAATTACAGGCCTCTCTCATCTTTTTAAGTGGAAGAACTTGCACAATTGGTGGCTGACTAAATACTTTTTTCCCCCACTGTATGTGTCAACCTGTAAGAGGTTGCAGAAAGCAAAATTACAGCAGTTGTCCAACATTGATGATCAACAACAGTATATGTCTGATTAAACCATTTCCTTTTACTATATGTTTGATGAAGGACTGGGACTTAAATGCTCTATTACAATTAAGTGATTCAATTGATTATAAGTGGTGCAAATTCCCTCAAAATGTAGCTCTAGGCATTATGGTGTCTATAGTAGGACAACCTGCTGAGACTGAGGCTGCCTTAATATGGGTACCATACTCTACAAGATGATTTTCAGATGAGAGTTTCGTCATCATGACTAAACTTCTACCTCGCTATGAGACTGTGAAAGTCAATTTCGAACTCGTTTTTACACAATTCAACCCCTGGTCCCACTGACAACGCAACTAGCTCTAGCCTAGTAAATCTCAAGCAAAGATGTATCCGTTGTCCACTCTATTCTGTCTATTTTTTTTTCAAGTTTTTCAAGTTATATTTTCAAGTCTGTGTGACCCAGTAAGAGGATGATACAGTAGTGTTAGTACCTGCTGTGCTGGCTAGGCAGCGAGGAGCCAGTGCCGGTAAGTGTGAGTAGCAGATAGCTAACTGACACATTAGCCTCTAGTTCTACTGGCCGCCTCCTGGGCTCTGTTTCCCTCTCCGCCCTTGTTCCTACATGATTTACAGCGCCCTGTCAGGTTTCAAACTGCTAGTCTCAGGTTCTAGCCCCAGTATAACTAGATCCCACCATTACCTAAGCACATGGGCTCCCTGGTCTCAGTCTCTCTCTCGCTCTCTTTCTCTCCCTCTCCTCCAGGAACTCAGCAGCCACGTCAATTATTCAAGCCTAACAAGCTGTGGGAACACCAAACTCAATTGCGCATTTTAATTAAATCTCTCTCTTGTTCTTTGCTTTGAGGAAGAAGTGTTAATGCCAACACTCAATAAAAATCTATAAAAATGTTCAACAATGCCTGCACAGACTGAGAACTGAATGTCAACACCCGGATACTCTCCAACTACTACAGCTGTCATATAGAGAGTGTGCTGACTTTCTGTGTCCTGGCCTGGTTCACTGGGCTGTCAGCAGCCAACAAGGGCATCCTCAGGAGAACTGTAAACCTGGGGTCCAAGCTCTGTGGGCTGCATTGCCGATGGCTTCAGGGCCTCTATGATAGACGGGTAAGGGACAAGGCCAAACGCATCATAGAGGACCCTACACACAATCTTGAATAGGAGCAAGGCAAGTTTCATTCCGATGGCCATCAGGCTGCTGAACAGTGGGACATAGGACAGATGTAGACCAATACATGGTCGGGCAGTAGACTGCAGAGACGGAATAATGATGTTGTACATTAATTCATCTTTCCAGTGTTTTCCATATTGAATGTATTATAGTGTATTGTATTGTGTATTTGTATGCTGGCTTCACAAAATGAATTTCCATGTATATCGTATGGTATGATATGTGGAGTGATGATGTCATGATGTACGGTGTAACAGGACTCAGTCCACTAAGACAGAGAGGTCCCTTGACAGGGGAGTGAGGGGAGGAAGGTGGAAGGTGAACCAAAACAGGTGTAACATGTTAGAGGAGGTGCTGTGGGGTCTAATGCTGTGCCAGCTCTCTTGTCTCTACTGCTTGCTTTCAGGTCATTCCTGGAGTGGGGGAATGATTGTGTTTCCAAATAATTTAATCAAATTATCTCCTGTTATTGAAATACTTTATTTAAGCAACTTACAGTACATACAGTTCATTATTTAAATAATCGGGACAGTACTTTGTTTTTTGTTTTTGTATGTATTTTTAAATATTTGATTTGTTCAAGTGACAGTAGAAAGTGAGATGGATTTCAACCAAGACAGCAGCATGGGCAAACAATGTTTGAGACAAATATCAGACATACTGTAACAACGTACAGACATAAACACACCATAAAAAAGTTTTCAATTACAGAAACATACAAGCATCATAGATAAAAAACACTTTTTGCCATGATCCGTTCTGATTTTAGGAACCGCTAAAAGTAAGTAGGAGTGAGACCGTAACTGGTATTTATTTTCTGACCTTATCAAAGAAGAACAGAGATAAAGTGGCAGTTTTCCCAAAATGGCCTTACAGATCATAGTATACCAATGTTTAAGCCTACGTAGAGTCAACAAAGACCAGCCAGCAGCACTATGGAGATCACAGTGATGTGTCAGATGCTTTTGGTTGGTAATAAACCTAAGAGTTGCATGATACACAGAATCAAGCGCCTTCAGGGTAGTGCTTGAGGTCTGCATATAAATGACATCACTGTAGTCCAAGACAGACAGGAATGTACACCGTACCAGCTCTTTTCTGGCCTCCAAAGAAATGAAGCCTTATGCCGGTAATAAAAACCTATTCTCAATTTGAGCTTCTTTACCAGGTTCTCAACATGATTAGTGAAGCTCAGCTTCTCACCCATCCAAACTCCCAGATATCTGTACGTCTTGACTTGCTCTATGGAATTTCCTTCCAAGGTAGTAATGGCATGGTTTTCAGAGTGTTTAGTATTGGAAAATACCATGTATTTTGTTTTAGAGGAATGATGTTAAAAGCTGTTTGAGCTTTTTCAATAGAAATCAGTGTCATCCGCACTACATTTTTACATCAGCTGTCTCAATATGTCTCCCAATGTTGTTGATCTAGATAATAAACAACAGGGGACCTAAAATTGATATTTGAGGAACACTTGAGTGCAGCTCTATGATGTCAGACTTACAACCATCTGCCTTATCAAACTGGGTTCTATTTGACAGGTAGTTCACAAACCACTCTAGAGCATGACCAGTAATCCCAATACATTTCAGTCTCTGCACCAATACAGTATATTCCACAGTGTCAAATGCCTTTGACAAATCTATGAACACAGATACACAATGCAACTTCTTATCCAGAGCACAGTGAATATCATCCAAAACCTTAAATGTTGTTGTAACAGTGCTGTGGCTTGACCTGAAACCTGATTGCATACCACTCAAAATATTGTTTTCCTGAAGGTAGGCCTTAAGCTGCTTATTGACTAGGAACTCCAATACTTTTGCCAAAACAGACAATTTAGATATGGGTCAATAGAGTGGAATCACCACCTTTCAAAACAGGTTGGACAAAAGCCATCCAATCATCAGCCGTATCAGACCTTCTTGCTTTAGCCCACACAGCATTCTGTTTCCTTATGATTTCAGCTAGTTCACCTGAGAACCAAGGGTTGTCTCTGCCCTTAATTCTGTATTGTTTGAAGGGGCATGGTTGTTGCATACAGTGCATTCGGAAAGTATTGATTTTTTCCAAATTTTGTTACGTTACAGCCTTATTCTATAAAATAAAATAAATAAATAAATATTGTTATTTATTTTGCTCATTTGCACCCCAGTATCTCTATTTGCACATCATCTTTTGCACATCTATCATTCCAGTGTTAATACTAATTGTAATTATTTTTTACACTATAGTCTATTTATTGCCTTACCTCCATAACTTGCTACATTTGCACACACTGTATATATATTTTCTGTGGTATTTTTGACTTTATGTTTTGTTTTACTCCATATGTAACTCTGTGTTGTTGTTTTTATCGCACTGCTTTGTTTTATCTTGGCCAGGTCGCAGTTGTAAATGAGAACTTGTTCTCAACTGGCTTACCTGGTTAAATAAAGGTGAAAAAATAAATGTTTTGATTAAATCAGGGTTTTTCTCATCAATCTCAAATCAAATCAAATTTTATTTGTCACATACACGTTTTTAGCAGATGTTATTGCGGGTGTAGCGAAATGCTTGTGCTTCTAGCTCCGACAGTGCAGTCATATCTAACAAGTAATATCTAACAATTTCACAGCATATACCCAATACACACACATCTAGTAAGGAATGGAATTTAAGAATATATACATATATGGACAAGCAATGACAGAGCGGCATGGACTAAGATACAATATAATATTATAGAATAGAATGCAGTATATACATATGAGATGAGTAGTGCAAGATATGTAAACATTATTAAAGTGACTAGTGTTCCATTTCTTAAAGTGGCCAGTGATTTCAATAGGCTGCAGCAGCCTCTAATGGGCTAGTGATGGCTATTTAACAGTCTGATGGCCTTGAGATAGAAGCTGTTTTTCATTCTCTCGGTCCCAGCTTTGATGCACCTGTACTGACCTCGCCTTCTGGATGATAGCGGGGTGAACAGGCAGTGGCTCGGGTGGTTGATGTCCTTGATTATCTTTTTGGCCTTCCTATGACATCGGGTGCCGTAGGTGTCTTGGAGGATGGGTAGTTTGCCCCCGGTAATGCGTTCGGCAGACCGCAACACCCTTTGGAGAGCCCTGTGGTTGCGGCGGTGCAGTTGCCGTACCAGGCGGTGATACAGCCCGACAGGATGCTCTCAATTGGGCATCTGTAAAAGTTTGTGAGGGTTTTAGGTGCCAAGCCAAATTTCTTCAGCCTCCTGAGGTTGAAGAGGCTCTGTTGCGCCTTTTTCACTACACTGTTTCTCCCAATCTACACACAATACCCTGTAATGACAAAGCAAAAACAGGTTTTTAGAAATGTTTGCTAATTTATTAAAAATAAAAGACTGAAATATCACATTTACTTAAGTATTCAGATCCTTTACTCAGTACTTTGTTGAATCACCTTTGGCAGTGATTACAGCCTAGATCAGGGGTGTCAAACTCATTTTAGCTCAGGGGCCACATGGAGGAAAATCTATTCCCAAGTGGGCCGGACCGGAAAAATCATGGTATATATAACTTAAAAACAACAACTTCAGATTGTTTTCTTTGTTTTAATACGATCAACATACAACATAAAGCTGGAGTCTGAGGACAGTGTGTCCAAAATAGTACAAGCACAACATCACTATTAATCATAAAACACGTCAAGTTTATTTGAAAATTCTAAAGAAAAAGAACACACAAACACACAATGCCTCAGTGATTAACAGAACTGTTTCACAGATCACAGAACTATATCAGGGTGTCATTTCTCAGGCAGAAATGTAGATAAAAATAATGAAATCCTGTTCCCCAAACAAGTGCAAGAACCACAGAGTCAAGAATAGGTTAAATATACAAATAAAATAAAATCAATTAAAAACAATAGCACATCAACATAAAAACATATAAACATAAAGCTGGAGCCTGAGGACAGTGTCCAAAAGCACAACATCACTATTAATCATAAAACACCTCAAGTTATTTGAAAGTTCTGAGGACAAAGAACACACAAACACACAATGTCTCAGTGATTCACAGAAGTATATCACAGAACTATATCAGGGTGTCATTTCTCAGGCAGAAATGTAGATAAAAATAATGAAATCCTGTTCCCCAAACAAGTGCAAGAACCACAGAGTCAAGAATAGGTTAAATATACAAATAAAATAAAAATCAATTAAAAACAATAGCACATCAACATAAAAACATATAAACATAAAGCTGAAAGCATTGCTCAAACTCCCGTAACAGTCCTGTTATTTTATTTTTGAACCGCTTCATGTCTGCCACATGTTGGGTCGCGCACACATTTTTCAGACAGGGGAAGTGAGCTGCATCACCACCGGCAAGTTGCGTATCCCACAATGACAGCTTCAACTTGAAAGAACTTATGCTGTCATAATACTGCGTGACAACTTTGTTGCGCCCTTGCAGCTGTTTGTTCAAGTTATTCAGGTGCTCTGTAACATCCACCATAAATGCAAGGTCCTGCATCCATTCTGCGGAATGAAATTCTAACACTGGTTTGCCCTTTTCTTCCATGAACTGTTCAATTTCTTCTCGTAAATCAAAGAAACGCCTCAGCACAGCACCTCGGCTTAACCATCTTACCTCAGTGTGGTATGGCAGGCCATAGATGTGGTCTTTCTCTCTGAGAAGGCTGTCAAACTGACGGTGATTCAGGCTTCTGGATCGGATGAAATTAACAGTTTGGATGACCACCTTCATGACGTTATCCATCTTTAATGACTTGCAACACAAAGCCTCCTGGTGCAAAATACAGTGAAAAGTCAAAAAATCACGTCCTCCATTTGCAGATTGCACTTTCTCTCTGAACTTTGTCACAACGCCTGGTTTTTTCCCGATCATTGAGGGCGCACCATCTGTAGCCAGGCTGACAGCGCGGGACCAGTCCACTCCGACCCTGTCCAGCGCGCCGACAAGTGCGGTAAAAATATCAGCTGCTGTCGTTGTATCTGTCATCGGCACCAACTCCACGAACTCCTCGGTGACGGTCAATGTGTCATCAACTCCGCGGATGAAAATGGCCAGTTGTGCAACATCTGTAATGTCCGTGCTTTCATCAATTGCAACCGAAAACGCAATAAATGACTTTACTTTTTGCTTCAACTGGCTGTCCAAATCCAATGAAAGATCGGAAATCCTGTCTGCAACTGTGTTTCTTGTCAGGCTGATATTTGCAAAAGCCTGCCGCTTTTCAGGGCACACAATCTCCGCTGCCTTCATCATGCATGTTATTACAAATTCACCCTCACTAAATGGTTTTGAAGCCACTGCGATTTCATTAGCAATGAGGTAGCTAGCTTTCACTGCAGCGTCACTGATGTCTCGGCTGTGAGTAAACACAGACTGCTGTTTCTTCAGACCCGCCAACAGTTCATTCACCTTCTCTCATCTCCGCTGTCCTTGAAAGTTGTCATATTTGTCGGCATGAAGACTCACATAGTGGCGACGAAGGTTATATTCTTTCAGCATAAATAGGATGACCATTTTTCTTGGAACATTCTGCACTCTGCGTCCACTTTTCTCTTTTTTGACAGAGACATATTGGGGCAATGAGGGTGCCAAAACACATAATGTTAAAAGTAGAAGCCGTAATAAATATTGCGGGCAAAACAAAGTAGCTCATTGGCTGCACGTGCTTGACCTACTTGCTCTGCCCCGGTATAAACAGTTTGCTTGCTTAACACAATTGCTATTGCGCCATCCAGTGGACGCAATTGGAACAGCAGTTTATTTTATTGAAAAATTGCAGCGCATTTTTATACTTTACAAAATTATAATACATTTGTTTTAATTTTTTTTTTATCAACTCGCGGGCCGGATTAAACCCGTTTGCGGGCCTGATCCGGCCCGCGGGCCGGACGTTTGACACCCCTGGCCTAGATTCTTCTTGGATATGACGCTACAAGCTTGGCACACCTGTATTTGGGAAGTTTCTCCCATTCTTCTCTGCAGATCCTCTTAAGCTCTGTCAGGTTGGATGGGGAGCGTCGCTGCACAGCTATTTTCAGGTCTCTCCAAAGATGTTCGATTGGGTTCAAGTCCGGGCTCTGGCTGGACCATTCAAGGAAATTCAGAGACTTGTCCCGAAGCCACTCCTGCGTTGTCCTGGCTTTGTGCTTAGGGTCATTGTCCTGTTGTAAGGTCAACCTTCGCCCCCAGTCTGAGGTCCTGAGCGCTCTGGAGCAGGTTTTCATCAAGGATCTTGCTGTACTTTACTCCGTTCATCTTTCCTTCAATCCTGACTAGTCTCCCAGTCCCTGCCGCTGAAAAACATCCCCACAGCATGATGCTGCCACCACCATGCTTCACCGTAGGGATGGTGCCAGGTGTCCTCCAGACGTGATGCTCGGCATTCAGGCCAAATAGTTGGTTTCATCAAACCAGAGAATCTGGTTTTTCATGATCTGAGAGTCCTTTAGGTGCCTTTTGGCAAACTCCAAGCAGGCTGTCATGTGCCTTTTACTGAGGAGTGGCTTCCGTCTGGCCACCCTACCATAAAGGCCTGATTGGTGGAGTGCTGCAGAGATGGTTGTCCTTCTGGAAGATTCTCCCATCTTCACAGAGGAACTCTGGAGCTCTGTCAGAGTGACCATTGGGTTCTTGGAAACCTCCCTGACCAAGGCCCTTCCCCGATTGCTCAGTTTGGCCAGGCGGCCGGCTCTAGGAAGAGTCTTGGTGGTTCCAAACTTCTTCCATTTAAGAATGATGGAGGCCACTGTGTTCTTGGGGACCTTCAATTCTGCAGACATTTTTCAGTACCTTTCCCCAGATCTGTGTCTTGACACAATCCTGTCTTGGAGCTCTACGGACAATTCCTTCGACCTCATGGCTTGGTCTTTGCTCTGACATGCACTGTCAACTGTGAGACATAATATATAGACAGGTGTGTGCCTTTCCAAATCATGTCCAGTCAATTCAATTTATGACAGGTGGACTCCAATCAAAATTTAGAAACCTCTCAAGGATGATCAATAGAAACAGGATGCACCTGAGCTCAATTTCGAGTCTCAAAGCAAAGGGTCTGAATACTTTTTTTATTTTTATTTTTATAAATTAGCAAACATTTCTAAAAACCTGTTTTCACTTTGTCATTATGGGGTATTGTGTGTAGATTGATGAGGGAAAAAAAGTATTTAATCAATTTTAGAATAAGGCTGTAACTTAACAAAATGTGGATAAAGTTAAGGGGTCTGAATACTTTCCGAATCACTGTACATCCTGGAATGCTTTGTGGAAGTAAGAAAAGGCTAATTGAACAGAGGGAGACAGAGTAAGGGCCAAGGTAGGATTCGTAACACCGTCGCCAGCGGGTATGTGTGGTCCGGCAGCAGCACTACCACAAGACCAGACTCTGGTACGTTGACATTTACATAGCTATTCAAATATAACCACTCAGTTTTTTTCTATTTGGTTCTGCCACTAGAAACCATCCCATAGCCATAAACATGTAGTTCCAATGGCTCAGTGGGTAGAGCATGGTGCTGGCAACACCAGGGTTTGATTCCCACATGGGCCACATATAGTGAATAAATGTGACATGCTGTATATCAGGGGTGTCAAACGTCCGGCCCGCAAACGGGTTTAATCCGGCCCGCGAGATGATAAAAAAAAAAATATATATATATATATATATATTATAATTTTATAAAGTATAAAAATGCGCTGCAATTTTTCAATAAAATAAACTGCTGTTCCAATTGCGTCTACTGGATGGCGCAATAGCAATTGTGTTAAGCAAGCAAACTGTTTATACCGGGGCAGAGCAAGTAGGTCAAGCACGTGCAGCCAATGAGCTACTTTGTTTTGCCCGCAATATTTATTACGGCTTCTACTTTTAACATTATGTGTTTTGGCACCCTCATTGCCCCAATATGTCTCTGTCAAAAAAGAGAAAAGTGGACGCAGAGTGCAGAATGTTCCAAGAAAAATGGTCATCCTATTTATGCTGAAAGAATATAACCTTCGTCGCCACTATGTGAGTCTTCATGCCGACAAATATGACAACTTTCAAGGACAGCGGAGATGAGAGAAGGTGAATGAACTGTTGGCGGGTCTGAAGAAACAGCAGTCTGTGTTTACTCACAGCCGAGACATCAGTGACGCTGCAGTGAAAGCTAGCTACCTCATTGCTAATGAAATCGCCGTGGCTTCAAAACCATTTAGTGAGGGTGAATTTGTAAAAACATGCATGATGAAGGCAGCGGAGATTGTGTGCCCTGAAAAGCGGCAGGCTTTTGCAAATATCAGCCTGACAAGAAACACAGTTGCAGACAGGATTTCCGATCTTTCAGTGGATTTGGACAGCCAGGTGAAGCAAAAAGTAAAGTCATTTATTGCGTTTTCGGTTGCAATTGATGAAAGCACGGACATTACAGATGTTGCACAACTGGCCATTTTCATCCGCGGAGTTGATGACACATTGACCGTCACCGAGGAGTTCGTGGAGTTGGTGCCGATGACAGATACAACGACAGCAGCTGATATTTTTACCGCACTTGTCGGCGCGCTGGACAGGGTCGGAGTGGACTGGTCCCGCGCTGTCAGCCTGGCTACAGATGGTGCGCCCTCAATGATCGGGAAAAAAGCAGGCGTTGTGACAAAGTTCAGAGAGAAAGTGCAATCTGCAAATGGAGGACGTGATTTTTTGACTTTTCACTGTATTTTGCACCAGGAGGCTTTGTGTTGCAAGTCATTAAAGATGGATAACGTCATGAAGGTGGTCATCCAAACTGTTAATTTCATCCGATCCAGAAGCCTGAATCACCGTCAGTTTGACAGCCTTCTCAGAGAGAAAGACCACATCTATGGCCTGCCATACCACACTGAGGTAAGATGGTTAAGCCGAGGTGCTGTGCTGAGGCGTTTCTTTGATTTACGAGAAGAAATTGAACAGTTCATGGAAGAAAAGGGCAAACCAGTGTTAGAATTTCATTCCGCAGAATGGATGCAGGACCTTGCATTTATGGTGGATGTTACAGAGCACCTGAATAACTTGAACAAACAGCTGCAAGGGCGCAACAAAGTTGTCACGTAGTATTATGACAGCATAAGTTCTTTCAAGTTGAAGCTGTCATTGTGGGATACGCAACTTGCCGGTGGTGATGCAGCTCACTTCCCCTGTCTGAAAAATGTGTGCGCGACCCAACATGTGGCAGACATGAAGCGGTTCAAAAATAAAATAACAGGACTGTTACGGGAGTTTGAGCAATGCTTTCAGCTTTATGTTTATATGTTTTTATGTTGATGTGCTATTGTTTTTATTTTATTTGTATATTTAACCTATTCTTGACTCTGTGGTTCTTGCACTTGTTTGGGGAACAGGATTTCATTATTTTTATCTACATTTCTGCCTGAGAAATTACACCCTGATATAGTTCTGTGATATACTTCTGTGAATCACTGAGACATTGTGTGTTTGTGTGTTCTTTGTCCTCAGAACTTTCAAATAACTTGAGGTGTTTTATGATTAATAGTGATGTTGTGCTTTTGGACACTGTCCTCAGGCTCCAGCTTTATGTTTATATGTTTTTATGTTGATGTGCTATTGTTTTTAATTGATTTTATTTTATTTGTATATTTAACCTATTCTTGACTCTGTGGTTCTTGCACTTGTTTGGGGAACAGGATTTCATTATTTTTATCTACATTTCTGCCTGAGAAATGACACCCTGATATAGTTCTGTGATCTGTGAAACAGTTCTGTTAATCACTGAGGCATTGTGTGTTTGTGTGTTCTTTTTCTTTAGAATTTTCAAATAAACTTGACGTGTTTTATGATTAATAGTGATGTTGTGCTTGTACTATTTTGGACACACTGTCCTCAGACTCCAGCTTTATGTTGTATGTTGATCGTATTAAAACAAAGAAAACAATCTGAAGTTGTTGTTTTTAAGTTATATATACCATGATTTTTCCGGTCCGGCCCACTTGGGAATAGATTTTCCTCCATGTGGCCCCTGAGCTAAAATGAGTTTGACACCCCTGCTGTATATGCACACACACAGACTAGAAACAGTGAAAGAGACAGTCACACATTCAACCTTTACCGTGAACGCGCACATACACATAAACTCATACAAGTCCCTGTGTGTGTGTGTGTGTGTGTGTGTGTGTGTGTGTGTGTGTGTGTGTGTGTGTGTGCGTGCGTGCGTCCGTGTGTGTGTTTGGGAATGCTGTATGACTCTGTCAATGTCAACAGTTCTGTAAGTCACATTGGATAAAACAACTGCTAAATGCCTATGTCATTATTACTATGGTAGACAGCTGGAATGAGCCAATACAGTATACAGGAAAACAAACTGGAAAAAGGAAGAGAGACAGACACACATTCACCCTTTACACTTAGAAACTCACACTATACACCTGTCCTGTCTGCACCTATAAGGTTAACGTTACTGCAACATAGGATTTGGCCCTGTGGTCTCAGCAATTATAAATGCAGACTATCTTGTCATTGAAGACAGGTGACGCTGTCCTTTGGTTTCAGGTCTCAAATACACACACACGCACACACACACACCTCTTATCTTTCTACCTCTATGTTTAGCCTACTGCGAGATACAAATTATACCCAAAGAAATAACAAATGGGTTGGATGATTCCAGGCTCTGCTGAATTCCACATGACCAGAAACATATATTTAGCTAGGGCCTAGAGTTTTTCCTGGTCCGGTCACCTAGTCAGGGGGACTTGGCTAGTGGGCTCTAATGATGAGAGGTCTATGAGTCTATCAGAGATGTGCTGCTGTGTCATAGAGATTGATGACTCATCATGGATATAACCCGTTTCAGCATGGACATTGCCATTGAGTGCTTCCACCATGCTTCCGCCATTTTAAAGTAGTCAAAGTAGTCAACTGGGCAGGGATTGCAATGGGTTGTAGCCTCAATCGAACTGCCCATGCTGTCACAGACGCTATAATAGCACAGATATAAAGATGAGTCCTCTATCTATCTCTATGTGGTGTGCTGACATCTTTCCCTTTCCCAGCTTCTCCAGACGTCATCATGGTAGTAGGAGGCCCTCTAGTGGATGTATGATGGAGTGCAGCAGAACAGTATTTCAGGATTCAAATCAAATCAAATTGTATTTGTCACATGCGCCGAATACAACAGGAGCAGACCTTCCAGTGAAATGCTTACTTACAAGCCCTTAACCAACAATGCAGCTTTAAGAAAGAATACCCCCCCCCAAAAAAAAAATTCACAAACAAATATACAATATAAAATAATACAAAATAAAAGTAAAAAAGAACCGAGTCAATGTGCGGGGGCACCGGTTAGTTGAGTGAGGGGGGGGGGGGGGATAGAAGCTGTTTAGAAGCCTCTTGGACCTAGACTTGGCGCTCCGGTACTGCTTGCCGTGCAGTAGCAGAGAGAACAGTCTATGACTAGGGTGGCTGGAGTCTTTGACAATCTTTAGGGCCTTCCTCTGACACCGCCTCGTATAGCGGTCCAGGATGGCAGGAAGCTTGGCCCCAGTGATGTACTGGGCTGTACGCACTACCCTCTGTAGTGCCTTGCGGTCGGAGGCCGAGCAGTTACCATACCAGACAGTGATGCAACCAGTCAGGATGCTCTCGATTGTGCAGCTGTAGAACCTTTTGAGGATCTGATGACCCATGCCAAATCTTTTCAGTCTCCTTAGGGGGAAGAGGTTTTATCGTGCCCTCTTCACGACTGTCTTGGTGTGCTTGTGTAAGGGTTGGGGTGAGGTGTGACCCAGGCGCGGTGCAGGATAGACAGTAGGCAGTAGGCAGAGATGGTGAAACAAGGATCTTTACTGGTGGTCCCAAAACCAGGATACAAAAGAATGGACTTGTCACGAAAAAATTAAGGAGGAGCAAATTGGTCTCCAAAAACAGGCTGACAGCAAACATTCGAAATACTAACTATGACTGAAAACAACAATGAAACAGGGAGAACACTTCTCAAGTACCTGTACATATGTCTCGTGATCGGACACTGATTAGTACTGTTTGGCATCGAGAACTAGCAGAGAAAACAGAGCAAGGGAACACAGGAAAGTGAGGGCGCTAATGAGCGAGCTAGGATGGATGTAGTCAATATAACTATTTGTTCAGCACTTTTGAAATGTACAGCGTCAGAATTCAGAACATGGGCCGTTCTTACAGTATTCTCCCTGTACACCAAGTTAGAACCGTAGGATAAATAAAGGGGGATATAAGCGGACAATGAAAGCTCTTACAATATTTGATGATAACATTTCTCTAAAACAGGCTATAGGCCATGGGCGGTGTGTTCAATAGGGCGATATGGGCGACGCACTGCCAAACGGGAAAAGGAAGGGAATTTTTTTCTAATCAATTATATCACGGCAACAGTAGTTATCAGTGTTCACGTCTGATCTGCCAGCCACTAAATATCAAATCAGGCTAAAGTCGTGCTTCAAATGGCCCCGCCCGTTTTTGGGGCGATTTCAGTCAAGTTGAAAATCGCCCAGAAGTCTCTCATAGCCTGTCATGTAAAATCTATTTTTTTCAAATTTCAAAGCTTTCAATACATTCTCTATGGGTGTCTGTGGGCATGCACTTACGCGCTTTCGTCATACGTGACGTAACCATGAACGTAACTAAGACAATGGCGGCTAGCAGCGTCTCTGTTGTGACCTGCAGTGTGGCGTTATTTTATGTTTTTAATTTGTAGACTTAGTTTACAAACATTCTGCAAACATTCTGCTTTGAACTGATCTTTCGGTTTTGGACTGATCTTGTTGATCGTGTACATACCCGCTACGAACGGACTAAATAATGAAAACGCTGCAGGCAGCTGTAATCCCAATACAGCTGGGAGACTTGGCTGGATGACAGAGTCCCGGACAGAGAAGTGGAGCCGGCCACCTTCACCCTGGTCAGAGCGGACCGCGATCCTGGTAAGAGAGCGACTCTGTACCCCGACATTGAACTGCTTTCTGTGTCATTGCGACCTTACTATCAATTCAATTCAATTTAAGGGCTTTATTGGCATGGGAAACGTGTGTTAACATTGCCAAAGCAAGGGAAGTAGATAGTAAACAAAAGTGAAATAAACAATAAATATTAACAGTAAACATTACACTCAGAAGTTTCAAAAGAATAAAGACATTTCAAATGTCATATTATGTATATATACAGTGTTGTTACAATGTGCAAATAGTTAAAGTACAAATGGGAAAATAAATAAACATAAATATGGGTTGTATTTACAATGGTGTTTGTTCTTCACTGGTTGCCCTTTTCTTGTGGCAACAGGTCACAAATCTTGCAGCTGTGATGGCACACTGTGGTTTTTCACCCAGTAGATAAGGGAGTTTATCAAAATTGGGTTTGTTTTCGAATTCTTTGTGGATCGCTGTAATCTGAGGGAAATATGTGTCTCTAATATGGTCATACATTTGGCAGGAGGTTAGGAAGTGCAGCTCAGTTTCCACCTCATTTTGTGGGCAGTGTGCACATAGCCTGTCTTCTCTTGAGAGCCAGGTCTGCCTACGGCGGCCTTTCTCAATAGCAAGGCTATGGTCACTGAGTCTGTACATAGTCAAAGCTTTCCTTAAGTTTGGGTCAGTCACAGTGGTCAGGTATTCTGCCACTGTGTACTCTCTGTTTAGGGCCAAATAGCATTCTAGTTTGCTCTGTTTTTTTGTTTGTTCTTTCCAATGTGTCAAGTAATTCTCTTTTTGTTTTCTCATGATTTGGTTGGGTCTAATTGTGTTGTTGTTGTTGTTGTTGTTGTCCTGGGGCTGTGTGGGGTCTGTTTGTGTTTGTGAACAGAGGCCCAGGACAAGCTTACTTAGGGGACTCTTCTCCAAGTTCATCTCTCTGTAGGTGATGGCTTTGTTATGGAAGGTTTGGGAATCGCTTCCTTTTAAGTGGTTACTATCTGCCCCGTGAGTTCCCCCAATTGTTTGTTACCGTTGTGTACTGTTGATAATCACAAGTTTACTGGAGAACTGAGACCAAGTAGAGACTTTGGACAGGGTGGATATGGTATAATAAAGGCAGTTTATTCAGAGGTAAAGATATCTGGAATCGCGTGCACGGACTCGTTCGTGCACGCGAGTAAAGTAAAAGTGTCCTGTCTTAGGTCAGCTAGGATCACCACTCCTTGGCCACCTGCTGACAAGGCTGACAAGATAGGACTCTTTTGTCCATTGTTATAGGATAGGAACAGAAACAAACGCCCAACACAAAATGGGTCATGCACAAGATTTTAGTCAGACCAAGCTATAACATTATATATTTACTACGACAGTACATTCAACCAAAAGCTAATATAACAAAGGCATCAGAGTTTATTTATAATCTGTCACAGAAACTGGAATCCATCTCCCCAGATCAGTCAATAAATGCTTCTGGTATTGACTTATATGCTGCCCCTGTCTTCATGTTGTTGCTGGACATATCTTTTTTAAAATGTGTGTAGGTCACCTAAATCATCAGAAAAATTGCCCCTCCTGAGAATTTTTTCAGGAGCCGCCACTGCTATAGGCTACATGTGCACCACCAAGTCAGAACAGTAGGCTAAGTTATGAGGGTGAAAGGGACCAAATTATTAGTGTGAGGCACATGGGCTACTAACAGTTTACTACACAACATACACTTAGTATTACTTTCTTGACTACAGTATACATATCTCCCTGGCATATTTCATCATTTATGTAGCAGCATACAATACATTTTTGGACTCACCTTGTTGTGCTGTGCTCACTTGAACAGAAGGTGGCACGGCGGTCCTTCTTCTGGGCTCTAGAAAGAGGCCCAAAATCTCTATATGGAATTCCGAGTTCAAAATTATTTTCCATATTTTCCCAGTCGGAGCTAGTTTTATCCGAGTTCCCAGTTGTCTTGAACTAACTGAAGTCTGAGATTTCCCAGTTCCGAGTTTCCAGTTGTTTTGAGTGTTGGAGTGTGCCCTTGGCTATCCATAAATAAAAAATAAATAAAACTGTGCCATCTGGTTTGCTTAATATAAGCAATTTGAAATGATTTATACTTAAGTATATCTTTGCACTTACATTTACTTTTGATACTTAAGTATTTTTTAAAACCAAATACTTTTAGACTTTTACTCAAGTAGTATTTTACTGGGTGACATTCACTTTTACTTGCTCTGCCCCACCTGCCCTGAATAACGCGTCGCCGCTGCTGCTGATATTAAGCAATAACTGCAGTAGCTACAGTGTATTAGACCAGGACTAGTCATTAGCTGCATATGGAGAAATTTAGCTTTATACACACAAAATCGTACCTGGTCTGGATGGACCTGACCAAATCAAAGATTTCGGTGGCAGCTACTCCTCTGTGAGCAAATCACCGGATGTGACGTAAGGACACCGAGTCGGGCATCCTTCCTTTTGGTCCCAGGCTGCACGTAGCTGCGGCGGTCTGACAACATAACGTCTTCAGAAGTCAGCTGTTGCTGGATTATTGGTTGTAATTTTTATTTTGGAGGGCACTAACCACCCGACAATATGCCCATGTACCAGGTAAAGCCCGTCTTTGGGGTTGACGTAAAGATTAATTTGCCAACCTGCATGTACAAGTTACAGAATATCCACGCGCAGGGAAGTGCAAGTGGCTGCTCCGAACATGCGCTTCAGGTAACTAATTTCATTCCGTCCATAAACGGACAAGCTAATCTCACTAATGTCATAAATTAACTAGCCAGCTAATAAATGTGACATTTTGTCGTCAAAAATGAGCTAGCTACATAGCCCCACCCCCACAACAACAACTATCAGCAGCTAGTTAGCTAACGTTAGCCTAGCTTCAATCCTACCAATCTCGGCTGATGCAATGATGTGTGGATGAGTTAGCAACTGTAGCTAGATGTTTTGGTTGTGCACCTCAGAATGTGTCAGGACGTTACCAGTACACTACTCAGAAAATATATTTGCCTCTACAGAGTAAATTAGATTTTAGCAGCCAGCATATGATCTGCACAGTTCAGACCTTTTGTGTCCTAGACTGAGTCTGGATTATATGGGTGGGTGTACTGACTGCCAGGAATGTACTACTGTAGCTAGCTAACGTTGGCGAGACCGCAGCAACAACATGTCATTATACAGTATGATGAACAGCTAGGTTATATAGCCGAGTAGTCTATTCTAGTAGACTTTTTCTAAATGATGGCATGCCATGTAACGTTAAGCTAATGGATTCAGCCATAGCCGAACGTTATTTATAATGTTGCTAGCTGGCTATAGAAATGGCTCTGAATTCAGCCTTATCGACAATGACTCTCCGTTTACAATCATCCGACCAAATTATCTAGTTAGTTTATAAGAATGCCTCAATGCCACAGAAAATGCCACATTTCTCTTTTCACGTTTGGCGTTTTGTTGACAGCTCACCTAAAGACTTCCTCAGTAAACACAGCTTTCTTGGCAATCAACCCCTTCACCCCTCTCAGTATTCATTCCCCCTCAAACAATTATCTGACTGACTACATAGCTAGTCCCTCAGTGTGACATAGGCCTAACCAATGTAACCTCTAATTTTCTAAGGTGGTGAGCAAATTTCAGGTCTGCTGTACGCAAACTTTAATGTTGGGAAAAATCTGTGCAACTTCCAGCTCACATTTACTGTGAACACTGAGGCTGTACCCGCTTTAAGTTACAGTTTTAACAGTGGCCAAGTAGGCTACTGTGACTATTTGATCATAATGTAGGCCTACCAGAGTGACCTACCATCAAAAACAATGGAGAAAATCCATCCATAACATTTAAACTTTGAAATAGCTGTTCTATCATTCAGCCTACAGCAGCAGCCAATGTGTGGTGTTCAATGTAGGCCTACATTCCATGAGACTTTTGAAAAAAAACATGCAGGGCTTAATATTAACCTGTTTATCCATTTGTCCTTAAGACAAGGAGGTGACTGAAAATTTTATTAATAATATAATAATAATAATACCGTATTGGTCCGAATATAAGACGGCCTTTTTTCCCCTCGAAATAGGTCCAAAAAAGTCGGGTCGTCTTATATTCAGGGTCTAGTATTCAGAGCGCAGTTTCTCTTCTTCGGCGCTCCCTTTAAATGTCAATACACATTCGCGGGCACAGATGGCGCCAAAAATTCGTTCCGGACGGAGGGAAGAGGCGTCCTTAACAACCAGCCCGTTACCGGTGTTTAAAGATGGAAAGACAGGCTGACCATTTAGAGACAAGTGGCTCAAAAGTGGGCCAGGTCAATAAACAACAGCGGAGGAGCTATGATGCCAATTTCAAAATAATGGTTGTCAATAAGGCAGAGTCATCTAACAACTGCCAAGCTGCCAAGACATTCGGGGTCACTGAGTGTAATGTAAGAAGATGGCGAGCAGAAAAACAACGTCTAAAAGATGCTAACAGTCAGCGAAAATCCTTCCGTGGTCCTCAAAGTGGTCGTTTCATTGAGGTTGACCGGAGGGTTTTTGAATATGTCAGGGAAAAAAGAAGTGAGGGAATGCCCATTACCAGAGCTGTCATCCAGGTTAAGGCCCTGGAAATCGCCAGAGAGCTCAACATCACTGGATTTAAAGCCAGCCTCGGCTGGTGTCGTAGGATGATGCGGCGTAATGGACTGTCACTTAGACGGAGAACGAGTTTGGCCCAACGCCTGCCGTCAGACTTCGGAGAGAAGCTGCTTTCGTTTCAGCGCTTTGTTATCAACCTGAGGAAGAAGCACTCCTACCCGCTGGATCAGATCGGCAATGCTGATCAGACACCCGTTTATTTCGACATGCCAACATCGGTGACTGTCAATAGAAAGGGAGAAACGTCTGTGTTGGTGAAATCAACGGGCAACGAGAAGAGCCGCGTCACTGTCATGTTGACATGTCTCGCTGGTGGCAGCAAACTCCCCCCGTATGTCATTCTTAAGCGTAAGACTGTGCCAAAGGACCCAATGCCAGCTGGCATTATTGTGCGCGCCCAGGAGAAGGGCTGGATGGAGTCGGGGCTTGTAGTGGACTGGCTAAAGGTTGTGTGGGGCGCACGCTACGGGGGACTGAGGAAGAGGAGGAACATGCTCGTTCTGGATGCGTTCCGCGGACATCTGACTGAGCCCGTGAAAAGTCAGGTGCGAGCAATGAACGGGGATCTTGTGATCATACCAGGGGGAATGACAAGCCAGCTACAGGTGTTGGACGTAGTTGTGAACAAGCCTTTCAAGGATAACCTGCGAAAAAAATACACAGAGTGGCTCCTGTCTGGCAACCACGCACTCACACCGACCGGGAAAATACAGAAGCCGTCAGTCCGTCTACTGTGTGAATGGATCCTGCATGCATGGGATGCTATTCCCTCACAGAGCATCATCGATGGCTTTAAAAAATGTTGCATCTCAAATGCATTGGACGGCAGCGAGGACGACGTGCTTTGGGAGGAGCCGGTGGAAGCGGAGCAGCTGGGGAGCGATGACAGCGAGAGCGAACACAGCGGGGCAGAGGACGTGTGTGAGGGATAGAGAGACATCGGAGGAGAAGTTTGGCGAATTTTTGTTAAGTTTAGTTAAATGTGTGGCCTGTATTTTCTCTGTTATTTAAAAATGTTGCTTTATTATTGCTTGATATTAATTTTGAATCATACTGTACATAGTTTGCCTTTGTGTTTAATTCACTGTGTTTTTAATATTGTTATTTTAAAATAAAATGAAGTTCTTTGTTCGGCAAATCTAGTCTGCAAATCTGTTTTTCTAAATGTTTGTGTTGAAAAACGGGGGGTCGTCTTATAATCAGGGTCGTCTTATATTCGGACCAATACGGTAATATGCCATTTAGCAGACGTTTGTGTTGTTATTGTGTTGTTTGATGCAAGAAACCACTTCACAAAATAAAATGCATTATTATTCCCATACCATTATTACAGAGAATGAGACAAATTATGCTACGCTCTGGCTATTGGCTACTTAGCTTATTCAAGCCTGTGTCAAAATACAACACTGACCCTTTATGACAAAAAAAAAGATATTTTGAAAGATGTCTTGAAATGTATACATTTTGTGCTCTTGTAGGAAGCAATCACTCCCCCATAGCTGACTACAAATAATGTATAACTGGGCTAATAACTCACTAACTAGCAAACAATATGAACAAAATGTGCACACATGGCTACATGCAGCTTTCGCTTTGATCTCAAAACAAGCCCATCTACTCACGACCACAGCGGTAAACACAGTCCAGTTCAAAATAAATGGCACAGATCCATATATGGCAATGGTCTATTTGCATATAGGCCTATTGCAGCTCTGATTGGTTATGCCGCACTGGTCTGTGTAGAGTACAGGCTGAGTCGTGCGCAATAGAATCCTACTCCGAAGCGTTCTGCCTACAACAAAATCTCTTGCATAGTTAGTTTTGTTTCGGTATGTTGCATTGATAGTGGCTAATATTGCGTTGATTCGATCACAATTGCCACAGTAAAGGGAAACGTTGATAGTGTTAACTAACAGGGAAAACGCTAGAAAGTTGAGACGTTCAAACAAGCGGCAGTCCCGGGGGAGCTGCGCGGCAGTCTCGGGGCTACTGCCCGCCCGCGTGCAGCTTGGAGGGAAGATTGGGCTAAGCCAACCATGTTTAGAGAATGATCATGTAATGTGTGTTTGTGTGTATTGTGTTAACACATTTCTTTCACAGGGCCCTGAGGGCAGCGTGGGCGTGTTTGCTTTCTCTTCCTGTCCTGAATAACAGACAGGTTGACCCTGCAGTGCAGGCTTTGGAGCTGCGTCAGCATAAAATCAAGTGTGACCGCTGATGTGTGTGTGTGTGTTTGTCTTAATGTACAGTATATATGTGGTAACCATAGCTATCCATCCCTCCCCCCCCCCCTCCCTCCCCCTGTAGAACGGAGGGACAGAGGTGGACCCTGCGTTCAGAGACCTGGAGGCACGTCAGGATGAGATAATGCGCAGGCTCTATGAGCTGAAGGCAACCGTGGATGGCCTGGCCAAGACCGTGACCACACCGGACGCTGACCTGGACCAGACCGCGACCTCTCTCTCCCAGAGCGCCACAGCCTTCAGAGGCACTGCAGACCTGGACTCCCTACTGGGCAAGGTGAGGAATAGAGCTATTGTCAATTAGAGCTCTGATAGGAATATAGCTCTTGTCAATTAGAGCTCTCATAGGAATAGCAATTAATTAAGTTGAGTTTCACCTATACTCCTATATTGTCTATTTCGGCTATGCCACAACTCAAGATTAGTAGAAACGCCTTATGATGGTATCATCATCATTTGCCCTCTACCCATTAGGACCTGGGTGCCCTCCGGGACATTGTGATCAACGCCAATCCGGCACGACCGCCCCTCACCCTACTGGTGCTCCATGCAATGCTGTGCCAGCGCTACCGGGTGCTCTCCAGCGTGCATGTCCACTCGTCATTGTCCGGTGTGCCCGCGCAGCTCCTCTCCTGCCTGGGGCCGCGCCACACAGACAGCTATGTCCGCCAGAGTTTCCAGCTGGGCTTCACCCTTATATGGAAAGATGGTAAGGGTGGGGGTGGTCAGAGACAGGGTAGTAAAATAGTAGAAGGTTTAGGGGGGGACAGTAGGTGGAGAAATATGGGGTGGGCAGATTGGGTTAAGTGAAGGGGGTGGAGAGACTGGGTAGAAAAATAGTGGAAGGTTGGGAGAGGGGGTAGTTGGAAATTGAGGTGGAGGGGAGGGGGGTAGAAAGAGTAGTGGAGTGAGAGACAGACAGGGTAAGGACAGGATTGTCACCTAGCTTTGAACTGACGTGACTGGGCTATGTTAGGGGATGCGATGTCAGACATACTAGTATAGCTCCTGACAGAGAGTCTGCTCACCATTTACTATTCATATGTCAATGTGTCCTTTCATTGTTAGCTGCTTTCAACATTTTTAACATCTATTTAGATTATCTTTGGATTAAATGTACATTTCTCCTCTCATCCCTTGCCCTCACTCATTGCCCTTTCTCTCTCTATCTGTCTCCCCTCTCTCCTCTCTCTGTCTCCTCTCTCTCTCTCTGTCTCCCCTCTCTCCTCTCTCTCTGTATCCTCTCTCTCTCTGTCTCCCCTCTCTCCTCTCTCTCTGTCTCCTCTCTGTCTCCCCTCTCTCTTCTCTTTCTGTCTCCTCTCTCTCTCTCCGTCTCTCTCTCGCCTCTCTGTCTCCTCTGTCTCGCCCCTCTCTCTCTCTGTCTCGCCCCTCTCTCTCTCTGTCTCCTCTCTCGCCCCCTCTCTCTCTGTCTCCTCTCTCTCTCTGTCTTCTCTGTCTCTCTGTCTCCTCTCTCTCTCTCTCTGTCTCCTCTCTCCCTGTCTCCTCTCTCTCTGTCTCCCCCTCTCTCTCTCTGTCTCCCCTCTCTCTCTGTGTCTCCTCTCTCTGTTTCCCACCTCTCTCTGTCTCCCCTCTCTCTCTCTCTCCCCCTCTCTCTCTCTGTCTCTCCCTCTCTCTCTCTCTCTCTCTCTCTCTCTGTTTCTCTCTGTCTCCCCCCTCTCTCGCTCTGTTTCCCACCTCTCTCTGTCTCCCCTCTCTGTCTCTCTAGTCCCCAAGCTGCAGATGAAGTTCAGCATCCAGAACATGTGCCCCATCGAGGGCGAGGCCAACGTGGCACGCTTCCTGTTCCGCCTCATTGCCCCTTACCCCAGCGACCCCACCCTGGCTACACTGGTGGACAGTTGGGTGGACACGGCCTTCTTCCAGCTGGCCGAGGGCAGCGCTAAGGAGCGGTCTGCCGTACTCCGCGCACTCAACGGCGCTTTGGGTCGCGACCCCTGGCTGGCCGGTCCCGAGCTCTCGCTGGCTGACATCGCCTGTTACTGCTGCGTCCTCCAGACAGGCCCCTCCTCTCCGGCCAACGTCCAACGTTGGCTTAAAGCGTGTGAGAACCTGGGCCACTTTGGCCCGGCCCACCCTCTACTGCAGTGACCACAGCTGCCTAGCAGATCTCAGGGCGCTTCCAGGGAGTAGGTAGAAGATACCCCCTAACCACAGATCCAGAGTCAGATATTGCCCCAGTCCCCTTGTTGGGAATAGGGGATTGTGGGTGAAGTAGTCGGATCCTAGATCTGTGTGTAAGGGTGACTTCTACCTGGAGCGCCACCAGGGCCCAGCCTATGGGGTTTAAATATATCTGCACTGTGCTCAGAACGAAAAGAGAAAAATGGAATACCCAGGCCACGTCCCAATACTCTATAAATGCTCCCTTGCTCACTTGGGTATCTAAGCTTCGCAATGACTGAACAGATATAGATAGTGAAGGCGGTATGGTGGAACCGGAAATGTCATTGTTTCTGCCACATTACTTTCACCTGTTTGTAGTCATTGTGGATTGTTGATTTCTTGAAGGGAGCATTTTAAGATGATTTGGACACTGCCATGGTCATGAGTTGAATTATAAGCTATGAAAAATACAGTAAACACACATACACACATAGATCTCCCTCCCTCCCACCTCGTGCCTAACAAGATGATCTAACGAGATGCTGTGTGTCTGTGTGTCATAATGGGGTGTTACTTGCTGTTTAACAAAAGAAGCGGTTGAAAATTGTGACGCAACAGGACCTACTGATGTGATATCTGCAGTACGAGAAGTAAATCTTTGTAGCGTTTTTGTTCTTAAATCACTAAAATGTCCACTTTGGATCAAACTTTGAGCTGTGGTTTCCCCCGTTTCTTTTGTCAGTATGTATGGTTAGTTTCAACTTTCGTTCATCGCTTGAACCCTACATTTCTTATATAACCTGAGAAAGAATGAGATTTTTACTTCGTGACATCAATGAGTGTAACTACACTGTACAAAACATGACATAGACTGACCAGGTGAATCCAGGTGAAAGATATGATCCGTTATTGATGTCACATGTTAAATCTACATCAATCAGTGTAAATGAAGGGGAGGAAACAGGTTAAAGAAGGATTTTTAAGCCTTGAGACAGTTGAGACATGGATTGTCTATGTGTGCCATTCAGAGGGTGAATGGGCAAGACAAAAGATTGAAGTGCCTTTGAACGGGGTATGGTACTAGGTGCCAGGCGCACCGGTTTGTGTCAAGAACTGCAACGCTGCTAGGTTTTTCATGCTCAACAGTCTCCCGTGTGTATCAAGAATGGTCCACCACCCAAAGGACATCCAGCAAACTGGAGTCAACATGGGCCAGCATCCCTGTGGAACGCTTTTGACACCTTATGGAGTCCATGCCCCAATGAATTGAGGCTGTTCTGAGGGCAAAAGAGGGGGCAATTCAATATTAGGAAGGTGTTCCTAATGTTTTGTAGACTCAGTGTATGTGTTGGGTGTTACACACAGACTAGCCTTAAAGATATAGTTCACCCAAATTACAAAATGACATAGTGGTTTCCTTAACCTGCAAGCAGTCTATGGACAAGGTAAGACATCAATCCATGATTTTGTTTACCTAGTCACTGTCTCGAAATGCTAACTTTTTAGCATATGTGACACAAATCCAATGCAAGTCAATATCCCCTATATTAGTTGTTTTTGCGCTTCGTGTCCGCATCATCTTAAAGTAACTTCATTGAGCTACACAATCACTTTTAGACTCATGAATATGAACTTAATGCCACATCTGATCTACTGTAAGTAAGGTTGGTAAAGGAAGCACTAACTACTACAGTAGGTTGTCTGGGGTTTCACAGCAGGTGTGACAAACTAAGAGGAAGAAAATGTACTGTCTGACTGAAACACTGGTTTTAAATATACTTAAGTATCAAAGTAAATGTAATTGCAAAAATAAACTCATTTCAAATTCCTTATATTAAGCAAACCAGGCAGCACCATTTTTTTTATTTTTATGATATCCAGGGGCATACGTCAACACAGGCATAATTGACAAACGACGCATTTGTGTTTAGTCTGCCAGATCAGAGACAGTAGGGATGACCAGGGATTTTCTCTTGGTAAGCGCTAGAATTGGACTATTGTCCTGTCCTGCTAAGCATTCAAACTGTAATGAGTACTTTTGGGTGTCAGGGAAAATGTATGGAGTAAAAAGTACATGATTTTCTTTAGTAAAAGGTGTCAAAAATATAAATAGTAAAGTAGAGTACAGATACCCAAAAAAACTACTTAAGTAGTACTTTATAAAGTATTTTTACTTAAGTACTTTACACCACTGATTAAACCACATGGATCTGGAAATCTGGATTGCCAAGAAAGTGTGTATTTTTCAGTAGAGTAGTATCCCATCTGTCCAGTAGGTGGCAGGTGAGTCATTTACTATGGCTTGACAAACTAATCTTGTTGGCCTTCCAGTCTCTTCACAGATCAGTTCATCAGTATGCCAAGAGGTGGGAACAGAATAATCCAGCAGGTAAAAAGTTAATTGTTTATACTGTAGACACTTTTCCAAAATACACTTTTCCAAAAGACATTCACTAAACATTAATATACTTACAGTACCAGTCAAAAGTTTGGACACACCTACTCATTCAAGGGTTTTTCTTTATTTGTACTATTTTCTACATTGTAGAATAATAGTGAAGACATCAAAACTATGAAATAACACATATGGAATTGTGTAGTAACAAAAAAAGTGTTAAACAAATCAAAAATATTTTAGATTCTTCAAAGTAGCCACCCTTTGCCTTGATGTTAGCTTTGCACACTCTTGGCATTCTCTCAACCAGCTTCATGAGGAATGCCTTTCCAACAGTTTTGAAGGAGTTCCCACATATGCTGAGCACTTGTTGGCTGCTTTTCGTTAACTCTGGTCCAACTCATCCCAAACCATCTCAATTGGGTTGAGGTCAGGTGACTGTGGAGGCTAGGTCATCTGATGCAGCACTCCATCACTCTCTTTCGTCAAATAGCCCTTACACAGCCTGGAGGTGTGTTTTGGGTCATTGTCCTGTTGAAAAACAAATGATAGTCCCACTAAGCGCAAACCAGATGGGATGGCGTATCACTGCAGAATGCTGTGGTAGCCATGCTGGTTAAGTGTGCCTTGAGTTCTAAATATTTCACAGACAGTGTCGCCAGCAAAGCACCCCCACGCCATCACACCTCCTCCTCCATGCTTCACGGTGGGAACCACACATGCGGAGATCATCCGTTCACCTGCTCTGCGTCTCACAAAGACACGGCGGTTGGAACCAAAAATCTCAAGTTTGGACTCCTCAGACCAAAGGACAGATTTCCACCGGTCTAATGTCCATTGCTCGTGTTTCTTGGCCCAAGCAAGTCTCTTCTTATTATTGGTGTCCTTTAGTAGTGGTTTCTTTGCAGCAATTCGACCATGAAGGCCTGATTCATGCAGTCTCCTCTGAACAGTTGATGTTGAGATGTGCTGTTACTTGAACTCTGTGAAGCTTTTATTTGGGCTGCAATCTGAGGTGTAGTTAACTCTAATGAACTTATCCTCTGCAGCAGAGGTAACTCTGGGTCTTCCTTTCCTGTGGCAGTCCTCATGAGAGCCAGTTTCATCATAGCTCTTGATGTTTTGAGACTGCGCTTGAAGAAACGTTCAAAGTTCTTGAAATTTTCCGTATTGACTGACCTTCTTGTCTTAAAGTAATTATGGACTGTCGTTTCTCTTTGCTTATTTGAGCTGTTCTTGCAATAATATGGACTTGGTCTTTTACCAAATAGGGCTATCTATATTCTGTATACCACCCCTACCTTGTCACAACACAACTGATTGGCTCAAACGCATTAAGAAGGAAAGAAATTCCACATATTCACTTTTAACAAGGCACACCTGTTAATTGACATGAATTCCAGGTGACTATCTCATGAAGCTGGTTGAGAGAATGCCAAGAGTGTGCAAAGCTGTCATTACATTTACATTTTAGTCATTTAGCAGACGCTCTTATCCAGAGCGACTTACAGTTAGTGAGTGCATACATTATTATTTTTTGTAATTTTTTTCATACTGGCCCCCCGTGGGAATCGAACCCACAACCCTGGCGTTGCAAACGCCATGCTCTACCAACTGAGCTACATCCCTGCCGGCCATTCCCTCCCATACCCTGGACGATGTTGGGCCAATTGTGCGCCGCCCCATGGGTCTCCCGGTCGCGGCCGGCTACGACAGAGCCTGGATTTCGAACCAGGATCTCTAGCGGCACAGCTAGTATATTAATTACACTGTAATATTTTCATACCATCTGATCCAGGTAGGAATTTTCTGAATGACAGTCAAGTGAGGAACAGCTACTGTGATGGCACACGCGATGCAACAACAGCCCAAGTGCTGCGCCACTCGGGAGACAAGGCAAAGGGTGGCTACTTTGAAGAATCTCAAATATAAAATAGATGTTTATTTGTTTAACACTTTTGTTTGGTTACTACATGATTCCATATCTGTTATTTCATAGTTTTGATTTCTTCACTATTATTCTACAATGTAGAAAATAGTAAAAATAAAGCAAAACCCTGGAATAAGTAGGTTTATCAAACCTTTGACTGGTATTGTATGTTGTCTGGATATCCTGTTTATCGTCTGTCTGTGTATTGTTGCAGCACCATTTCACTGAGTCATATTCCTGTACATGCAAATATATTTGGCGAATAAAGGTGATTTGTTTGTCTGTCCATCTGTCCGTCCGCCCACCCGTCTGTCTGTGTCTGTCGGTCTGTCTGTCTATCTGCGTGTATCTGTCTGACTGGGCATACGTATTGAACAGGAGTCAGGAGAGTGCAGGGAGTCTCTGTCTTGTCTCCTGGCGACCGCCTGATGAGAGCAAACCTCCTGTCTGTGAGGCTCAGAATACAATGTGAAGGCAGTCACACACGCTGGCACGGTCGGCAGTCAGAGGAAAAACTCCCTGCAGCTGATTTGTTCTGTACACACTACTGTGGGTGTTAGGTCTTGAATAAAATCACTCTTATAGTCTGTTTTGGGGGGAATATAAGAAAGACAAAAAAAACTTGTTTTACTGCTCATCATATAAGGAAAGTTATGATTCCATTCATATTTTAATCTTTATGTTCCTCAGTCTTGACACCACATCAAGAAACAAAGCATTACGCATGTCTCTAATCTGAGCTTCACAGCGTTTACGCAGCAATGGATATTGCTGTTGCATGTTTACTAAAGCTATTTGTCTGCTGTCTGATCACACTCACTGTGGAGTGTGGGGGGATGGGCTTTGGGGAATCAGTGTGTATGTGGGGTGGGGTGGTGGGGGGGGGGGGGGTGTATAGATGAGCGAGGGAGAACACCAGGAATTGCGTGAGCGTCTAAGAAGGGAAAATAAGGTGTATGGTTGAGGGAGGGAGGTGACGTGATATGGACGTATGAAGCAACATCAGGAAGCATGGTTGAGGGGGGAGGTGACGTGGTATGGATGTATGAAGCAACATCAGGGAGTATAGTTGAGGGGGGAGGGGTCGACAGTGAAGAACCCAACAACAACAGAAAGAGGTGGGGGGAGGAGGATAGAACAGTAGATGTTAGGGAGTGGGCTGGACAGAAATATACATGGGAAATCATGAAGGAAAGCGTTGATAAGGGGATAGATTATATTAAAAAGGAGATGCTCCGTTGAAAAATTCTCTAAGATGAATTAGAATCTGAAATGGCAGCATATTCCCTATAAAGTGCTATGGGCCCTGGTCAAAAGTAGTGCACTATAAAGGGAATAGGGGTGCCATTTGGGACACAGACCTAGAGTGAACATGATAATGAATATGATAACAATGACATAAAGACACAACCCTCTACTAATCAATGCCAGGGGAACTGTGCCTAGATCAGCACTCTTACTCTGAGACACTTTTTGAATAAGGACCCAGGAGTTTTTCTTGATCAGGCCACATGGTCATAAAAGACTCCAGGCCCTAATCATTTGCTGTACAGCTTACAGCCTGCCACACAATTAACTGACTCTGTTGCCACAGGGTTTGCTTCCATATCAACTATAGTAAACGCTCCTCAGCTGCAACAGGTAATTGTGCTCTGCTCTCTTCAGACTCCGGTAAGTGATCGACCATCGCGTCAGGCACACACACGCACAAACTATTGATTGGAAGCCAACCAATCAGATGCCCAGCATGACGTCTGGGGTAGATGGTGCTTCCTGTTGCTCCCTCACAGAGGGACAATAGCCTGTAAATTCTGGCCACTGTGACTTTTACTGCCTCTCGTTACATGCTGTGCCTACATACAGTATCAGTCGTGTGCCACAGGCTGGCTTGCACAGGCAGGTAGCTCTGTGTATGTCCCACATGGCACCATATTCCCTATATAGTGCACTACTTTGACCAGAATCCTATGGGTCATGGTCAAAGTAGTGCAATAAAAAGGGAATTGTGTGCCATTTGAGATGCAGCCTGTGTCTTATTGCCTTGTGTCTAGTCTACTCCAAAGGTTAATGTGGCATGAGGTTGTAATATTATTTCATCAATAGCTATAATAACGTACAGGCCTCAGGCTCCATGTGAAGCACAGTGGTGTCCTACAGTCTGATAATACAGCACAAGGGTCATGTTCATTAGAGCAGGCAACGTTTCAAAACATTTTGCAATAGTCCCATCCTGTTTGTCTGTTTTTGTAAGTTTAGTGCCTAAATGTACACCAGGGAGTAAGTAGCCTAAGCTTCCTCTCCAATATATTAGTCTGCTGTGATTTATAGTGTGCTTGATAGTACCATGTACTCAGTAAACATCTAATTGCTTTTTTAACAGCCTGTACAGAGGGCTTAGGCTATCCTGATTGCCAGTCTGTTTAGCTTACATTCCACTCCTTGTACTCCATGTCTTTGGCACATGAACTAGGCTAGGCTGGGGCTGGCTTGGGAGGTAGACCACAGAGAGAGATGTGTCAATACCTGACTGTCATTATTTCTCTGCAGCCCCTCCCTCCCTAATGACATCTCTTCATAAATCAGTGATATTGACAGGTTCTGATTCCAATAAAATTATGTCTATAGAGCAGGAGCAAACCAACTAAAGTGAGTGAGAATTACTTTGTTTGGCTAAAGGGTTTATGTCCCAATTCTCTGCCTTCTATAAAATGTGTATATCGTTAAATTACTTGAATTGGCTGTTTAATCAATTGCATTGTGGTTAACAAGTATCTAGATATTTTCCCCATTGGTTAGTTTCGCTGAGGGTGGGGTCTCGTTTGGTTCCATCGAACTGCCATCTGTGGTATTTTATTTGAGTTTGTACAAGAAGATTCTATCATGGAAGTACAAATCGGGCGAAGCAGAGCTGGAACATAAAATAAACCTAGGGTTAAATATCAGGCGATTCAGAAACTATGAATGGTCATACATGTGGTCAGTCTGCGCGCGTCAGATCAGTGTGGACACCGATTTCTCTCCGGTTCGGAACACTCAAGCTGGCTGTCACACGGAGTGAGCGCTACAGCTCCAAGTGAACATTTTGATCCTGTGTCACCCATAGTCAACACGTAACCTACGTCTCAGCTCCTTGGAGAGGAGAGAGGAGCGAGCAACGCGCAGTGGTCAGGCGGTATGACCAGAGGACCCGCCGCAGCCGTGACGCTCTCCAGGTGTGTGTAGACGGGGTTCTGTGGAATAATATGAAGCGCCATGGCGTGGTGTGACCGAGGGGTTCAAACACTGCTGGCTACCGTTGGGGCTTTCGCCGCTTTCAGCCTCATGACCATAGCCATCGGGACGGACTACTGGCTGTACTCACGGGCGTACCTATGCAACGCAACCAATGCCAGTACTGATGACTCCCAGTCACAACCCAAGAAGGCAAGGGGAGATCTTACGCACTCCGGGCTGTGGAGAATCTGTTGTATTGAAGGTAAGGCAAGTAGAAATAGGCTACTCTTTCTTTTATACTTTGGTCATGTGAAGTCATGTTGAGTTCATGTGGAGAACGGGTGCTGATGGGTAGCCTAATATATTAAAAACAAGAAAGGGGAAAAAGTATTTGACTTTATGTTACATATTTGGGAGAAGAATGATCAAGATAATTGTCTGTCTTATAGAGGGCGTTATTTTGTTTTTACAATCTGTATTGGCTCCTCTTCGCTAAGAGAGAGGAAGAGACTCCGTCAAAGGGTGCGTTTTTACGCGCGCCAAACAAGGTGAGACTAAATAGGGTAGTCTTAAATAAGGACTGTTTGGCAGTGATTTGAGTTATACAGGATTGCAATGTTCTGAGCATGACAAACACACTAAAAGCAGCAGGTGTTGGCCGTAATAATTATCTAGTTTAAATACAGGGAATATGTTTATATCAGAAACGGCGCTATAATTCTATGAGTGGATTATGGGCGATAATGGAGAAAACAAGTTTATCAACACACTTGTTAAAAAAGTTTATAAATCACTGACAGTGTAGGTTGATATTTTCACGACACTGTTGCTGTTTACAAAACTAAAAGACGCTCTGAGGACCTGTGAGTCCTCTCAATGGAGACTGCTGCGCAAGCAGCCAGTCAGGAGAAGATGCACTAGCACGAGCCCTGCCTTCATTCACGTCTTTATTGTATTTGAGGCTGTTGCTTGGCAACGTCTCTGTAATTGCTATGGAAACATGAGACTAGGTTTAAAAAATAAAGACTAATCTGTACAGAGATCTCATTGTCCAAGCAAAGTAAAATATGATGTTCTTATGCCATTAATGGTGTACAAATGCATATATTTTCTATAGGTATAGCTAGACATCCTTGCTTAATGTAGTTTTATGTGAAGTATTATGATATGACGTCTTGTGTAGGCCAGAGCCAATAGGCCTACATGGCTCGTAGTCTAATTGGTCAGAGGCAGAGGCAAGGGAAGCAATACATTACCATTCATCCACTGCTGTTAGCCTTTTAGAACAATTGCAATTACCGTATTGGTCCGAATATAAGACGGCCTTTTTTCCCCTCGAAATAGGTCCAAAAAAGTCGGGTCGTCTTATATTCGGGGTCTAGTATTCAGAGCGCAGTTTCTCTTCTTCGGCGCTCCCTTTAAATGTCAATACACATTCGCGGGCACAGATGGCGCCAAAAATTCGTTCCGGACGGAGGGAAGAGGCGTCCTTAACAACCAGCCCGTTACCGGTGTTTAAAGATGGAAAGACAGGCTGACCATTTAGAGACAAGTGGCTCAAAAGTGGGCCAGGTCAATAAACAACAGCGGAGGAGCTATGATGCCAATTTCAAAATAATGGTTGTCAATAAGGCAGAGTCATCTAACAACTGCCAAGCTGCCAAGACATTCGGGGTCACTGAGTGTAATGTAAGAAGATGGCGAGCAGAAAAACAACGTCTAAAAGATGCTAACAGTCAGCGAAAATCCTTCCGTGGTCCTCAAAGTGGTCGTTTCATTGAGGTTGACCGGAGGGTTTTTGAATATGTCAGGGAAAAAAGAAGTGAGGGAATGCCCATTACCAGAGCTGTCATCCAGGTTAAGGCCCTGGAAATCGCCAGAGAGCTCAACATCACTGGATTTAAAGCCAGCCTCGGCTGGTGTCGTAGGATGATGCGGCGTAATGGACTGTCACTTAGACGGAGAACGAGTTTGGCCCAACGCCTGCCGTCAGACTTCGGAGAGAAGCTGCTTTCGTTTCAGCGCTTTGTTATCAACCTGAGGAAGAAGCACTCCTACCCGCTGGATCAGATCGGCAATGCTGATCAGACACCCGTTTATTTCGACATGCCAACATCGGTGACTGTCAATAGAAAGGGAGAAAAGTCTGTGTTGGTGAAATCAACGGGCAACGAGAAGAGCCGCGTCACTGTCATGTTGACATGTCTCGCTGGTGGCAGCAAACTCCCCCCGTATGTCATTCTTAAGCGTAAGACTGTGCCAAAGGACCCAATGCCAGCTGGCATTATTGTGCGCGCCCAGGAGAAGGGCTGGATGGAGTCGGGGCTTGTAGTGGACTGGCTAAAGGTTGTGTGGGGCGCACGCTACGGGGGACTGAGGAAGAGGAGGAACATGCTCGTTCTGGATGCGTTCCGCGGACATCTGACTGAGCCCGTGAAAAGTCAGGTGCGAGCAATGAACGGGGATCTTGTGATCATACCAGGGGGAATGACAAGCCAGCTACAGGTGTTGGACGTAGTTGTGAACAAGCCTTTCAAGGATAACCTGCGAAAAAAATACACAGAGTGGCTCCTGTCTGGCAACCACGCACTCACACCGACCGGGAAAATACAGAAGCCGTCAGTCCGTCTACTGTGTGAATGGATCCTGCATGCATGGGATGCTATTCCCTCACAGAGCATCATCGATGGCTTTAAAAAATGTTGCATCTCAAATGCATTGGACGGCAGCGAGGACGACGTGCTTTGGGAGGAGCCGGTGGAAGCGGAGCAGCTGGGGAGCGATGACAGCGAGAGCGAACACAGCGGGGCAGAGGACGTGTGTGAGGGATAGAGAGACATCGGAGGAGAAGTTTGGCGAATTTTTGTTAAGTTTAGTTAAATGTGTGGCCTGTATTTTCTCTGTTATTTAAAAATGTTGCTTTATTATTGCTTGATATTAATTTTGAATCATACTGTACATAGTTTGCCTTTGTGTTTAATTCACTGTGTTTTTAATATTGTTATTTTAAAATAAAATGAAGTTCTTTGTTCGGCAAATCTAGTCTGCAAATCTGTTTTTCTAAATGTTTGTGTTGAAAAACGGGGGGTCGTCTTATAATCAGGGTCGTCTTATATTCGGACCAATACGGTAAGACTTTTTCGATGTTTAGGTTCTTGCATCAAACTCTACTTGAATCCGGTGTTTGAAAACGTTCCATGACAGTTTGAGGTTATTTAGTGGGTGAAACAAATCTGCTAGAATTGCTGTCCAACAAATCACTGACTTTAAACTGTACTTGTTTAGCTTTTTCAAAGGCTTTGGGCTTTATCCTAGCCTAAAGTTGTCTTATTTCCATGGGACCTTAGAGCTTACCACCCTCTTTTGCAAGTCAAGTGTCCCTTCAGTCAACCCACAGTCACTCCTGATCTCAATGCTGTCAGTAATGGGTTGAGAATACATGTGCTGAGGGGTGTGGATATCACTAGCATGTAGACATGCATAAATTAGCGTGCGTCACTATTCTATAAGCACTTTGTTGTGTTCCAATCACTGGTTCCAATCGCAGACAGAGCATAGCGCTCGAGCAGCTGTCCATGGCGCGTGGTGCTGAACTGCGCAGCCAGAATGTTTGACGTAGACTAAAGCCAGAAATCGTCATCATACAAGATGTTGGCCTCCTTACAGTGAATGTATGTGCTAATAAGTAACACTGTTGAAATTATAAATATGGACTCAATTTTAACACACTATCAATTTGAAAAAGTTTACAAGATTAGCCAGGTTACACGAGCCTTCGGCGGTATAATCCATTTATGTCATCCAAAGGGTAGGCCTATGTCTGTGTCTGTGTGTTCAGCTCCTCATCCAACACAAATGATTCATCTTTCCTGATCTATCCTTGTCCGCTCCACAACACAGACATCCACGACCTGATGCAGGTCATTTTCTGAAAGTCAGGCTTAGCTTGGTCCCTCTCCACGAGGCTTGGACATGCCCAGGGTTCAAGTGTTATCTTTGTAGAGATTAAGAGATATCAGAGATTACAAATGGCATGGCAGCCGGAGTGCAGTATCTCAGATGTAGTTATCACACGGTGCTGTCACTGCATGAGTGTTTTATTGCCCCTACCTGCTGCTTTCTATAGGAAAAGAACAGCTGCAAAAGGTTGATGAGCATGGATGATAGCAGGCCTTTTGATTGGTATAGCTCTTAATAAGATAACAGTGCTTGATGTGTATGATGTAAACGTGTGACTACATTTTCACATACCATTATGACGCCACGCTCCAAAACCTATAAAAGCGCTGCATTGTCCATCAACCATCATAAATCCATCAGACATGGACACCCACATCGACTTAGTTGACTCCGACATGGACACCCACATCGACTTAGTTGACTCCTTGACTCTGTCAATCAAGATGGCTATTGAAATGGAAAAGAGAGTGAAGTCTCGATAATTAACTGAGCTTTTGAAACGAGTCGTGGCAACCGCCCAAGGAGTGAGCCTTCGACCTGAGGCTGGGGATTGGAGCCCCATTCCCAATACTACCACTGCGGATAAACTCGCTCCAAAAACCATTCAGAACCTTGAGACCCAGCCGGGCTCAGGTGATTTCCACGTGACTACTGCTTCGGCCATCGACTGTGACCTCGCCGCTGCTGCCATTAGTACGACCATTACTCATGGACTCGCCGCGGCCATCGCTTCGTCTTCTGGTAACCATGGCACCGCCGCAGCAGCTGCCAAGACCTCAGAGACCCTTGAGATCATTGAGACCCCTGGAGCGCGTGCAACCAACTCCCAGTCGTTGCAGACATCGGGTTATGATATCAGCGAGCAGATGACATACACGTGGCCTATGGCTGCGGCTGCTATGTGCCACGTCAGGTGTGCTGTAACACATACAGCTAGCTGGGAGATGTATGTGTCACATAAAGACGAGCAAGACAGATACTTATTTTTTCTTACAAGATTTTGTTGTAACCTTTATTTTTACCCATGCATTGTAGCAAAAATAAAAGTCTGAAAAGAGAATACAGTCTCTGTATTTCTTTTTATTTAGGATAGTTTAGTTTAGCCAAGTTTCATTTTTATAATGTAGCCTAGACATTGCCAGCTAAAAGCTGAATGGGGCAGTATGCAGCACTATAAGTAGGCTAAAGAAACCAGAAACCATTAAGTAAAGGAAAAAAGCAAACAAGCATTTCTATGTTTGACTGCTATGTTTGTTTGCTACAGTTCTTGCACATACAGAGGTTCCACAGTTATTGTATATCTGGATAGACTATAAATTGGCCTATCTACAGTACTGTATATCTGAATAGACTATACGTAGACTATCTACAGTACAGTACATTATGGCTAGAAATGCTATTTATTCAGACAATCTTTCTGACATTTAGATCAGAGTGTTTTACAATGCTAATAGTTCAATTTACCACTATCAACACACCAGAAGACATTTGAGTGGACAACTGTCCCTCGGTTGTCATGGGGACAATCATCAGTAGATAAGAAAACAAGAGGACGAGACTCTGCCCAGGCGTTGTTGACGCGTGCCAGATCTTAGAGCAAGCAAGAAAGGCATTTCACTGTACTAGTGCACGTGACAATAACTCTGCTGCTACTCTGTTTATCATATATCCTGATGCCTAGTCACCTTACCCCTATACATATCTACCCCTACCACTCCAGTATCCCTGCACATTGTCAATATGGTATTGGAACTGACCTTGTATATAGCTTACTTACTTTCTCCTGTTCTTCTTATTTCTATTTCTCATGTGTTTTGGTTCTACTTGACTTTTGTATATATTTTTTTTACAGTACTTCTTGATTACTGCATTGTTGGGAAAGAGCAAGCAAGAAAAGTATTTCAATGTAGGCCTACTTGTGACAATATAAACTAAGATTTTTTATAACTAACCCAAGATAGACCAAAGTCTGTCGTTTCCAATGGGAACAAATTAATCATAGTGGGCAGAACAAGCACGGAGGTGGGCAGAGCCAAGGACGAGCTAGTGAGATCCTATTGGCGCTTTCTAGCATTTATTTGCATATTTCCGTAAGGGAACGCCTACTCGGTGCGCGTGTGCAATAACTCAAGCCGCCCTTGCACTCCTTCTAAACAACGCAATTTTTAGAAACTTTGGCAAAGGGTAAAGTCTACAAAACACAGTCCACTCTGTTTGTTAAATATTGTAGTTTTGGAAACAGAAAACTGTATGAAGATCAAATTTTCCATAGATGAGAAATTTAGCAGAATGTCAGCCAAAATCCATCTCGCTCCATTTTCTCCCACTGCTGGCCACTGGGCTTCCTCTAATCACCATATTTGGTAGTGAGTGGAAACGATTTATACATCTGGTGAAATATCTGTCTCATTGTTCTATCTGTGATAAAAACTTGAAACTTGAAAATGCATTCTGGGTAATGCTATTGATAGTGTAGTCAGTGAGAAAAGTTATTTGTCACCTGACCTCACAATCCAAACTCCAGCTCCATGCATTAAGGAGCAAACAGGATATGTGAGATATGCAGCCTCTCTAGGAGTCAGCGGCTGTGACACCAGACAGTAGAAACATATTGTAACACATCTAAAACATGGGGACAGTAAGCACTTGCTGCCCAGTGTTGAAATTAAAGTAGCACATAAGCTAGAGCTATTAGCATGAACACAGCCCACTAATGATGGGGAGATATGCTGGGTTGTGTTCATATTAGCCTCTGTGCTAGTTTGATTTCAGCACTGGACAGCTCATTTCTCAGTGTTCTGCTCAACAAGTGTTCATACTTCACCATGTAGATGAATGGGATAAAAATGTATAAGCAGCATGTAGCCTAGCGGCTTGTTTCATTTCACTAATCATAACTTCAGATTGGTCAATGGTCATCTTTAATTCTATTCCCTTGTGATTGTAATTTCAGAAATTCGTAATTTAGTGCTCTGGAAATTACTATTCCACAAGCACTTTGTGTTCCAATCACTGGTTCCAATCGCAGACAGAGCAGAGAGCTCGAGCGCTGTCCACAGCGTGTGGTGCCAGAAATCTTTGAATACATTTACCAGGCAGAAGAAACACATTTGTCCAGCATCCCTGCCCATCAGCATCCCTGCCCATCTATGCTATTAGCTGTAGCATAGAGTAAGGAGCTGTCCGGTGCTGAAATCAAACCCTTGTGTTTTACATTTTACATTTTAGTCATTTAGCAGACACTCTTATCCAGAGCGACTTACAGTTAGTGAGTGCATACATTTTCATACTGGCCCCCCGTGGGAATCAAACCCACAACCCTGGCGTTACAAACGCCATGCTCTACCAACTGAGCTACACGGGAGGCTTTTGTTAGTTAATTTCAGCGCTGGACAGCTCCTTTCTCACTACAGCGCTCCCAATTAGCTTATTTTGAATCTCGCTTGCCATTCTCAGCATGCTCCACAGGTCTGTAATTAAAATGTGTCAGCCGAAAGGCCACAAGGGTGCTAATTAGCCACCGGGCCCTCACTTCCGCCAGCACTGCCTATCCTCTGTTTTCCTCTCTTTTTATCTCATCTCCCCTCTTTTCCTCTCATCTTTACCTTTTCCTTCCTTCTCCACCTTCCACCTCCTCCCATCCCCTCTTCTCTTCTTCTCTCTTGCATGCTGCCCTCAACTCTGCCCCTCCCCACCCTTCTCCTTCTATTCTCTCCTCTTTGCCTCACTCACTCATAATCTTCTCTCTTCTACACCTCTCTTCTCTTCTTCGCTCTGTCACTCTTCTGTCCACTATGCTGTCCTTCTCTATGGGGCTCTATTGAGCCAATAACGGGACAACACCATGACATTTGAACCCTGATTACTAACTATAGGCCAATGGAGCACAGAATCAGGTGGAGCGATGATGTGATACAAATGACACACGGGTGATATTTCAATCGGTGAAGCGCCACTCAAACTATCATTACTGAATGATTCATTTATTCCTCTATTTAGTTTTGAAGCTCAAACCTAAGAGCCAGCTTATTATGTGGGTGGGCTGGATCTATAAAGTGGCTTCCTCACCTCCTCTCATTCAGTTGTACTGATATGAAAACACAGGTTTGAATGCAAAATGGAGGATGCTTACCGGTGACTTGAATTTAACCTATCCAGTTTTATCACATTGTAGCAGACTGCAGATGCAGGAAAAGAGACAAGGAGAGAAAGCCACTTTAGCCTATTGAGATGCACCCCAGTATTCACGTTGGTGCAGATGAAGACAAGGAGAGGAAGCCACTTTGCACTATTGACTCGCACTCCTAGCGATCCCAGCCTTCAGCACTCCCAGCTGCCTATACCACCATAGAAACAGATTAATATGGCCGCTGGGAGCTGGACCACCCATCACAGAATAATTGTCCCTTCTAGTAATTACATTTCTATGCTACCACCTGAGAGGACCAGGGAACAGTGGTTGGTTGTTTTACAGGCTGGGGAACAGTGTCCTATCTGTTTACAGCTCTATAAAACCAGATTACTCCCCCTGATAGACTCCAACCCACAGCCTCCCTGGCCCCTTTTCATAATGTAATGGTATATGAGGCGGCTGTATAGTGCACTCAGTGAATGTAAGGCTGAGTCCCAAAATGCACCCTATTCCCTATATAGTGCACTATTTTTGACCAGAGCCCTATGGGCCCTGGTCGAAAGTAGTGTAGTAGTTTACTATAAAGGGAATAAGATGCCATTTGGGACTCTGCCTTACATTCACTGAGTGCACTATACAGCCGCCTCATATACCATTACATTATAGCCCCCAGGCAGTATTAATGACGTTAATTTGGAGGGTTTCCTTAATTAATCTGCTCATAAAAATATTCAGCTGGAGAAATTATATGTCTTGAGGATAGGAAAAAGGCAGGGTAGAAACAAGGGAGAGCTGCGAGAGTGTAGGATATGATGCTGTGATCGCCTACAGGGAGGAGGTGAGGGCTCTCGGAGTGTGGTGTCAGGAAAATAACCTCTCACTCAAAAAAACTAAGGAGATGATCGTGGACTTCAGGAAACAGCAGAGGGAGTACCCCCTATCCACATCGATGGGACAGCAGTGGAGAAGGTGGACAGTTCCTTGGCGTATATACAGTTGAAGTCGGAAGTTTACATGCACCTTAGCCAAATACATTTAAACTCAGCTTTTCACAATTCTTGACATTTAATCCTAGTAAAAAATCCCTGTCTTAGGTCACTTAGGATCACCACTTTATTTTAAGAATGTGAAATGTCAGAATAATAGTAGAGTGATTTATTTAAGCTTTTATTTCTTTCATCACATTCCCAGTGGGTCAGAAGTTTACATACACTCAATTAGTATTTGGTAGCATTGCCATTAAATTGTTTAACTTGGGTCAAACATTTCGGGTAGCCTTCCACAAGCTTCCCACAATAAGTTGGGTGAATTTTGGCCCATTCCTCCTGACAGAGCTGGTGTAACTGAGTCAGGTTTGTAGGCTTCCTTGCTCGCACACGCTTTTTCAGTTCTGCCCACAAACTTTCTATAGGATTGAGGTCAGGGCTTTGTGATAGCCACTCCAATACCTTGACTTTGTTGTCCTTAAGCCATTTTGCCACAACTTTGGAAGTATGCTTGGGGTCATTGTCCATTTGGAAGACCCATTTGCGACCAAGCTTTAACTTCCTGACTGATGTCTTGAGATGTTGCTTCAATATATCCAAATCATTTTCCTTCCTCATGATGCCATCTATTTTGTGAAGTGCACCAGTCCCTCCTGCAGCAAAGCACTCCCACAGCATGATGCTGCCACCCCCGTGCTTCACGGTTGGGATGATGTTCTTCGGCTTGCAAGCGACCCCCTTTTTCCTCCAAACATAACGATGTCATTATGGCCAAACAGTTCTATTTTTGTTTCATCAGACCAGAGGACATTTCTCCAAAAAGTACAACCTTTGTCCCCATGTGCAGTTGCAAACCGTAGTCTGGCTTTTTTATGGCGGTTTTGGAGCAGTGGCTTCTTCTTTGCTGAGCGGCCTTTCAGGTTATGTCGATATAGGACTCGTTTTACTGTGGATATATACTTTTGTACCTGTTTCCTCCAGCATCTTCACAAGGTCCTTTGCTGTTGTTCTGGGATTGATTTGCACTTTTCGCACCAAAGTACGTTCATCTCTAGGAGACAGAACGCGTCTCCTTCCTGAGCGGTATGACAGCTGTGTTGTCCCATGGTGTTTATACTTGCGTACTATTGTTTGTACAGATGAACGTGGTACCTTCAGGCGTTTGGAAATTGCTCCCAAGGATGAACCAGACTTGTGGAGGTCTACAATTTATTTTCTGAGGTCTTGGCTGATTTCTTTTGATTTTCCCATGATGTCAAGCAAAGAGGCACTGAGTTTGAAGATAGGCCTTGAAATACATCCACAGGTACACCTCCAATTGACTCAAATGATGTCAATTAGCCTATCAGAAGCTTCTAAAACCATGACATCATATTCTGGAATTTTCTGAGCTGTTTAAAGGCACAGTCAACTTAGTGTATAACTTCTGACCAACTGGAATTGTGATACAGTGAATTATAAGTGAAATAATCTGTCTGTAAACAATTGTTCGAAAAATGACTTGTGTCATGCACAACCTAACTGACTTGCCAAATCTATAGTTTGGTAATAAGAAATTTGTGGAGTGGTTGAAAAATTACTTAATGACTCCAATGTTAGTGTATGTAAACTTCCAACTTCAACTACTGTATCACTGACAAACTGAAATGGTCCACCCACAGAGACAGTGTGGTGAAGAAGGCGCAATAGCGTCTCTTCAAACTCAGGAGGCTGAAGAAATTTGGCCTGTCACCTAAAACCCTCACAAACTTTTACAGATGTGTAATTGAGAGCATCCTGTCGGGCTGTATCACCGCCTGGTACCGCAACTGCACCGCCCACAATCGCAGGGCTCTCCAGAGGGTGGTGGGGTCTGCACAACGCATCACCGGGGGCAAACTACCTGCCCTCCAGGACACCTACAGCACCGATGTCACAAGAAGGCCAAAAAGATAATCAAGGACAACTACCACCCGAGCCACTGCCTGTTCAGCCCGCTATCATCCAGAAGGCGAGGATGGAACAGGTGCATCAAAGCTGGGACCGAGAGACTGAAAAACAGCTTCTATCTCAAGGCCATCAGACTGTTAAACAGCCATCACTAGCACAGAGAGGCTGCTCCCTACATACAGACTTGAAAAACACTAGTCACTTTAATAATTCCACTTTAATCATGTTTACATATCTTGCATTACCCATCTCATATGTATATAATGTATTCTGTACTATCTATTGCATCTTAGCCTATGCCACTCTGATAATGACATTGCTCATCCATATATTTAAACACTGCTCAAAAAAATTAAGGGAACACTAAAATAACACATCCTAGATCTGAATGAATGAAATAATCTTATTAAATACTTTTTTCTTTACATAGTTGAATGTGCTGACAATAAAATCACACAAAAATTATCAATATGAATCAAATTTATCAACCCATGGAGGTCTGGATTTGGAGTCACCCTCAAAATTAAAGTGGAAAACCACACTACAGGCTGATCCAACTTTGATGTAATGTCCTTAAAACAAGTCAAAATGAGGCTCAGTAGTGTGTGTGGCCTCCACGTGCCTGTATGACCTCCCTACAATGCCTGGGCATGCTCCTGATGAGGTGGCGGATGGTCTCCTGAGGGATCTCCTCCCAGACCTGGACTAAAGCATCCGCCAACTCCTGGACAGTCTGTGGTCCAACGTGGCGTTGGTGGATGGAGTGAGACATGATGTCCCAGATGTGCTCAATTGGATTCAGGTCTGGGGAACGGGCGGGCCAGTCCATAGCATCAATGCCTTCCTCTTGCAGGAGCTGCTGACACACTCCAGCCACATGAGGTCTAGCATTGTCTTGCATTAGGAGGAACCCAGGGCCAACCGCACCAGCATATGGTCTCACAAGGGGTCTGAGGATCTCATCTCGGTACCTAATGGCAGTCAGGCTACCTCTGGCGAGCACATGGAGGGCTGTGCGGCCCCCCAAAGAAATGCCACCCCACACCATGACTGACCCACCGCCAAACCGGTCATGCTGGAGGATGTTGCAGGCAGCAGAACGTTCTCCACGGTGTCTCCAGACTCTGTCACGTCTGTCACATGTGCTCAGTGTGAACCTGCTTTCATCTGTGAAGAGCACAGGGCGCCAGTGGCGAATTTGCCAATCTTGGTGTTCTCTGGCAAATGCCAAACGTCCTGCACGGTGTTGGGCTGTAAGCACAATCCCCACCTGTGGACGTCGGGCCCTCATACCACCCTCATGGAGTCTGTTTCTGACCGTTTGAGCAGACACATGCACATTTGTGGCCTGCTGGAGGTCATTTTGCAGGGCTCTGGCAGTGCTCCTCCTGCTCCTCCTTGCACAAAGGCGGAGGTAGCAGTCCTGCTGCTGGGTTGTTGCCCTCCTACGGCCTCCTCCACGTCTCCTGATGTACTGGCCTGTCTCCTGGTAGCGCCTCCATGCTCTGGACACTACACTGACAGACACAGCAAACCTTCTTGCCACAGCTCACATTGATGTGCCATCCTGGATGAGCTGCACTACCTGAGTCAGTTGTGTGGGTTGTAGACTCCGTCTCATGCTACCACTAGAGTGAAAGCACCGCCAGCATTCAAAAGTGACCAAAACATCAGCCAGGAAGCATAGGAACTGAGAAGTGGTCTGTGGTCACCACCTGCAAAACCAGTCCTTTATTGGGGGTGTCTTGCTAATTGCCTATAATTTCCACCTGTTGTCTATTCCATTTGCACAACAGCATGTGACATTTATTGTCAATCAGTGTTGCTTCCTAAGTGGACAGTTTGATTTCACAGAAGTGTGATTGACTTGGAGTTACATTGTGTTGTTTAAGTGTTCCCTTTATTTTTTGGAGCAGTGTATATTCCTTTACTTAGATTGTGTGTATTAGGTTTTTGTTGTGGAACTGTTAGATATTACTTGCTAGATATTGCTGCACTGTCGGAACTACAACCACAAGGATTTCGCTACACTCGCAATAGCACCTGCTAACCATGTGACCAATACATTTGATTTTGATTTGATACTGTAATTTGATTGGTCTATTCCACTGAGGCTCTCGCGTTATTGGCTGAGCTGAGTTAATTCACAATAATGGCAAAGTACATCACCCTGTTGCCCACAGCAATGCTATGCTGTGATAGCTGTTTCACTCACAGGGCATGTGTATGTGTGTGTGCGGGTACATCATGTAATGTCTGTGTTTGTGTTTCAAATCAAAATGTATTTGTCACATGCTTCGTAAACAACAGGTGTAGACTAACAGGTAAATGTGTTTCTGTGTGTGTGTTGGGGGATATACACTGCTCAAGAAAATAAAGGGAACACTTAAACAACACAATGTAACTCCAAGTCAATCACACTTCTGTGAAATCAAACTGTCCACTTAGGAAGCAACACTGATTGACAATACATTTCACATGCTGTTGTGCAAATGGAATAGACAACAGGTGGAAATTATAGGCAATTAGCAAGACACCCCCAATAAAGAAGTGGTTCTGCAGGTGGTGAGCACAGACCACTTCTCAGTTCCTATGCTTCCTGGCTGATATTTTGGTCACTTTTGAATGCTGGCGGTGTTTTCACTCTAGTGGTAGCATGAGACGGCGTCTACAACCCACACAAGTGGCTCAGGTAGTGCAGCTCATCCAGGATGGCACATCAATGCGAGCTGTGGCAAGAAGGTTTGCTGTGTCTGTCAGCGTAGTGTCCAGAGCATGGAGGCGCTACCAGGAGACAGGCCAGTACATCAGGAGACGTGGAGGAGGCCGTAGGAGGGCAACAACCCAGCAGCAGGACCGCTACCTCCGCCTTTGTGCAAGGAGGAGCAGGAGGAGCACTGCCAGAGCCCTGCAAAATGACCTCCAGCAGGCCACAAATGTGCATGTGTCTGCTCAAACGGTCAGAAACAGACTCCATGAGGGTGGTATGAGGGCCCGACGTCCACAGGTGGGGGTTGTGCTTACAGCCCAACACCGTGCAGGACGTTTGGCATTTGCCAGAGAACACCAAGATTGGCAAATTCGCCACTGGCGCCCTGTGCTCTTCACAGATGAAAGCAGGTTCACACTGAGCACATGTGACAGACGTGACAGAGTCTGGAGACGCCGTGGAGAACGTTCTGCTGCCTGCAACATCCTCCAGCATGACCGGTTTGGCGGTGGGTCAGTCATGGTGTGGGGTGGCATTTCTTTGGGGGGCCGCACAGCCCTCCATGTGCTCGCCAGAGGTAGCCTGACTGCCATTAGGTACCGAGATGAGATCCTCAGACCCCTTGTGAGACCATATGCTGGTGCGGTTGGCCATGGGTTCCTCCTAATGCAAGACAATGCTAGACCTCATGTGGCTGGAGTGTGTCAGCAGCTCCTGCAAGAGGAAGGCATTGATGCTATGGACTGGCCCGCCCGTTCCCCAGACCTGAATCCAATTGAGCACATCTGGGACATCATGTCTCGCTCCATCCACCAACGCCACGTTGGACCACAGACTGTCCAGGAGTTGGCGGATGCTTTAGTCCAGGTCTGGGAGGAGATCCCTCAGGAGACCATCCGCCACCTCATCAGGAGCATGCCCAGGCGTTGTAGGGAGGTCATACAGGCACGTGGAGGCCACACACACTACTGAGCCTCATTTTGACTTGTTTTAAGGACATTACATCAAAGTTGGATCAGCCTGTAGTGTGGTTTTCCACTTTAGTTTTGAGGGTGACTCCAAATCCAGACCTCCATGGGTCGATTTTTTGTGATTTTGTTGTCAGCACATTCAACTATGTAAAGAAAAAAGTATTTAATAAGATTATTTCATTCATTCAGATCTAGGATGTGATGTTTAAGTGTTCCCTTTATTTTTTTGAGCAGTATATTTCTTCAGGGGTTAGGGGGATGTTGACAGGGAGTCATGTGACAGGCTGTCGGCAGCTGTACTAAAGCACAATGAAGATGTCAAAGGCATCCTTGGGGACATTATGGAAATCAGGCTGTTGGAACAGAGCTGGGGTTGCCATGGAGAGGATGTGCCCAGCGGTGGTCTCCCAGGAAGGCCTCAGGGACTGGTCTCTCTCTCTCTAGCCATTACTCTCTCTTTCTCTTTTATTCTCTTTCTATCTACTTCTCTTCTTCCATTACTGCTGGATACCTCTTTCTTTCTTTCTCTCTCTCTCTCTCTCTCTCTCTCTCTCTCTCTCTCTCTCTCTCTCTCTCTCTCTCTCTCTCTCTTTCTCTCTCTCTCTCTCTCCTTCACTACACTCCATTGTACCTTATGACTGATCTAATTATTTCACTCCTTTGTCTCTCTCGCTCTCTCTAGATGTCCCCTCTCTCCTTTTCCTTTGTTACTCTCCTGCACACACACACACACACACACACACACCTTAGACATTAGACTGATAACCACCGCTCATAAATCACAAGCCCAGGAGCCTCCGTTTCTAATCGGATTACCGATGCAATATTCTCTTTACCTCTTCCCCTAGACAGACACACACACACACACACACACACACACACACACACACACACACACACACACACACACACACACACACACACACACACACACACACACACACACACACACACACACACACACACACAGGTGGAAGGGGCCATGACGGCAGACAGACTGGGGAGATAGGAGCTGGGGTGAGACGGTCTGGGGCAGACGGTCTGGGGCACTGGGGGAGGGAGGAGGGGGATTAGATGAGATGGGTGAGGAGGGAAGAGGCAAGAAAGGGGAAATGCTGGACAAGACATCCAAACACAGATAAATAAATGACTGCTCACCCATTACGCCCATTCTAGCAATGTCATTGTTATGTCCAAACATCTCTTCTGTTAGGAAGAACAAAACACAGATGTGAAAAACAGTCTTGGTAACGACAGTGGTGTGTCTTCATGGATGCCAAGAGAAGCCAAGCTTCCACAAAAAATTGACCAAGAAAAAAAGAAAAAACATATCAAATAACTTATCTTTTGTCTCTGTGTGTTTCATAATTTTCCTTAAATTCGCAATAGTCTGAATGTATCTCACCAGCGAAAGCATCCGAGCGAGCAAAACAGTGCCTCTCTGTTTCTCTACGTTTAGCCCATCAATCTGATGCTGTCTGGTCATAGAGTATGACATTGTTGCCGCCCATAGCATTAAAGGCAAGGTAAGCCAGCGGTCATTTGGCCTCCCTTGACAAAAAAAGTATAAAATCATAGCCAATCAGCGTTGAGCTAAACTGAGTGAGTTCAACTGTGAATGCTCCTGGCGCACCAAAAAAAAAGTGTCAAGGGAAGCCAGTTTGGATTTGGCATCACTCCTATGAAATCGCATTGAGAGCATACGTCATTGACAGAAACAACTTGAATTGTTGCATCTCGTTGTGTTGTTGTCCTCCAGTGGCTAGCTAGCCAGCAAAAATGTGCCCTTTCCTAAATTAGCCATGGATGGAGATAGGGATATGGACTTGTGGTTTTACTTAATTCTCCGTACTGGCCAATGATTATAACGGCGATTCTGATACAACCATTAATTCATACATTGTGCCCCTGGAATTGAATATGTATCTAGATGTAGAAGGCTAATGTTAACTAGCTAACGTTGCCCATGAACGGAAGTTAGGCTAGCAAGCAAGCATTTTAGCCAGGTAGCCTAGGACAACAAAAACTAAAAGCGTGTACTGTATGACAGAGTCATACAGTTTTGTCAACCTGAAAGAGAGGATGACATTGGCATTTCTCTACAAGTAGGGTGAGTCAACATGATTTTTCCACTTGCACAAACACACACACACACACAGAAATCAGAAACATGGACTGCCACATCATATTTAGCTTACGTTGATTGGACTAAATAGTTTTTGGTGTCTTTTAGTTGTCACTGTATTAGACTAAGCATACAGTGGCTTGCGAAAGTATTCACCCCCCTTGGCATTTAATTAAAATGATTTTTTTGGGGGGGTTGTATCATTTGATCTACACAACATGCCTACCACTTTGAAGATGCAAAATATTTTTTATTGTGAAACAAACAAGAAATAAAACAAAAAAACAGAAAACTTGAGCGTGCATAACTATTCACCCCCCCCCCCCCCAAAGTCAATACTTTGTAGAGCCACCTTTTGCAGCAATTACAGCTGCAAGTCTCTTGGGGTATGTCTCTATAAGCTTGGCACATCTAGCCACTGGGATTTCTGCACATTCTTCAAGGCAAAACCGCTCCAGCTCCTTCAAATTGGATGTGTTCCGCTGGTGTACAGCAATCTTTAAGTCATACCACAGATTCACAATTGGATTGAGGTCTGGGCTTTGACTAGGCCATTCCAAGACATTTAAATGTTTCCCCTTAAACCACTTGTCACGCTCGTTGAATGACGGGTCAGACCAAGGCGCAGCGTGATATGCATACATGTTTATTTTAACTGAATAAACACCACGACAAAACAATAAATGAAACGAAACGTTAGGCAGTCCAAGGTAGCACACACAACATACCTTACACGGAACAAGATCCCACAACTAGACAGTGCCAATAGGCTGCCTAAGTATGGTCCCCAATCAGAGACAACGAACGACAGCTGCCTCTGATTGGGAACCACACCGGCCAACATAGATCCACACATACTAGATCGACAACAAAGACAAAGCACAACAAGGAATATACACACCCTGACTCAACATATAAGCGTCCCCTGAGTCAGGGCGTGACACCACTCAAGGGTTGCTTTAGCAGTATGCTTAGGGTCATTGTCCTGCTGGAAGGTGAACCTCCGTCCCAGTCTCAAATCTCTGGAAGACTGAAACAGGTTTCCCTCAAGGATTTCCCTGTATTTAGTGCCATCCATCATTCCTTCAATTCTGACCAGTTTTCTAGTCCCTGCCGATGAAAAACATCCCCACAGCATGATGCTGCCACCCCCATGGATGGTGTTCTCAGGGTGATGAGAGGTGTTGGGTTTGCGCCAGACATAGCGTTTTCTTTGATGGCCAAAAGGCTCAATTTTAGTCTCATCTGACCAGAATACCTTCTTCCATATGTTTGGGGAGTCTCCCACATGCCTTTTGGCGAACACCAAACGTGTTTGCTTATTTTTTTCTTTAAGCAATGGCTTTTTTTTGGGCCACTCTTCCGTAAAGCCCAGCTCTGTGGAGTGTACGGCTTAAAGTGGTCCTATGGACAGATACTCCAATCTCTGCTGTGGAGCTTTGCAGCTCCTTCAGGGTTATCTTTGGTCTCTTTGTTGCCTCTCTGATTAATGCCCTCCTTGCCTGGTCCGTGAGTTTTGGTGGTTGGCCCTCTCTTGACAGGTTTGTCGTGGTGCCATATTCTTTCAATTTTTTAATAATGGATTTAATGGTTCTTCTTTTTTATTTTTTATAACCCAACCCTGATCTGTACTTCACCACAACTTTGACCCTGACCTTTTTGGAGAGCTCCTTGGTCTTCATGGTGCCGCTTGCTTGGTGGTGCCCCTTGCTTAGTGGTGTTGCAGACTCTGGGGCCTTTCAGAACAGGTATATATATACTGAGATCATGTGACAGATCATGTGACACTTAGATTGCACACAGGTGGACTTTATTTTCTGAAGGTAAATTGGTTGCACCAGATCTTATTTAGGGGCTTCATAGCAAAGGGGGTGAATACATATGCACGCACCACTTTTACGTGATTTATTTTTTAGAATTCTTTTGGACTTTTGTGTACGTCTATTACATGAAATCCAAATAAAAATCCATTTAAATTACAGGTTGTAATGCAACAAAATAGGAAAAACGCCAAGGGGGATGAATACTTTTGCAAGGCACTGTAGGTGATTTGATGATGTTGAAGTTGAAATGGTGCTGAAATAGTGGAGGCAGCTCCTGTTTTCTTTGCGACTTATGGTATCTCTCCGTGGTTCTAAATCAAATATTTAGAAGTCCGAAAATGTCGGAAACATTAACTTTCTTGTCCATGCTGTAGGTCATGTAACTGTTTGTTACGTGCAATATGCTTTGTGGACTTCACCGGACAGAGGTTACTCTCCGGTTTTGTGATGAAACAAAGGTGTGGTTGAATTTATTCTGCCACTGTGTCTTCTTATTGTCTCGGCCTTTACAACTATATACACAACATGACCAAAAGTATGTGGACACCTGCTCGTTGAGCATCTCATTCCAAATTCATGGGCAATAATATGGAGTTGGTCCCCCCTTGCTGCTATAACAGCCTCCACTCTTCTGGGAAGGCTTTCCACTAGATGTTGGAACATTGCTGCGGGGACTTGCTTCCATTCAGCCACAAGAGCATTAGTGAGGTCGGGCACTGATGTTGGGTGATTAGGCCTGGCTCGCAGTCTGCTTTCCAATTCTTCCCAAAGGTGTTCGATGGGGTTGGTGTGAGGGCTCAGTGCTGGCCAGTCAAGTTCTTCCACACCGATCTCGATAAACTATTTCTGTATGGACCTTGCTTTGTGCACAGGGGCATTGTCTTAATGAAACAGGAAAGGGCCTTCCCCAAACTGTTGCCACAAAGCCGGAAGCACAGAATTGTCTAGAATGTCATTGTATGCTGTAGAGTTAAGATTTCCCCTCACTGGAACTAAGGGGCCTAGCCCGAACCATGAAAAACAGCCCCAGACCGTTATTCCTCCTCCACCAAACTTTACAGTTGGCACTATGGATTCGGGTAGGTAGCAATGTTCTGGCGTCCGCCAAACCCAGATTCGTCCATCGGCCTGCCAAATGGTGAAGCGGGATTCATCACTCCAGAGAGCGTGTTTCGACTGCTCCAGAGTCCAATGGCGGCGAGCTTTACACCACTCCAGCCAACGCTTGACATTGCGCATGATGATCTTAGGCTTGTGTGCGGCTGCTTGGCCATGGAAACCCATTTCATGAAGCTCCCTACTAACAGTTCTTGTGCTGACGTTGCTTCCAGAGGCAGTTTGGAACTCGGTAGTAAGTGTTGCAACTGAGGATATATGATTTCTATGCGCGGACCCGTTCTGTGAGTTTGTGTGGCCTACCACTTTGCGGCTGAGCCGTTGTTGCTCCTAGATGTTTCCACTTACAGTTGACGGGGGCAGCTCTAGCAGGGTAGAAATGAGATGAACTTACTTGTCAGCAACGGGTGTGGCTGAAATAACCGAATCCAGTAATTTGAAGGGGTGTATCACCGTCGCTAGGCACATTAACTAACAGGTTATATAGCAAACAATTCAATTATCACAACATATATGTAGAAATATGGCTTTTTCTGGGGGGGCTTCCCCAGTGATTTTACCCACCCACCATTACTGGATAATGATGCTCTTCTTCCAGACTATTATCAGTTAGATTAGGTTTATTTGGCATATAAAACACTTTACATACAGACAGACTGTATGATTTTATGGTCCTTATTAAACAGCAGACCCAGTTAATAGCTATGTGTGCGTCTCAAGGCCCCTGCTCTGTGAGTCACCCTGGGTGTACAGAGAGGGTCTCCTGGGTCTCTGACTAGCTGTCAGGTTCCTCCTTGGTGGTTACTCACCTAATAAGGCTTTTATACAGTCGGGAGGAAACTGTGTCAACCCTGTCACTGGTGTTCAGCCATTAGGGATCTGAGGGAGGAAATAAGATGGTTAAAGGGTTTGTCCATGGAATCTTACAACATTTGTTCAAGACACGAGTGCACACATGCACGCACGCACAAACACACAAACACACACACACCACAGTAACTGTTAACAGTGACACTGCTGAGTGCTGGCTGTGCTCAACGCTGCCAATAAACTCAGGTACAGTCCAGTCCAGCCCAAGGCAGAGATGGTAAGTAGTTTATTTATGTTTGAATGGGAGGCTGAACAGCAATACCACAACAACCATTAACCCTCCTCCTCTTCTCCCCTCTCTCTCTATTACCTCCCTCCCTCCTCTTCCCTCTTCCCTCTTCCCTCCCTCCCTTGAGTGTGTACAGACCCAGACAATATTACAGCTATAGGTCTCTCCCCTCCCCAACACTCACACACACATCCTCAGACAGGTACTTAAAGCCATCATAGAGCCCACTCCTTAGTTGTTCCAATAAGGTGATTGTTTCCCCTGAGCTCACCCAATCAGTGATTCACCTCAGATTAATTTGGACATGCACTGAAATGCACCAAGTACCTCTGGGTGATGCATTCTTAATCACACTGTGGTGTAATATCAGTGTGTGTGCTGTTCCTCCAGCGATCTAACTCAAATTGGGTTTGTGGTGGCCCACGATTCACGTGTTGTGCAATGAGCTGGAATCTTAATTTGCATGCCCCAGAGAGACGCAAGGCATTGACTGCACCTTTTTGAAAGCCATAATCAATAACCATTGCCTCACCTCACCTTAGGTGAGGTTCTCATTGGCTGCTTGCTGCTTTACCCAAAGCCAATGTAGGGAGAAGGTAATGGGTTGAGGTGAGACAAACATGGCCTTGTCGCGTTGAACACACACATGGCTCCATCTAGGTCTGAGGACAAACCATTCCTCATTATTTTCCACTTCCTCCCAATCCCACTTCTGACACCAGTGTAACGAACCAAGAGGGGGAGTAATGGAATAATGTATTCCGCCATCAAGGAGGAGATGAAGTTTAGTTGAACAAGCTCTCCATGAGCTTCAACAGCTTGTTATAGTGGATGAATATCTCAGTGTTAAACAGCTTGTTATAGTGGATGAATATCTCAGTGTTAAACAGCTTGTTATATTGGATGAATATCTCAGTGTTAAACAGCTTGTTATAGTGGATGAATATCTCAGTGTTAAACAGCTTGTTATAGTGGATGAATATCTCAGTGTTAAACAGCTTCTTATAGTGGATGAATATCTCAGTGTTAAACAGCTTGTTATAGTGGATGAATATCTCAGTGTTAAACAGCTTGTTATAGTGGATGAATATCTCAGTGTTAAACAGCTTGTTATAGTGGATGAATAAAATATGGAGTCCTATTGCATCCTGCAGTGCTATTCCTCACTAAGTTATGAGAATCTAGAGCTTTTCAATACAATAAGTTTTTTAAATGAGATGCCAGTATCTAATCTCTTATATTGTCCCCCTGGTGTCCTTCTCTTCAAGTACTGTATTAGTCTAATGTGTTAGAAATGAACTAGGGTCAGTTCCTCAGCTTTTTCACTCACTGTGTGTAAATATAAACAGTACCGTGCAATATTGAAGAGCCCTCACTGCTGCTCGATCAGCTACTTTTCCAACCTGATAGAGGAGAATAAAAAAAATCCTTAATGTATTTTTGATACTGTCACAAAGCTAAGTAAAAAGCAGCATTCCCCAAGAAAGGATGTCCTTCACTTCAGCAGTGATGAATTCATGAATTTCTTCGAAAAGATCATGATCATTAGAAAGCAAATTACGGACTCTTTGAATCTGCCTATTTTTCCAAAACTCAGTTGTCCTGCATCTGCACAGAACTGCCAGGACCTAGGATCAATGGAGACACTCAAGTTTGAAGAAATCCTGTATCTCTCGACACATTCACGAAAATAGTCATGGCCTCTAAACCTTCCAGCTGCCTACTGGACCAGTAGCGGGTAAAATCACTGGGGAAGCAACCTCTGTCCAGTGAAGTCCACAAAATATACTACATGTACAGAAACAGACATTTACATGACCTACAGCATGGTGAAGCAAGTTAATGTTTCCGACATTTTCGGACCACTAAACAAGTATTGATTTAGAACCATGGAGAGTTACCGCAAGTTGCAAAGAAAACAGGAGCTGCCTCCACTATTCCAGCACCATTTCAACTTCAACATTTCAACATCATCAAATCACCTCTGCTTAGTCTAATACAGTGATAACTAAAAGATACCAAAAACTATTTAGTCCAATCAACATAAGCTAAATATGATGTGGCTGTCCATTGTTCTGATTTCTGTGTGCGTGTGTGTGTGTGTGTGTGTGTGTGTGTGTGTGTGTGTGTGTGCGTGTGCAAGTAGAAAATCCTGTTGACTCACCCTACTTGTAGAGAAATGCCAATGCCATCCTCTCCTTCATGTTGACAAAACGGTCTATGACTCTGCCATACAGTACACGCTTTTAGTTTTTGTTGTCCTAGGCTACCTGGCTAAAATGCTTGCTAGCTAGCCTAACTTCCATTCATGGGCAACGTTAGCTAGTTAACATTAGCCTTCTACACCTAGCTACAGTTGAAGTCGGAAGTTTACATACACCTTAGCCAAATACATTTAAACTCAGTTTGTCACAATTCCTGACATTTAATCCTAGTAAAAATTCCATGTCTTAGGTCAGTTAGGATCACCACTTTATTTTAAGAATGTGAAATGCTGGTGTAACTGAGTCAGGTTTGTAGGCCACCTTGCTCGCACACACTTTTTCAGTTCTGCCCACACATTTTCTATAGGATTGAAGACAGGGCTTTGTGATGGCCACTCCAATACCTTGACTTTGTTGTCCTTAAGCCATTTTGCCACAACTTTGGAAGTGTGCTTGGGGTCATTGTCCATTTAGAAGACCCATTTGCGACCAAGCTTTAACTTCCTGACTGATGTCTTGAGATGTTGCTTCAATATATCCACCCCCACAGCATGATGCTGCCACCCCCATGCTTCACGGTTGGGATGGTGTTCTTCGGCTTGCAAGCGACCCCCTTTTTCCTCCAAACATAACGATGGTCATTATGGCCAAACAGTTCTATTTTTGTTTCATCAGACCAGAGGACATTTCTCCAAAAAGTATGATCTTTGTCCTCATGTGCAGTTGCAAACCGTAGTCTGGCTTTTCTATGGCGGTTTTGGAGCAGTGGCTTCTTCCTTGCTGACCGGCCTTTCAGGTTATGTCGATATAGGACTCGTTTTACTGTGGATATATACTTTTGTACCTGTTTCCTCCAGCATCTTCACAAGGTCCTTTGCTGTTGTTCTGGGATTGATTTGCACTTCTCGCACCAAAGTACGTTCATCTCTAGGAGACAGAACGCGTCTCCTTCCTGAGCGGTATGACGGCTGCATGGTCCCATGGTGTTTATACTTGCATACTATTGTTTGTACAGATCAACGTGGTACCTTCAGGCATTTGGAAATTGCTCCCAAGGATGAACCAGACTTGTGGAGGTCTACAATTTTTTTCTGAGGTCTTGGCTGATTTCTTTTGATTTTCCCATGATGTCAAGCAAAGAGGCACTGAGTTTGAAGATAGGCCTTGAAATACATCCACAGGTACAGAAGCTTCTAAAGCCATGACATCATTTTCTGGAATTTTCCAAGCTGTTTAAAGGCACATTCAACTTAGTGTATGTAAACTTCTGACCCACTGGAATTGTGATACAGTGAATTATAAGTGAAATAATCTGTCTGTAAACAATTGTTGGAAAAATGACTTGTGTCATGCACAAAGTAGATGTCCTAACCGACTTGCCAAAACTATAGTTTGTTAACAAGAAATTTGTGGAGTGGTTGAAAAACAAGTTTTAATGACACCAACCTAAGTGTATGTAAACTTCCGACTTCAACTGTACATATTGAACTTCCATTCTCTCAGGCCAGTGGCACAACAACATATAAATTAATGGTTGGATCAGAATCGTCGTTATCCCTGTCTCCATCCATCGCTAATTTAGGAAAGGGCCCATTTTAGCTAGCTAGCCACTGGAGGACAACAACACAACGAGATGCAACAATTCAAGTTTTTCTGTCAATTAAGTATGCTCTCAATGGGATTTGATAGGATTGACGCCAAATCAAAGCTGGCTTCCATTAACACTTTTATTTAATGCGCCAGGACCATACACAGTTGAGCTCACTCAGTTTAGCGAAATGCTGATTGGCTAATTTTATATACTTTTTTTTGTCAAGGGAGGCCAGATGCTCGCTGGCTTCCCTTGCCTTCAATGCTATGGGCGGCAATAATGTCATACCCGTTTGGACTAGACAGCATCAGATAAATGGCCTACACGTAGAGAGACAGAGAGAGACGCTGTTTCGCTCGCTTGGATGCTTTCTCCTGTGAGATACATTCAGCCTCTTGCGAATTGAAAGAAAATTATGAAACACAGATAGACGAAATATTAAAAAAATATATGGTCATCTATTTTTTGGGTACCTTTTTTTTGGAAGCCTGGCTTCCCTTGGCATCCATGAATACACGTCACTGTACTGGACCCTATTCCAACTAAACTACTGAAAGAGCTACTCCCTGTGCTTGGCCCTCCTATGTTGAACATAATGTGTATCAAACTCACTAAAAGTGGCAGTAATAAAGCCTCTCCTGAAAAAGCCAAACCTTGACCCGGAAAATAATAAAAAACGATCTAACTAGAATGAATCTCCCATTCCTCTCAAACATAAAAAAAAGCTGTTGTGCAGCAACTCATGCCTTCCTGAAGACACACAATGTATACGGAACACTCCAGTCTGGTTTTAGACCCCATCATAGTAAATTACCTTTTAATGGCGTCAGACCAAGGCTCTGCATCTGTCCTCGTGCTTCTAGACCTTAGTGCCGCTTTTGACACGATCTATCACCACATTATTTTGGTGAGATTGGAAACCCTAATTTGTCTACATGGACAAGTTCTTGCCTGGTTTTGATCTTATCTGTCGGAAAGATATCAGTTAGTCTCTGTGGATGGTTTATCCTCTGACAAATCAATTGTACGTTTCAGTGTTCGTCAAGGTTCCATTGTAGGACCACTATTGTTTTCACTATATATTCTACCTCTTGGTGATGTCATTTGGCAACACAATGTCAACTTTGACTGCTATGCGGACGACACACTGCTGTACATTTCGATGAAACATGGTGAAGCCCCAAAATTGCCTACCCTGGAAGCCTGTGTTTCAGACATAAGGAAGTGGATGGCAGCACATTTTTTACTTTTGAACTCGGACAAAACAGAGATGCTAGTTCTACGTCCCAAGAAACAAAGAGATCTGCTGTTGGATCTGACAATCTTGATGGTTGTACAGTCGTCTCAGATAAAATTGTGAAGGACCTCTGTGTTACTTTGGACCCTGATCTCTCTTTTGACGAACATATCAAGAATATTTCAAGGGCAGCTTTTTTCCATCTTCGTAACATTGCAAAAATCTGAAACTTTTTGTCCAAAACTGATGCAGAAAAGCTAATCCATGCTTTTGTCACTTCTAGATTAGACAACTGCAATGCTCTACTCTCCGGCTACCCGGATAAACCACTAAATAAACTTCAATTAGTGCTAAATATGGCTGCTAGAATCTTGACTAGAACCCCAAAATTAGATCATATTCCTCCAGTGCTAGCCTCTCTATACTGGCTTCCTGTTAAGGTTAGGGCTGATTTCAAGGTTTTACTGCTAACCTACAAAGCATTACATGGATTTGATCCTACCTATCTCTCCGATTTGGTCCTGCCGTATATACCTACATGTACGCTACAGTCACAAGATGCAGGCCTCCTAATTTTCCCTAGAATTTCTAAGCAAACAGCTGGAGGCAGGGCTTTCTTGTACAGAGCTAAATTTTTATGGAATGGTCTGCCTATCCATGTGAGATACGTAGACTCTGTCTCAACCTTTAAGTCTTTACTGAAGACTCATCTCTTCAGTAGGTCCTATGATTGAGTGTAGTCTGGCCCAGTGGTACGAAGGTGAACGCCAAAGGCCCTGGAGTGACGAACCGCCCTTGCTGTGTCTGCCTGGCCTGCTCCCCTCTCTCCACACTGGGATTCTCTGCCTCTGACACTATTACGGGGGCTTAGTCACTGGCTTACTAGTGCTCTTCCATGCCGTCCCTAGGAGGGGTGCGTCACGTCGTGCCAGGCTTTTTTCGCTATTGTCAGGCGTGCTGTAGGTGTAATGGTGGAATCAAACGCAGGACTCAGAACGATATTCCCAAAGGCTTGTATTATAGGCCAAACTAAGGCAAATGGAAACTTTGCTCGGAGGCAACAATTACGCACGAAGGCGAAAAGAAACTGCGCACAAACAGGTGCGACAAAATAGTAACCGCGCACAAACAGGTGCGACAAAATAGTAACCACGCACGAACAGGTGCGAAACTACTCCAGTATAATGGAGAGAAGCTCAACCGAGCAATACACACAACTGACGGAAAATCAATTACACACAACACTAGACAAACACAACGAGAAACTTATAGGACACTAATTACGCCAAAACAGAAACAGGTGTGAAAACAAACAGACCAAAGCAAACGAACAAGAAACAAACAGCGGTGGCAGCTAGAATTCCGGAGACGACGAACGCCGAAACCTGCCCGAACAAGGGAGAGAGGCAGCCTCGGCCGAAACCGTGACAGTACCCCCCCCTTGACGCGCGGCTCCAGACGTGCGCCGACTCCGGCCTCGGGGACGACCAGGAGGACGCGGAGCAGGGCGCGTCGGATGCCCCCGATGGAATTCCGTCAGGAGCGACGGGTCCAAAACGTCTCTCCTCGGCACCCAGCACCGCTCCTCCGGGCCGTACCCCTCCCACTCCACTAGATACTGGAGACCCCCCATCCGACGTCTCGAATCCAAGATGGATCTCACGGAGTACGCCGGTGCCCCCTCGATGTCCAACGGGGGCGGAGGAGTCTCCAAGATCTCATCTTCTTGGTGTGGGCCCGCTACCACCGGCCTGAGAAGGGACACATGGAACGAGGGGTTAATACACTTATACTCCACAGGTAACATTAACCTATAACATACCTCGTTCAACCTTCTCTGGACTTTAAATGGCCCTACAAACCGCCGACCCAGTTTCCGACAGGGCAGGCGGAGGGGCAGGTTTCTGGTAGAGAGCCAGACTCGATCACCAGGTGCGTACACCGGTGCCTCACTGCGGTGGAGATCAGCGCTCGCCTTCTGACGTCGGAGGGCCCGCTGCAGGTGGACGTGTGCAACGTTCCAAGTCTCCTCCGAGCGCCGCGCCCACTCATCCACCGCAGGAGCCTCGATCTGGCTCTGCTGCCAGGGTGCCAGAACCGGCTGGTAACCTAACACACATTGAAATGGAGTTAGGTTAGTGGAGGAATGGCGTAGGGAATTCTGGGCCATCTCGGCCCAGGGAACGTACCTCGACCACTCCTCCGGCCGGTCCCGGCAGTATGTTCTGAGAAACCTACCCACATCCTGGTTTACGCGTTCCACCCATTACTCTCCGGGTGGTAACCCGAGGTGAGGCTTACCGAGACCCCCAACCGCTCCATAAACGCTCTCCAGACTCTGGAGGTGAATTGGGGACCCCGATCAGCCACAATGTCCTCGGGTACCCCGTAGTGCCGGAACACATGGGTAAACAGTGCCTCGGCAGTTTGTAGGGCAGTAGGAAGACCCGGCATGGGGAGCAAACGACAGGCCTTAGAGAACCGGTCCACCACGACCAGGATGGTAGTATTCCCCTGGGAGAGGGGAAGGTCTGTTATAAAGTCCACTGAGAGGTGGGACCATGGTCGTTGTGGAACGGGCAGGGGTAGCAACTTACCCCTAGGTAGATGTCTAGGCGCCTTACACTGGGCGCACACTGAGCAGGAGGAAACATAAACCCTCACATCCCTTGCCAACGTGGGCCACCAGTACTTGGCACTAAGACAGTGCACTGTCCGGCCGATACCCGGATGTCCAGAGGAGGGTGACGTGTGAGCCCAATAGATCAATCGATCCCGAACCTCGAGCGGAACGTACTTCCGACCCTCCGGGCACTGTGGTGGACTAGGGTCGGTGCGTAACGCCCGCTCGAGTTCAGAATCGACCTCCCACACTACCGGTGCCACCAGACACGACTCAGGCAGTATGGGAGTGGGCTCCACGGACCTCTCCTCCGTGTCATACCGCCGAGACAGCGCATCTGCCTTGCCATTCTGTGACCCAGGGATGTACGTGATCTTAAAAGTAAACCTGGTCAAGAACATACTCCATCTTGCCTGGCGAGGGTTCAGCCTCCTCGCCGCCCGGATGTACTCCAGGTTACGGTGGTCCGTCAAAATGAGGAAAGGGTGTTGAGCCCCCTCAAGCCAGTGCCTCCACACCTTTAGAGCCTGTACCACGGCTAACAGCTCCCTGTCCCCTACGTCATAGTTCCGCTACGCCGGACTGAGCTTCTTGGAATAAAAAGCACAGGGGCGGAGTTTAGGTGGCGCGCCAGACCGTTGTGAAAGCACGGCTCCTAAACCGGCCTCCGACGCGTCCACCTCTACCTGGAACGGCAAAGAGGGATCCGGATGCGCCAGCACCGGGGCCGAGGTAAACAGGTCCTTCAGCCTCCCAAACGCCCTGTCCGCCTCGGCCGACCACTGCAGACGCACCGGACCCCCCTTCAACAGAGACGTGATGGGAGCTGCCACCTGTCCAAAACCCCGGATAAACCTCCTGTAGTAATTTGCAAACCCCAAAAACTGCTGCACCTCCTTCACAGTAGTTGGTGTTTGCCAATTACGCACGGCCGACACCCGGTCTACCTCCATCTTCACCCCTGACGCAGACAACTGATAACCCAAAAAGGAGACCGACTCCTGGAAAAACAGACACTTCTCTGCCTTCGCATACAGGTCGTGCTCCACCAGCCTCCGCAACACTCTTCGCACCAGGGCCACATGCTCGACACGGGTAGGCGAGTACACGAGAATGTCATCAATGTACACCACCACTCCCTGCCCCTGCATGTCCCTGAAGATCTCATCCACGAATGATTGGAAAACTGACGGAGCGTTCATCAACCCGTATGGCATGACCAGATACTCGTAATGGCCCGAGGTGGTACTAAAGGCTGTTTTCCATTCATCACCCTCCCTGATGCGCACCAAGTTGTACGCGCTCCTGAGATCTAATTTCGTGAAGAAACGCGCCCCATGCAACGACTCGGTCATGGTCGCAATCAGCGGGAGTGGATAACTATACTTCACCGTAATCTGATTGAGACCACGGTAATCGATGCACGGACGCAAACCACCATCCTTTTTCTTCACGAAAAAGAAACTCGAGGACGCAGGGGAAGTGGAAGGCCGTATGTATCCTTGTCTCAGAGATTCGTCTATGTAAATCTCCATAGCTTTCTTCTCCTCCTGAGACAGAGGATACACATGGCTCCGTGGGAGCGCAGCTCCTGCCTGGAGGTCTATCGCACAATCCCCCTGCCTATGGGGTGGCAACCGCGTCGCCCTCGCCTTACTAAACGCAATAGCCAAATCCCCATATTCAGGTGGAACGGGCAATGCGGGCACCTGGTTTGGACTCTCCACCGAGGTAGCCCCTACGGAAACGCCCAAACATCTACCCACACACTGAGCAGACCACTCCATCAGAGCCCTCTCCTGCCACGAAATAGCTGGGTTATGGGTACTCAACCAGGGCATGCCCAGCACCACCGGATACGCAGGAGAATCAATCAGGAACAGCTGAATCATCTCCTGATGATCCCCCTGCGCACACATCCTAAGTGGCGCCGTGACCTCCCTGATCAAGCCCGTACCCAACGGACGACTATCTAGGGCATGAACGGGGAAAGGAACATCAACAGGAGTAAGGGGAATCCCTAACGCTAAACAAAACTTTTTATCAATAAAATTCCCAGCCGCGCCTGAATCTACCAGCGCCTTATGCTGGGAATGAGGTGCTACCTGTGGAAAACTGACAGGTATACAAAAATGGGCAACAGTGAGCTCTGGGTGAGTGGGGCGCCTACTCACCTGGAGGGAATCCCCAGTGCGGGACCTGTCGTCATCTCCCCTAGGAGGCCATCCCCAGCACCTAGCCGCGGTGTGTCCTCCCCGACCACAGTTGGTGCAGTGGATGGACCCCCTAGCCTGCCGACTCCTCCTTTCTCTAACGCCAGCGCCCCCGAGCTCCATAGGACACGGCTCGGAGGCGCTGGAGGGTGAAATGGACGGACCCTCCGCAGGACGTCCGCGGGTAGCCAGCAGGTGATCCAGCCTGATGGACATGTCGACCAGCTGGTCGAAAGTGAGGCTGGTGTCCCTACAAGCAAGCTCCCGACGGACGTCCTCTCGTAGGCTACATCTGTATAAATCGATGAGGGCCCGATCATTCCACCCTGCATCTGCCGCTAGAGTACGGAATTCAAGAGCGAATTCCTGGGCACTCCTCCTCCCCTGCCGGAGGAAGACCAGACGCTCCCCCGCCGCTTTCCCCTCCGGGGGATGGTCAAACACCGCCCTGAAGCGGCGGGAGAACTCGTCGTATGTAATCGTCGTGGCGTCGATCTTCCTCCACTCCGCGTTAGCCCACTCCAACGCTTTACCGGCCAGGGCGGACACGCTCTCATGCCCCGAAGGTGCCGGGTGCACTGTGGCCAGGTATAGCTCCACCTGGAGTAGAAATCCCTGACACCCAGCCGCGGTCCCGTCGTAGGCCCTCGGGAGAGATAGTCGGACTCCTCGAGGTTCCGGCGCTGGAATGAGCGGGCTGGCCGATGGTGCTGGCAGGGAGGGAGGTGGTGGAGGCGTACCCCAGCCTCGGATGGTGGAAATCACCTCCTGCAGGGCGGTTCCCATCTGTTGGATCTGCTCTCGTTGGTCCCGAACCTGGGCCTCCAGTCTCGTCTGAGCTGCTTCGGCTCCTGCTGATTCCATTGATGGTGTGTAATTCTGTCAGGCGTGCTGTAGGTGTAATGGTGGAATCAAACGCAGGACTCAGAACGATATTCCCAAAGGCTTGTATTATAGGCCAAACTAAGGCAAATGGAAACTTTGCCCGGAGGCAACAATTACGCACGAAGGCGAAAAGAAACTGCGCACAAACAGGTGCGACAAAATAGTAACCGCGCACGAACAGGTGCGAAACTACTCCAGTATAATGGAGAGAAGCTCAACCGAGCAATACACACAACTGACGGAAAATCAATTACACACAACACTAGACAAACACAACGAGAAACTTATAGGACACTAATTACGCCAAAACAGAAACAGGTGTGAAAACAAACAGACCAAAGCAAACGAACAAGAAACAAACAGCGGTGGCAGCTAGAATTCCGGAGACGACGAACGCCGAAACCTGCCCGAACAAGGGAGAGAGGCAGCCTCGGCCGAAACCGTGACAGCTATATGCAACTTTATTGGGTTGACTCACTGACGTGATCTTCCTGTCCGGTCTTGCGCCCCTTTGGGCTCATGCGGTGGAGGAGATTTTCATGGGCTATAGTCAGGTCTGTTGATTTTTATTTTATTTATTTTTTATTTCACCTTTATTTAACCAGGTAAGCCAGTTGAGAACAAGTTCTCATTTACAACTGCGACCTGGCCAAGATAAAGCAAAGCAGTGCGATAAAAAACAACAACACAGAGTTACATATGGGGTAAACAAAACATAAAGTCAAAAATACAACAGAAAATATATATACAGTGTGTGCAAATGTAGCAAGTTATGGAGGTAAGGCAATAAATAGGCCATAGTGCAAAATAATTACAATTTTGTATTAACACTGGAATGATAGATGTGCAAGAGATGATGTGCAAATAGAGATACTGGGGTGCAAATGAGCAAAATAAATAACAATATGGGGATGAGGTAGTTAGGTGGGCTAATTTCAGATGGGCTGTGTACAGGTGCAGTGATCGTTAAGGTGCTCTGACAACTGATGCTTAAAGTTAGTGAGGGAGATAAGAGTCTCCAGCTTCAGAGATTTTTGCAGTTCGTTCCAGTCATTGGCAGCAGAGAACTGGAAGGAATGGCGGCCAAAGGAGGTGTTGGCTTTGGGGATGACCAGTGAGATATACCTGCTGGAGCACATACTACGGGTGGGTGTTGCTATGGTGACCAATGAGCTAAGATAAGGCGGGGATTTGCCTAGCAGTGATTTATAGATGACCTGGAGCCAGTGGGTTTGGTAACGAATATGTAGTGAGGACCAGCCAACAAGAGCGTACAGGTCACAGTGGTGGGTAGTATATGGGGCTTTGGTGACAAAACGGATGGCACTGTGATAGACTACATCCAATTTGCTGAGTAGAGTGTTGGAGGCTATTTTGTAAATGACATCGCCGAAGTCAAGGATCGGTAGGATAGTCAGTTTAACGAGGGCATGTTTGGCAGCATGAGTGAAGGAGGCTTTGTTGCGAAATAGGAAGCCGATTCTAGATTTAACTTAGGATTGGAGATGCTTAATGTGAGTCTGGAAGGATAGTTTACAGTCTAACCAGACACCTAGGTATTTGTAGTTGTCCACATACTCTAGGTAAGACCCACCGAGAGTAGTGATTCTAGTCGGGTGGGCGGGTGCCAGCAGCGTTCGATTGAAGAGCATGCATTTAGTTTTACTAGTGTTTAAGAGCAGTTGGAGGCTACGGAAGGAGTGTTGTATGGCATTGAAGCTCGTTTGGAGGTTTGTTAACACAGTGTCCAACAGGTCTGTTGATATCCCTCTAGTGGTGTTGGGGCTCTGCTTTGGCAAGGTGGGTGGGGTTATATCCTACCCGGTTGGACCGGTCCGGGGGTATGATCCGGACAGGGCCACAGTGTCCCCTGTCCCCCCCTGTCTCAGCCTCCAGTATTTACGTTGCAATAGTCTATGTGCCGGTGGGCTAGGGTCAGTCTGTCCTATCTGGTGAAGTTCTCCTGTCTTATCTGGTGTCCTGTGTGAACTTAAATATGCTCCTTTTAATTCTTCCATCTCTCGCTCTCTCGCTCTCTGTCGCTCTCCCTCGCACTCTCTCACTCTCTCTCTCACCCCCTCTCTCTGAGGACATGAGCCATAGAACCATGCCTCAGGTCTACCTGGCCTGATGACTCTTGTTCACCGAATGTGCTACCTTGTCCCAGACCTGCTGTTTTCCTCTCTCTCTCTCTCTCTCTCTCTCTCTCTCTCTCTCTCTCTCTCTCTCTCTCTCTCTCTCTCTCTCTCTCTCTCTCTCGGTTTCTGCCTTTCTATGGAGTTTTTCCTAGCCACTGTGCTTCTGCATTGCTTGCTGTTTGGGGTTTTAGGCTGGGTTTCTGTATAAGCACTTTGTGACATCTGCTGATGTAAAAAGGGCTTTATAAATACAGTTGAAGTCTGAAGTTTAAATACACTTAGGTTGGAGTCATTAAAACTCATTTTTCAACCACTCCACAAATGTCTTGTTAACAAGCTGTAGTTTTGGCAAGTCGGTTAGGACATCTACTTTGTGCATGACACATGTAATTTTTCCAACAATTGTTTACAGACAGATTATTTCACTTATAATTCACTGTATCACAATTCAAGTGGGTCAGAAGTTTACATACACTAAGTTGACTGTGCCTTTAAACAGCTTGGAAAATTCCAGAAAATGATGTCATGGCTTTAGAAGCTTCTAATAGGCTAATTGACATCATTTGAGTCAATTGGAGGTGTACCTGTGGATGTATTTCAAGGCCTACCTTCAAACTCAGTGCCTCTTTGCTTGACATCATGGGAAAATCAAAAGAAATCAGCCAAGACCTCAGAAAATAAATTGTAGACCTCCACAAGTCTGGTTAATCCTTGGGAGCAATTTCCAAACGCCTGAAGGTACCACGTTCACCTGTACAAACAATATTATGCAAGTATAAACACCATGGAACCATGCAGCCGTCATACCGCTCAGGAAGGAGACGCGTTCTGTCTCCTAGAGATGAACGTACTTTGGTGCGAGAAGTGCAAATCAATCCCAGAACAACAGCAAAGGACCTTGTGAAGATGCTGGAGGAAACAGGTACAAAAGTATATATCCACAGTAAAACAAGTCCTATATCGACATAACCTGAAAGGCCGCTCAGCAAGGAAGAAGCCACTGTACCAAAACCGCCATAGAAAAGCCAGACTACGGTTTGCAACTGCACATGGGGACAAAGGTTGTACTTTTTGGAGAAATGTCCTCTGGTCTGATGAAACAAAAATAGAACTGTTTGGCCATAATGACCATTGTTATGTTTGGAGGAAAAAGGGGTACGCTTGCAAGCCGAAGAACACCATCCCTACCGTGAAGCACGGGGGTGGCAGCATCATGCTGTGGGGGTGATTTGCTGCAGGAGGGACTGGTGCACTTCACAAAATAGATGGCATCATGAGGAAGGAAAATGATGTGGATATATTGAAGCAACATCTCAAGACATCAGTCAGGAAGTTAAAGCTTGGTCGCTAATGGGTCTTCCAAATGGACAATGACCCCAAGCACACTTCCAAAGTTGTGGCAAAATGGCTTAAGGACAACAAAGTCAAGGTATTGTAGTGGCCATCACAAAGCCCTGAACTCAATCCTATAGAAAATGTGTGGGCAGAACTGAAAAAGCATGTGCGAGCAAGGAGGCCTACAAACCTGACTCAGTTACACCAGCTCTGTCAGGAGGAATGGGCCAAAATTCACCCAATTTATTGTGGGAAGCTTGTGGAAGGCTACCCAAGTTAAACAATTTAAAGGCAATGCTACCAAATACTAATTGAGTGTATGTAAACTTCTGACCCACTGGGAATGTGATGAAAGAAATAAAAGCTGAAAAAAATCATTCTCTCTACTATTATTCTGACATTTCACATTCTTAAAATAAAGTGGTGATCCTAACTGACCTAAGACAGGGAGGTTTCCTAGGATTAAATGTCAGGAATTGTGAAAAACTGAGTTTAAATGTATTTGGCTAAGGTGTATGTTAACTTCCGACTTCAACTGTACATTTGATTTGATTTACTGCGTAAGAAATTATCAGGGGTCAGTTCCTCAGCTGTTTCACTCATTGTGTGTAAATTCAATGCAATGTTTCTTTCAATGTCCTGCAGGGATTAACGTAGGGAGCTGTTACCGTATCAACCATTTCCCAGATGATAACGACTATGACACAGACAGCTCAGAATACCTCCTGCGTGAGTGGTTATTGTCTCTTCTCCTCTTCTCTTCTCCTCTCTTTTGCCTCTCCTCTCCTCTCCTCTCCTCTCCTCTCCTCTCCTCTCCTCTCCTCTCCTCTCCTCTCCTCTCCTCTCCTCTCCTCTCCTCTCCTCTCCTCTCCTCTTTTTCTTCTCTTCTCTTCTTTTATTTTCTTCTCCTCTCCTCTTTTTTTCTCTTCTCTCCTCTCTTTTCCTCTCCTCTCCTCTCTTCTCCTCTCCTCTCTTCTGTTTTCGTCTCTTCTGTTCTCATCTCTTCTCTCCACTTCTCTCCTTCATCTTCTCTTTTCTTCTCTTCTCTTCTTTTCTTCTCCTCTTTTTTTCTCTTCTCCTCTTTTTTTCTCTTCTCTCCTCTCTTTTCCTCTCCTCTTCTCCTCTCCTCTCTCTCTTCTCCTCTCCTCTCTTCTGTTTTCGTCTCCTCTGTTCTCATCTCTTCTCTCCACTTCTCTCCTCTCATCTTCTCTTTTCTTCTCTTCTCTTCTCTTTTCTTCTCCTCTCTTTTCCTATTCTCCTCTCCTCTCTTCTCCTCTCCTCTCTTCTGTTTTCTTCTCCTCTGTTCTCCTCTTCTCTTCTCTTCTCTTCTCTTCACTTCCCTTCTCTCCTAATAAAGGCTCAGACCTCGTGACTGTATGTGTAATAATTCTAACTGTTTTTACTGCTCGTCATATAAAGTTATGGGTATTTTTTTCTTATATTCCCCCAAGACATTACACTATATAGAGTGATTTTATTCAAGATCTAAAACGCACAGTAGTGCTCAGTGTGTACAGAAGAAATCAGCTGCTGGGAGTTTTTCCTCTGACTGTTAATCATGCCAGAGTGTGGGTGTGTATATGTGTGTGCGTGGGTGTGTGTGTGTGTGACTAACCATACCTCTATCTACTCCAGGTATTGTGCGGGCGTCTAGTGTGTTTCCTATCCTCAGCACCTGTCTGTTGATGCTGGGGGGGCTGTGTTTGGCCGTGGGACGTATCTATAGCAACAGGAACAGCATCCTGCTTAGCGCCGGCATCCTGTTCGTAGCCGCAGGTAAGCCATGCCCCCTTCAGGTCCTGACACACACGCATGCCCACACACACACACAGTCTTGTATAGCTAACCTTGTGGGGATACACAATTCATTCACAATCCTATTTTCCAAGACCCCTAACCCCTAACCCTAACCCATACCCTTACCCTTACCCTTTTTTTTCTTCTTTTTTTTGGGGGGGGGGGGGGGGGGGGGTAGATCAGCTTTAATATTTTATTTCAGATAGATTGTAACTTCCATCAATGTAATTGTCTGCATCACTTCCAATCCCCCATATGTTTTTTTTTCTCGCAAATATATACAGTGAGGGAAAAAAGTATTTGATCCCCTGCTGATTTTGTACGTTTGCCCACTGACAAAGACATGTTCAGTCTATAATTTTAATGGTAGGTTTATTTGAACAGTGAGAGACAGAATAACAACAACAAAAATCCAGAAAAACGCATGTCAAAAATGTTATAAATTGATTTGCATTTTAATGAGGGAAATAAGTATTTGACCCCCTCTCAATCAGAAAGATTTCTGGCTCCCAGGTGTCTTTTATACAGGTAACGAGCTGAGATTAGGAGCACACTCTTAAAGGGAGTGCTCCTAATCTCAGTTTGTTACCTGTATAAAAGACACCTGTCCACAGAAGCAATCAATCAATCAGATTCCAAACTCTCCACCATGGCCAAGACCAAAGAGCTCTCCAAGGATGTCAGGGACAAGATTGTAGACCTACACAAGGCTGGAATGGGCTACAAGACCATCACCAAGCAGCTTGGTGAGAAGGTGACAACAGTTGGTGCGATTATTCGCAAATGGAAGAAACACAAAAGAACTGTCAATCTCCCTCGGCCTGGGGCTCCATGCAAGATCTCACCTCGTGGAGTTGCAATGATCATGAGAACGGTGAGGAATCAGCCCAGAACTACACGGGAGGATCTTGTCAATGATCTCAAGGCAGCTGGGACCATAGTCACCAAGAAAACAATTGGTAACACACTATGCCGTGAAGGACTGAAATCCTGCAGCGCCCGCAAGGTCCCCCTGCTCAAGAAAGCACATATACAGGGCTGTCTGAAGTTTGCCAATGAACATCTGAATGATTCAGAGGAGAACTGGGTGAAAGTGTTGTGGTCAGATGAGACCAAAATGGAGCTCTTTGGCATCAACTCAACTCGCCGTGTTTGGAGGAGGAGGAATGCTGCCTATGACCCCAAGAACACCATCCCCACCATCAAACATGGAGGTGGAAACATTATGCTTTTGGGGTGTTTTTCTGCTAAGGGGACAGGACAACTTCACCGCATCAAAAGGACGATGGACGGGGCCATGTACCGTCAAATCTTGGGTGAGAACCTCCTTCCCTCAGCCAGGGCGTTGAAAATGGGTTGTGGATGGGTATTCCAGCATGACAATGACCCAAAACACACGGCCAAGGCAACAAAGGAGTGGCTCAAGAAGAGGCACATTAAGGTCCTGGAGTGGTTTAGCCAGTCTCCAGAACTTAATCCCATAGAAATCTGTGGAGGGAGCTGAAGGTTCGAGTTGCCAAACGTCAGGCTCGAAACCGTAACGACTTGGAGAAGATCTGCAAAGAGGAGTGGGACAAAATCCCTCCTGAGGTGTGCAAACCTGGTGGCCAACTACAAGAAACGTCTGACATCTGTGATTGCCAACAAGGGTTTTGCCACCAAGTACTAAGTCATGTTTTGCAGAGGGGTCAAATACTTATTTCCCTCATTAAAATGCAAATCAATTCATAACATTTTTTACATGCATTTTTCTGGATTTTTTTGTTTTTATTCTGTCTCTCACTGTTCAATAAACCTACCATTAAAATTATAGACTGATCATGTCTTTGTCAGTGGGCAAACGTACAAAATCAGCAGGGGATCAAATACTTTTTCCCTCACTGTATGTATATATATATATATATATATATATATATATATATATATATATATATATATATATATATATATATATATATATATATATATATATATATATATATATATATATATATATATATATATATACAGTGGGGAGAACAAGTATTTGATACGCTGCCGATTTTGCAGGTTTTCCTACTTACAAAGCATGTAGAGGTCTGTCATTTTTATCATAGGTACACTTCAACTGTGAGAGACGGAATCTAAAACAAAAATCCAGAAAATCACATTGTATGATTTTTAAGTAATTAATTTGCATTTGATTGTATGACATAAGTATTTGATACATCAGAAAAGTAGAACTTAATATTTGGTACAGAAACCTTTGTTTGCAATTACAGAGATCATACGTTTCCTGTAGGTCTTGACCAGGTTTGCACACACTGCAGCAGGGATTTTGGCCCACTCCTCCATACAGACCTTCTCCAGATCCTTCAGGTTTTGGGGCTGTCGCTGGGCAATACGGACTATCATCTCCCTCCAAAGATTTTCTATTGGGTTCAGGTCTGGAGACTGGCTAGGCCCCTCCAGGACCTTGAGATGCTTCTTACGGAGCCACTCCTTAGTTGCCCTGGCTGTGTGTTTCAGGTCGTTGTCATGCTGGAAGAGCCAGCCACGACCCATCTTCAATGCTCTTACTGAGGGAAGGAGGTTGTTGGCCAAGATCTCGCGATACATGGCCCCATCCATCCTCCCCTCAATACGGTGCAGTCGTCCTGTCCCTTTTGCAGAAAAGCATCCCCAAAGAATGATGTTTCCACCTGCATGCTTCACGGTTGGGATGGTGTTCTTGGGGTTGTGCTCATCCTTCTTCTTCCTCCAAACACGGCGAGTGGAGTTTAGACAAAAAAGCTCTATTTTTGTCTCATCAGACCACATGACCTTCTCCCATTCCTCCTCTGGATCATCCAGATGGTCATTGGCAAACTTCAGACGGGCCTGGTCATGCGCTGGCTTGAGCAGGGGGACCTTGCGTGCGCTGCAGGATTTTAATCCATGACGGCGTAGTGTGTTACTAATGGTTTTCTTTGAGACTGTGGTCCCAGCTCTCTTCAGGTCATTGACCAGGTCCTGCCGTGTAGTTCTGGGCTGATCCTTCACCTTCCTCATGATCAATGATGCCCCACGAGTTGAGATCTTAAATGGAGCCCCAGACCGAGGGTGATTGACCATCATCTTGAACTTCTTCTATTTTCTAATAATTGCGCCAACAGTTGTTGCCTTCTCACCAAGCTGCTTGCCTATTGTCCTGTAGCCCATCCCAGCCTTGTGCAGGTCTACAATTTTATCCCTGATGTCCTTACACAGCTCTCTGGTCTTGGCCATTGTGGAGAGGTTGGAGTCTGTTTGATTTAGTGTGTGGACAGGTGTCTTTTATACAGGTAACGAGTTCAAACAGGTGCAGTTAATACCGGTAATGAGTGGAGAACAGGAGGGCTTCTTAAAGAAAAACTAACAGGTCTGTGAGAGCCGGAATTCTTACTGGTTGGTAGGTGATCAAATACTTATGTCATGCAATAAAATGCAAATGAATTACTTAAAAATCATACAATGTGATTTTCTGGATTTTTGTTTTAGATTCCGTCTCTCACAGTTGAAGTGTACCTATGATAAAAATTACAGACCTCTACATGCTTTGTAAGTAGGAAAACCTTCAAAATCGGCAGTGTATCAAATACTTGTTCTCCCCACTGTGTATATATACATACATACATACATACATACATACATACATACATACATACATACATACATACATACATACATACATACATACATACATACATACATACATACATACATATCATTTTTAAAATTATATTTCCCTTCATTACTTTCCAACACCACCACCCCTTCCCCAATTGGAGTAAACTAGTGAACAACAACGCTTAGGCCTCTACTTCCAGCCCATACATACTATATACATTTTATGGACACAGTCTTATTCTACAATAATTATATTTTGTTTGTTTTTACTCCTGAACTTCCTCCGATCATGTTCATGATCTCCATCTGGTTTGCTTCTATATGCCACTGTGCTCTTTCACAAAATCTCTCAACCTATAACCTATATACTTATTATGGACACAGTATGCTTTACATTAGTTATCTTGTTGTTATTAGTTGTTGTTATTAGTCCCATCCTTCAGCTCCATTCAACACCTCCCATCTATCTCTTAACACCATCCATATTGGATTTCTATTTGCCATATATTTTTCAACTGTGATGTTTTACAAAAGTTCTGAACCTTTCTATTCTAATTTCTTCTACAAAACTTTTTCCCCCTTCCACTTTCCTTTTCCATTTTTGCGGTAATGCTACAATTATTTGGTTGTAATTTTGGGTAGAGCAGACATTTCCATATGTTTTTGTTAGCTGCATGTGCGACATAACTCCACCAGTCCTACCGGTAATATCATTTACGAAGATTATACCTTTTTTAAACATTTTGTCAAAAAAAAAAAGTTTTTTATCAAATAGTATAGTTGTGTTTAACCACAATATTTGTTGCATTATTTGTTCTGTCGTTTCTGGAGGATTAAATTGAAATTGCAACCAACTTTCTATGGCTTGTTTTAGAAATAGTGATATTTGGGAGATTATTTCCTTTTCAAATAACTTAAAGTGAGAGGTTGTAATCTGAATAAAGGGAAAAAGGCCATTCTTGAACATTGGGTGAGACAATCTTACTAATTTGCTAGAGAACCAGTTCGGATTTAAGTATAACTTTTGTATGACTGAAGCTTTTAGTGATAGGTCTAATGCTTTAATATTTAATAATTTCTGTCCTCCGAATTCATATTCATTATATAAATAGGCCTGTTTAATTTTGTCTGGCTTGCCGTTCCAAATAAAATGGAATCTTTTTTTCTCATATAATTAAAAAAACTGTTCGCTAGGCGTAGGCAAGACCATAAGCAAGTAGGTAAACTGGGATAATACTAAAGAGTTAATCAGGGTGATTTTTCAACAAATTGACAGGTATTTACCTTTCTATGGTAGCAAGATCTTATCTATTTTTGCTAACTTTCTATTTAAATTTATTGGAGTGAGATCATTTATTTCATTTGGGATATGTATTCCGAGTATATCCACATCACCATCAGACCATTTTATTGGTAAACTACATGGTAATGTAATAATTGTATTTTTTTGTGATCCAATATGTAATATAGTACATTTATCATAATTTGGTTGTAATCCAGAGATGTTAGAAAATGTATCTAGATCCTCTATCAGGCTGTGGAGGGATTCAAGTTGTGGATTTAAAAGAAAACATGAATCATCAGCGTAAAATGACACCTTTGTTTTTAAACCCTGGATTTCTAATCCCTTGATATTATTGTTGGATCTGATTTTAATAGCTAACATCTCGATGGCAATAATAAATAGATATGCCGATAGTGGACAACCTTGTTTCACTCCTCTTGACAGTTTAAAACTTTCTGAGAAATAGCCATTATTTACTATTTTACACCTAGGGTTACTATACATGATGTTAACCCAATTTATAAGAGATTGTCCAAAATTAAAATGCTCCAGGCATTTATATATAAACCCCAGTTGTACTTTATCAAATGCCTTTCGAAGTCTGCTATGAGGCCTGGTTTCCCAGATTTTTCATAGTGTTCTATTGTTTCCAGTACTTGCCTTATATTATCTCCAATGTATTGCCCATGTAAAAAACCTGTCTGATTAGAATGAATAATGTCCGACAATACCTTTTTAATTCTATGCGCTATACATTTTGCTAGAATTTTTGCATCACAACACTGAAGTGTAAGGGGCCTCCAATTTTTGAAATGGACTGGATCTTTATATTTTCCACTTGTATCCTTTTTCAGTAATAATGAAATCAGACCTTCTTTTTGAGTGTCTGATAATCTACCATTTACATAGGAGTGGTTAAAACATGCTAATAATGGTCCTCTGAGTATATCAAAAAAGGTTTGGTATACCTCGACTGGTATGCCATCCAACCCTGGAGTTTTCCCGGACTTAAAGTATTTAATTGCATCCAGAAGTTCCTCCTCTGTAATTTCACCTTCACATTAGTCTTTCTGTATGGCTGTTAATTTTACATTATCAATAGAAAAAAATCTCTACAATTTGCTTCAGTTAGAGGAGATGGAGGCGACTGAAACGAAAACATATGCTTAAAGTACTTTGTTTCCTCCTTCAAAATATAATTTGGTGAATCATGGGTGACTCCGTCATTTGTAACCAGTTTCAATCAATTATTTTTGGTAGCATTCCTATGTCGAAGATAAAAAAATAATTTGGTGCATTTTTACCCATATTCCATCCAGTTCGCTTTATTTTTATAATATATTACACTTGATCTTTCTTGAATAAGTTTCTCTATTTATTTTTGTTTTTCCTCTAATTTATTCTGAGCCTCCATGTTAGTTTTTATTGCTATCTATCTGTTCTGTTAGACCTTCTACAGTGGGGAGAACAAGTATTTGATACACTGCCGATTTTGCAGGTTTTCCTACTTACAAAGCATGTAGAGGTCTGTAGTTTTTATCATAGGTACACCTCAACTGTGAGAGACTGAATCTAAAACAAAAATCCAGAAAATCACATTGTATGATTTTTAAGTAATTAATTTCCATTTTATTGCATGACATAAGTATTTGATCACCTACGAACCAGTAAGAATTCCGTCTCTCACAGACCTGTTATTTTTTATTTAAGAAGCCCTCCTGTTCTCCACTCATTACCTATATTAACTGCACCTGTTTGAACTCGTTACCTGTATAAAAGACACCTGTCCACACACTCAATCAAACAGACTCCAACCTCTCCACAATGGCCAAGACCAGAGAGCTGTGTAAGGACATCAGGGATGAAATTGTAGACCTGCACAAGGCTGGGATGGGCTACAGGACAATAGGCAAGCAGCTTGGTGAGAAGGCAACAACTGTTGGCGCAATTATTAGAAAATGGAAGAAGTTCAAGATGACGGTCAATCACCCTCGGTCTGGGGCTCCATGCAAGCTCTCACCTCGTGGGGCATCAATGATCATGAGGAAGGTGAGGGATCAGCCCAGAACTACACGGCAGGACCTGGTCAATGACCTGAAGAGAGCTGGGACCACAGTCTCAAAGAAAACCATTAGTAACACACTACGCCATCATGGATTAAAATCCTGCAGCGCACGCAAGGTCCCCCTGCTCAAGCCAGCACATGTCCAGGCCCGTCTGAAGTTTGCCAATGACCATCTGAATGATCCAGAGGAGGAATGGGAGAAGGTCATGTGGTCTGATGAGACAAAAATTGAGCTTTTTGGTCTAAACTCCACTCGCTGTGTTTGGAGGAAGAAGAAGGATGAGTACAACCCCAAGAACACCATCCCAACCGTGAAGCATGGAGGTGGAAACATCATTCTTTGGGGATGCTTTTCTGCAAAGGGGACAGGATGACTGCACCGTATTGAGGGGAGGATGGATGGGGCCATGTATCGCAATATCTTGGCCAACAACCTCCTTCCCTCAGTAAGAGCATTGAAGATGGGTCGTGGCTGGTTCTTCCAGCATGACAATGACCCGAAACACACAGCCAGGGCAACTAAGGAGTGGCTCCGTAAGAAGCATCTCAAGGTCCTGGAGTGGCCTAGCCAGTCTCCAGACCTGAACCCAATAGAAAATCTTTGGAGGGAGCTGAAAGTCCGTATTACCCAGCGACAGCCCCAAAACCTGAAGGATCTGGAGAAGGTCTGTATGGAGGAATGGGCCAAAATCCCTGCTGCAGTGTGTGCAAACCTGGTCAAGACCTACAGGAAACGTATGATCTCTGTAATTGCAAACAAAGGTTTCTGTACCAAATATTAAGTTCTGCTTTTCTGATGTATCAAATACTTATGTCATGCAATAAAATGCAAATTAATTACTTAAAAATCATACAATGTGATTTTCTGGATTTTGTCTCACAGTTGAAGTGTACCTAAGATAAAAATTACAGACATCTACATGCTTTGTAAGTAGGAAAACCTGCAAAATCGGCAGTGTATCAAATACTTGTTCTCCCCACTGTATTTCCTTTGTTAGTGTGGACTCTTTTGACCTAAATTGCTTTTGTTTTCGAGATGAGTACTGAATTGCATGGCCTCTAAAGGCACATTTAAAGGTGTCCCATACAATAAGGGGATTTGCTGTACCTATGTTATGTCGGAAAAAAACTGTTATAAATTCCTCTGTCCTAGTTAAAAACAAGTTATCATCCAATAGGCTTTGATTACATTTCCAATATCCTCGCCCACGTGGAAATCCAGTAAGAGTAATTTCTGTTAATTAATATCATCACCCCTTTTGAGTTTCTTTGCCCATGGGAGAAGTATATTTCGCCCCCCCTTTCCTTTTTCCACGCAACTTAATCTAGAATTGTTGAATGAGTTTCCTGTAAACAATAGATATTATATTCCTTCTCTTGGAGCCATGTAAATATTGTTCTTCTTTTGTTATTATCTGCTAAGCCATTACAATTATAACTGGCTATACTTATTTCACCACATACCATAATGGGATACAAGTTTCAAATGTATTTATCATTATATATGTTTGTAAATTTACCAATAAAAAATACCATAGCGATTGACTGTCCATATAGCTGTACCATGATATTTGCATTGCTACTAAGTAACCCTCCAATTGTTCTCCACTAATTCCCCCGCTTAAGCCCCTCCCCATCTCAAGTTGGGCCGTCATCCCAGTGATCAGCATACTACCCCTGTCCCCCCGAATACCTTACCCTTAACCCTAACCTTAACCCAGAAACCTAACCTTAACCCTAACCTTAAACCTAACCCTAACCTTAACCCAAAAACCTAACCTTAACCCTAACCTTAAACCTAAGCCTAGCTCCTAACCCTAAAACTAACCCTAGCTCCTAACCCTAACCCTTAACGTAATTCTAACCCTAACACTAATTCTAACCTTAATCCTAAACCACCTAGAAATGGAATTTGACCTCGTAGGGACTAACAAAATGTCCCCAGTTGGTCAAATGTTTGTTTGTTTACTATTCTTATGCGGACTTCTGGTACCCACAAGAATAGTTAAACACGTCCACACACACACACACACACACACACACACACACACACACACACACACACACACACACACACACACACACACACACACACACACACACACCTGTGCTCGGTCTGAATTGTGAACTCCATTTGCAGTGCAGGCTGAGAAGGCCATGAGCTGTCCTCTACATATATTAGAGTGGTGTGATAGGACTGGGGATGTCAGTCATGTAGAGAAGTGTCACAGATCATTAAGACTGTTCATTACTCATCAGGCCAGACAGAAGATGTGTCCTGGGATCTCTGACTGATGACCAGTATTATCCAGAGGGCTGACTACAAGTTCCTCAAGTCAGGGATGAAGCCTGATAGGAAAACCAATGGGCTGAGAGATTGTCTGATGTTCTGTCTCTCTCTGTCTCTGTTTCAGTGTCTCCCTCATACACTCTCTCTCTGTTTTTCTGTCTTTCTATAACTCTCTCTCTTTCTCTCTTTCTCTCTTTCTCTCAAACCCACTATGTCTCTCTCAGGCCTGAGTAACATCATCGGCATCATTGTCTACATCTCCAGCAACGCCGGCGACCCCAGTGACAAGCGCGACGAGGACAAGAAGAACACCTACAACTATGGCTGGTCCTTCTACTTCGGAGCCCTGTCCTTCATCATGGCTGAGACAGTGGCCGTCCTGGCCGTCAACATCTACATCGAGAAGAACAAGGAGGTCCGCTTCCACGCTCGCCGTGACTTTATCCGCTCAATGTCCTCCTCCTCGCCCTACTCACGCATACCCAGTTACCGCTTCCGCCGGCGGACGTCCCACTCCAGCTCGCGCTCCTCTGACGCTTCGCGGGAAAACTCGCCGGCGAGGCTGAAGGGTGTGACCTCGGCGACGGGGCCGTTGGGAGAATTGACCATGTACACGTTGACCCGAGAGGGGGGTCTGAAAGGGGGCGTGACGGAGAACGCATACAGCCCCGAGCACGGCTCAGGCGATTTTCTGCAGGTGCATAACTGCTTCCCCAATGACCTGAAGGACGGGGTCAACCGGCGGACCACACCCGTGTGAGAGGAGCTTTAGACGGGCCGGTGGAGTGAGGAGGCCCCCCTGACGTGAAGGGTCATGGATGGAGGTGGGCCTTTGGGGATGGAGGGCCCCATGGTAGCCCGTCACACCGGAGAATCAGAGTCAGAGTCATTGGTTCTAGAGAAAGACGGAGCCAGTGAAAAGACGGAGCCCCTCCTCAGTGAAAAACAACATGAGGACGATTACTAAGGACATGGACAGACATATAAGGTTTGAAAATGTTGCCCTTGACATGGTTTCACTAGACAGAAAGAGCACTTGGTTCTTTCATGGCATTCCTTTGAGCTTTTAGACAGCATCGCTACAGACTACAGTCACCGTCATTGTTTGTGTCGTACACTACATACATTTACATTACATTTACGTCATTTAGCAGACGCTCTTATCCAGAGCGACTTACATTATTATTATTTTTTTTATTTCATACCCCCTGTGGGAATCGAACCCACAACCCTGGCGTTGCAAACACCATGCTCTATCAACTGAGCTACATCCCTGCAGGCCATTCCCTCCCCTACCCTGGACGACGCTGGGCCAATTGCGCGCCGCCCCATGGGTCTCCCGGTCACGGCCGGCTACGACAGAGCCTGGATTCGAACCAGGATCTCTAGTGGCACAGCTAGCACTGCGATGCAGTGCCTTAGACCACTGCGCCACTCAAGAGACAAGAACATACAAGAAAACCATTCTCTTTAAAATGTGTCCTTGAACCGCTTAAAAGAGAAGAGAGTGGAATGTTCTCTCGTTTATGTATTTTGATTGCTAATGTGTGTGGGGAAATTGTTGAGTGAATTCTTCAATGTACAACATTTCACACTATTTTACCTGCTTTAAGAATCAAACGTAGCTAAACTGAATGTATTGTCCAACCTGAAGCCCTCTGTCAGCTTTGCATGCTACTGTATAGCCTACTTGAGTAGAGCTCTGTGACTTTGTGTTATCTGTTTGTAGCTACTGTTGTCCAGCCTTACTCTGTGTCACTGTCAGTTTTATAGAGAAAAAAAAATCAAGGCTTGAGTTCTCATCAAAGCCATTCATTTGTATCTGGGAAAAACTAAAGGGACATGACTGACCAGCGAACCCATGTTAAACTTAATTGGTTGTGGTTAAGGTCAGGGTTAAGGTCAGGGTTAAGGTGCCAGTCACAATGTAAAATCAAATCAAATAAAATTGTATTGGCCACATGCGCCGACTACAACAGGTGCAGACATTACAGTGAAATGCTTACTTACAGCCCTTAACCAACAGTGCATTTATTTTTAATAAAAAAATAAAATAAAACAACAACAAAAAAGTGTTGAGAAAAAAAGAGCAGAAGTAAAATAAAATAACAGTAGGGAGGCTATATACAGTGGGGAAAAAAAGTATTTAGTCAGCCACCAATTGTGCAAGTTCTCCCACTTAAAAAGATGAGAGAGGCCTGTAATTTTCATCATAGGTACACGTCAACTATGACAGACAAAAATAGAAAAAAAAATCCAGTAAATCACATTGTAGGATTTTTAATGAATTTATTGGCATATGATGGTGGAAAATAAGTATTTGGTCAATAACAAAAGTTTCTCAATACTTTGTTATATACCCTTTGTTGGCAATGACACAGGTCAAACGTTTTCTGTAAGTCTTCACAAGGTTTTCACACACTGTTGCTGGTATTTTGGCCCATTCCTCCATGCAGATCTCCTCTAGAGCAGTGATGTTTTGGGGCTGTCGCTGGGCAACACAGACTTTCAACTCCCTCCAAATATTTTCTATGGGGTTGAGATCTGGAGACTGGCTAGGCCACTCCAGGACCTTGAAATGCTTCTTACGAAGCCACTCCTTCGTTGCCCGGGCGGTGTGTTTGGGATCATTGTCATGCTGAAAGACCCAGCCACGTTTCATCTTCAATGCCCTTGCTGATGGAAGGAGGGTTTCACTCAAAATCTCACGATACATGGCCCCATTCATTCTTTCCTTTACACGGATCAGTCGTCCTGGTCCCTTTGCAGAAAAACAGCCCCAAAGCATGATGTTTCCAACCCCATGCTTCACAGTAGGTATGGTGTTCTTTGGATGCAACTCAGCATTCTTTGTCCTCCAAACATGACGAGTTGAGTTTTTACCAAAAAGTTATATTTTGGTTTCATCTGACCATATGACATTCTCCCAATCCTCTTCTGGATCATCCAAATGCACTTCAGACGGGCCTGGACATGTACTGGCTTAAGCAGGGGGACACGTCTCGCACTGCAGGATTTGAGTCCATGGCGGCGTAGTGTGTTACTGATGGTTGGCTTTGTTACTTTGGTCCCAGCTCTCAGCAGGTCATTCACTAGGTCCCCCCGTGTGGTTCTGGGATTTTTGCTCACCGTTCTTGTGATCATTTTGACCCCACGGGGTGAGATCTTGCATGGAGCCCCAGATCGAGGGAGATTATCAGTGGTCTTGTATGTCTTCCATTTCCTAATAATTGCTCCCACAGTTGATTTCTTCAAACCTAGCTGCTTACCTGTTGCAGATTCAGTCTTCCCAGCCTGGTGCAGGTCTACAATTTTGTTTTTGGTGTCCTTTGACAGCTCTTTGGTCTTGGCCATTGTGAAGTTTGGAGTGTGACTGTTTGAGGTAGTGGACAGGTGTCTTTTATACTGATAACAAGTTCAAACAGGTGCCATTAATACAGGTAACGAGTGGAGGACAGAGGAGCCTCTTAAAGAAGAAGTTACAGGTCTGTGAGAGCCAGAAATCTTGCTTGTTTGTAGGTGACCAAATACTTATTTTCCACCATAATTTGCAAATAAATTCATTAAAAATCCTACAATGGGATTTTCTGGATTTTTTTTCTCAATTTGTCTGTCATAGTTGACGTGTACCTATGATGAAAATTACAGGCCTCTCTCATCTTTTTAAGTGGGAGAACTTGCACAATTGGTGGCTGACTAAATACTTTTTTGCCCCACTGTATACAGGGGGGGGGGGGGTACCGGTGCAGAGTCAATGTGCGGGGGCACCGGCTAGTTGAGATAGTTGAAGTAATATGTACATGTGGGTAGAGTTAAAGTGACTATGCATAAACAATTAACAGAGTAGCAGCAGCGTAAAAAGATGGGGTGGGGGGTGGGGGTGGGGGGAAGTGCAAATAGTCCGGGTAGCCATGATTAGCTGTTCAGGAGTCTTATGGCTTGGGGGTAGAAGCTGTTGAGAAGTCTTTTGGACCTAGACTTGGCACTCCGGTACTGCTTGCCGTGCGGTAGCAGAGAGAACAGTCTATCACTAGGGTGGCTGGAGTCTTTGACAATTTTGAGGGCCTTCCTCTGACACCGCCTGGTATAGAGGTCCTGGATGGCAGGAAGCTTGGCCCCAGTGATGTACTGGGCCGTACGCACTACCCTCTGTAGTGCCTTGCGGTCGGAGGCCAAGCAGTTGCCATACCAGGCGGTGATGCAACCAGTCAGGATGCTCTCGATGGTGCAGCTGTAGAATTTTTTGAGGATCTGAGGACCCATGCCAAATCTTTTCAGTCTCCTGAGGGGGAATAGGCTTTGTCGTGCCCTCTTCACGACTGTCTTGGTGTGTTTGGACCATGTTAGTTCGTTGGTGATGTGGACACCAAGGAACTTGAAGCTCTCAACCTGTTCCACTACAGCCCCGTCGATGAGAATGGGGGGGTGCTCAGTCCTCTTTTTTTTCCTGTAGTCCACAATCATCTCCTTTGTCTTGGTCACGTTGAGGGAGAGGTTGTTATCCTGGCACCACACGGTCTCTGACCTCCTCCCTATAGGCTGTCTCATCGTTGTCGGTGATCAGGCCTACCACTGCAAACTTAATGATGGTGTTGGAGTCGTGCCTGGCCATGCAGTCATGGGTGAACAGGGAGTACAGGAGGGGACTGAGCACGCACCCCTGAGGGGCCCTCGTGTTGAGGATCAGTGTGGCAGATGTGTTGTTACCTACCCTTACCACCTGGAGGTGGCCCGTCAAGAAGTCCAGGATCCAGTTGCAGAGGGAGGTGTTTAGTCCCAGGATCCTTAGCTTAGTGATGAGCTTTGAGGGCACTATTTCCCTTTGTTTTTCTGCAACCATAGCCATTTAATTCTAGACACTGTTATTAAAATGTTTTTCAATAACACATCCAAACGACTGCTAATTTCCCGATTTAAGAAGGTGTTGTTGTACAATTTCAAGTTTAAAAGAGAAATAGCACCCTTGAATGTGCATACACTGAGTGTACAAAACATTAAGAACACCTGCTCTTTCCATGGCATACACTGACCAGGTGAATCCAGGTGAAGGCTATGATCCCTTATTGATGTCACCTGTTAAATCCACTTCAATCAGTGTAGATGAAGGAGAGGAGACAGTTTAAAGAAGGATTTTTAAGCCTTGAGACAATTGAGACATGGATTGTGTATGTGTGCCATTCAGAGGGTGAATGGGCAAGACAAAACATTTAAGTGCCTATGAACAACACATGATAGCAGGTGCCAGGCGCACCGGTTTGTGTCAAGTACTGCAATGCTGCTGGGCTTTTCATGCTCAACAGTTTCCCGTGTGTATCAAGAATGGTCCACCACCCAAAGGACATCCAGCCAACTTGACACAACTGTGAGAAGCATTGGAGTCAACATGGGCCAGCATCCATGTGGGACGCTTTCAACACCTTGTAGAGTCCATGCCCCGACAAATTGAGGCTGTTCTGAGGTCAAAATGGGGGGTGCAACTCAATATTAGGAAGATGTTACTAATGTTTGGTATACTCAGTGTATGTTTAATGTTTTTTTAAATTGATACTGGATGGATGACATGTAATCCATAACTGCTAAGTCAAACAAGCTGTCTTAAAACTTATCTCTGATACCCTTCATCCTATAGCAATCTCAATTCATCCCCATCTCATGTCATCTCTGCGTCAAAGGTCATTCCTACTGCTCAGTCCCCATAGAGTCCAGTCCAATATTGCCGACCTGATGAGGTCCATGGAACATCTATGGACATTCTGCAATCTTCATTTATTTCTATGTCAGTCCCCTTCCTTCAGTGTTCTAATCTAAAACCCTACTAAGATATGACATTGTGTGTGCACTGGTCACAGGAAAAGAGCAGCTAACAAAAGCCGACTCGCCCAGGAATTGAGAGAGTACAGGACTTAATTCAGCTCTTCAATAGACAGGCCGGTGGTTGGATAAGGATCGAAGACAGACAGAGAATGAAGTGGCTGAAAGGCTACCTGTCTGTCTGCTTTCTGCCTGGGTGGATGTTTTCTAGGTCTCCACCCTCCAGTGCAGAACAGAGAAGTCGATATGAAGGTTGGCAAAACAAAGTGAGCCATCTCTCGAGAGGCCTTGCGTCCATCCACATCCGTAACCTGGAGCTCCAGTCCTCCATGGCATCCTTGTCCTCCAAACTTTTCTTTCATTTTGGTTTCTTACTCATCTGTTACAGTTGGAAATAAACGTGTGGTGGTTTGAAATGTGAAAATGTATATACAAAAGTCAAGCCAACACAAACCGTGTACAGAGTATTGCTGAATTCAAATCACATCTTTTAATAGAACTACAGTTGAAGTCGGAAGTTTACATAAACCTTAGCAAAATACATTTAAACTCAGTTTTTCACAATTCCTGACATTTAATCCTAGTAAAAATTCCCTGTCTTAGGTCAGTTAGGATCACCACTTTATTTTAAGAATGTGAAATGTCAGAATAATAGTAGAGAGAATGATTTCTTTCAGCTTTTATTTCTTTCATCACATTCCCAGTGGTTCAGAAGTTTACATACACTCAATTAGTATTTGGTAGCATTGCCTTTAAATTGTTTAACTTGAGTAGCCTTCCACAATCTTCCCACAATAAGTTGGGTGAATTTTGGCCCATTCCTCCTGACAGAGCTGTTGTAACTGAGTCAGATTGTAGGCCTCCTTGCTCGCACATGCTTTTTCAGTTCTGCCCACACATTTTCTATAGAATTGAGGTCAGGGCTTTGTGATGGCCACTCCAATACCTTGACTTTGTTGTCCTTAAGTCATTTTGCCACAACTTTGGAAGTATGCTTGGGGTCATTGTCCATTTGGAAGACCCATTTGCAACCAAGCTTTAACTTCCTGACTGATTTCTTGAGATGTTGCTTCAATATATCCACATAATTTTCCTTCCTCATGATGCCATTTATTTTGTGAAGTGCACCAGTCCCTCCTGCAGCAAAGCACCCCCACAGCATGATGCTGCCACCCCCGTGCTTCACGGTTGGGATTGTGTTCTTCGGCTTGCAAGCGTACCCCTTTTTCCTCCAAACATAACGATGGTCATTATGGCCAAACAGTTCTATTTTTGTTTCATCAGACCAAAGGACATTTCTCCAAAAAGTACGATCTTTGTCCCCATGTGCAGTTGCAAACCGTAGTCTGGCTTTTTTATGGCGGTTTTGGAGCAGTGGCTTCTTCCTTGCTGAGTGGCCATTCAGGTTATGTCGATATAGGACTCGTTTTACTGTGGATATAGATACTTTTGTACCTGTTTCCTCCAGCATCTTCACAAGGTCCTTTGCTGTTTTTCTGGGATTGATTTGCACTTTTCGCACCAAAGTATGTTCATCTCTAGGAGACAGAACGCGTCTCCTTCCTGAGCGGTATGAAGGCTGCGTTGTCCCATGGTGTTTATACTTGCGTACTATTGTTTGTACAGATGAACGTGGTACCTTCAGGCGTTTGGAAATTGCTCCCAAGGATGAACCAGACTTGTGGAGGTCTTTTATTTTCTGAGGTCTTGGCTGATTTCTTTTGAATTTCCCATGATGTCCAGCAAAGAGGCACTGAGTTTGAAGGTAGGCCTTGAAATACATCCACAGGTACATCTCCAATTGACTCAAATGATGTCAATTAGCCTATCAGAAGCTTCTAAAGCCATGCCATCATTTTCTGGAATTTTCCAAGCTGTTTAAATGCACAGTTAATTTAGTGAATGTAAACTTCTGACCCACTGGAATTGTGATACAGTGAATTATAATTGAAATAATCTGTCTGTAAACAATTGTTGGAAAAATGACGTGTCATGCACAAAGTAGATATCCTAACCGACTTGCCAAAATGATAGTTTGTTAAAAAGAAATTTGTGGAGTGGTTGAAAAACGAGTTTTAATGACTTCAACTGTATATATATCAAACAAGATGCTTTGTTGCATCGGTCATGCTTTTTACTCATGGAGGTGGATACCATTGTTCCTGTCTGTGATACCATTTTATACACTGAAAATACATCCCTAATCCCTTCTGTAGAGTGATGACTGTAGAGGGAGAGGAACACACATTTTGTAGGACTCTGTGCTCAACAGCTATAATGTGCTTTCAATGTTTTAAACAGGACTACTATTGCGCCTTGCTGTTATAACAATAAAACACACACACATGCACGGAACGAACACACACACACACATACACACTCACACACACACACCATTATGATTTTACTCTTCTCCTCTCCTACCTCTGAGGAACTACCTGCTTATTCTCATTACATCGCTGTTTGCTGATATTGCTGTTCCCTATATTTCTTTCAGTCTCCATCCAACAGTCAACATAAAGTTGTTAATATGAATGTGAATAAATGAAATCAGGGGTATGGGACAACTTCTTGTTCTCTGTTCTTTGGCTTGTGTATATTTTGTCTGTCATTCTATTTTGTGTCTGATTCCCTTCAACTTCCCTTTTGTTTATTCTCTTTCAAGGAAGACAAGCGTAAAACGTATCACATCTCAAATCCAATGCATAGACATAATAGCACATAAAAAGAGTCAGTATTCATGTCTTCATTCTCTGTCAAGGGTTGCTATGGTAGGTGTGGTGTGGAATCAGGCGCAGGAGGCAGAAGTAAAGTCCAACAAAAATGCTTTAGTAGAATTCACAATGAATATCCACAACCAGCCCGGAGGCGAGAAAAGCGCGCACAGGCGTATACAAACGGGCGCAGTAAATAAGTGCGTAATCTACTCCTAAACAACAAACAAGGAGGAAAGCACAACAATAGCGCACCAAAATACAAGTAGCGCAGCAACACGACATGGAACAATTACACACAACACCTAACTAACAACAAGGAAACTAAATAGGGTGCTAATTAAGACATAACACAAAACAGGTGTGACAAACAGACAAAACCAATCAAACAAGAAACATAGAGCGGTGGCAGCTAGTACTCCGGAGACGACGACCGCCGAAACCTGCCCCAACAAGGAGGAGGGGCCGCCTCGGCCGAAACCGTGACATTCTCAATGTTTTTCTTATTGGTTTCAACAGAAGCTGCAATTCATGTTAAGCCTCATTCTCTTTTACATCAACAGATGAACTGTACAATGTCAGGAAAACAAGCAATAATCTTAACTGAGAAAGCAATGTAGGTTTTAAACAGGCTTTTTACATTTTATTTGAGAGCTGAACCTTTGTAAAAGCTCTAATCAGATCAAATGATTTTCTTTGTTTCAGATGACGTATCATTGTACATTTCTGGGGAATGATCAGTAATATACAGTAAATATTAACATAAAATAGTGCATTGTGAAGCCTGTATGCCTATCATATATTCTGCTCAAATCAAAAATGCAACTTCTCTGGTTTGATTGCACTCCATTTAACAATCTACAATTCAGGTTGCTCTGAGATCTAGTGCTCTCTACCTTGTAGTCAACCCTACACCACTGGTTCTTCTGGACTTCAGTGACTTTGAATATCTCATAGGGCGGAATTAAAAGCTCACTCTCATTTGCATAGGCAGAGTAATATGTGAAGTTAGCCCCGAAACATATGTTGATCTCAAAGCAGGAAGCGTTACCAAAAGTGTGGAAGGTTTTGAGTTGAGAGCATGAGGTGAAATAACCAAAATGGATCTCTTTGTCAACAACGTTCTGATCAAAAGACTAGTCAGTTCTACGGTAGGTGGTCCTACATGTTGCTTGAGTTAGTTTAAGGATGCGAATGGCATCCGTCAGATAGAAGTGCAAAGAATGGTACTGGAATGTTATTCCATACAGTGATTTGCCAATTATAAACGCTTTGTTGAAGTCAAAGTAGAAGAATTCTGATTTTGGCTTGGTTTTGGGTTTGTTATTTCTGTACAAATATATACAGTGGGGAAAAAAAGTATTTAGTCAGCCACCAATTGTGCAAGTTCTCCCACTTAAAAAGATGAGAGAGGCCTGTAATTTTCATCATAGGTACACGTCAACTATGACAGACAAATTGAGGAAAAAAAATCCAGAAAATCACATTGTAGGATTTTTTATGAATTTATTTGCAAATTATGGTGGAAAATAAGTATTTGGTCACCTACAAACAAGCAAGATTTCTGGCTCTCACAGACCTGTAACTTCTTCTTTAAGAGCCTCCTCTGTCCTCCACTCGTTACCTGTATTAATGGCACCTGTTTGAACTTGTTATAAGTATAAAAGACACCTGTCCACAACCTCAAACAGTCACACTCCAAACTCCACTATGGCCAAGACCAAAGAGCTGTCAAAGGACACCAGAAACAAAATTATAGACCTGCACCAGGCTGGGAAGATTAAATCTGCAATAGGTAAGCAGCTTGGTTTGAAGAAATCAACTGTGGGAGCAATTATTAGGAAATGGAAGACATACAAGACCACTGATAATCTCCCTCGATCTGGGGCTCCACGCAAGATCTCACCCCGTGGGGTCAAAATGATCACAAGAACGGTGAGCAAAAATCCTAGAACCACACAGGGGGACCTAGTGAATGACCTGCAGAGAGCTGGGACCAAAGTAACAAAGCCTACCATCAGTAACACACTACGCCGCCAGGGACTCAAATCCTGCAGTGCCAGACGTGTCCCCCTGCTTAAGCCAGTACATGTCCAGGCCCGTCTGAAGTTTGCTAGAGTGCATTTGGATGATCCAGAAGAGGATTGGGAGAATGTCATATGGTCAGATGAAACCAAAATATAACTTTTTGGTAAAAACTCAACTCGTCGTGTTTGGAGGACAAAGAATGCTGAGGTGCATCCAAAGAACACCATACCTACTGTGAAGCATGGGGGTGGAAACATCATGCTTTGGGGCTGTTTTTCTGCAAAGGGACCAGGACGACTGATCCGTGTAAAGGAATGAATGAATGGGGCCATGTATCGTGAGATTCTGAGTGAAAACCTCCTTCCATCAGCAAGGGCATTGAATATGAAATGTGGCTGGGTCTTTCAGCATGACAATGATCCCAAACACACCGCCCGGGCAACGAAAGAGTGGCTTCGTAAGAAGCATTTCAAGGTCCTGGAGTGGCCTAGCCAGTCTCCAGATCTCAACCCCATAGAAAATCTTTGGAGGGAGTTGAAAGTCCGTGTTGCCCAGCGACAGCCCCAAAACATCACTGCTCTAGAGGAGATCTGCATGGAGGAATGGGCCAAAATACCAGCAACAGTGTGTGAAAACCTTGTGAAGACTTACAGAAAACGTTTGACCTGTGTCATTGCCAACAAAGGGTATATAACAAAGTATTGAGAAACTTTTGTTATTGACCAAATACTTATTTTCCACCATAATTTGCTAAAAAATTCATTAAAAATCCTACAATGTGGTTTTCTGGATTATTTTTTCTCATTTTGTCTGTCATAGTTGACTTGTACTTATGATGAAAATTACAGGCCTCTCTCATCTTTTTAAGTGGGAGAACTTGCACAATTGGTGGCTGACTAAATACTTTTTTCCCCCACTGTAGCAATGGAATGCACTCTGTCCAGACCATGTCTATGTGGCTTTGCTTTTTGTTCGGCTATCTTCCAGGCTTCATTAAACTTTGAGTTTTTTTTTTTCTCATGCTGGAGATAGTTGTCCGCCTTATTGTGCATTTCCTTTGTGCAACCATCATATTTGTCATGCTTTATTTTCTTCTGTTTTTCTTTATTGCTTTCAATACAAGCAGCAGTGCACATGCTAACAAAATGTCCATCAATCACACTGCTTTCAATACAAGCAGCAGTGCACATGCTAACAAAATGTCCATCAATCACACTGCTTTCAATACAAGCAGCAGTGCACATGCTAACAAAATGTCCATCAATCACACTGCTTTCAATACAAGCAGCAGTGCACATGCTAACAAAATGTCCATCAATCTCACTGCTTTCAATACAAGCAGCAGTGCACATGCTAACAAAATGTCAATCAATCACACTGCTTTCAATACAAGCAGCAGTGCACATGCTAACAAAATGTCCATCAATCACACTGCTTTCAATACAAGCAGCAGTGCACATGCTAACATCATGTCCATCAATCACACTGCCAGGGGAAAAATAATCAATCCAAGAAAAGAATGCAGGTATAACATTTTTAACAGGATAGATGTAATGCAGCTGATAGATTCCACAATAAAGACATGTCTGCTCTTTACAATATATGTCTACCTGAAGGATCCGTAACTGAACACGACACGGTACTGTGCTCCTAAAAGGATCTGAAGTGCCCCCTTTAACTCTACTTCATATGATTGTTGGGTTCTAACTTGAATTATAAACTGGGTGGTTCAAGCCCAGAATGCTGATTGGCTGACAGCCGTGGTATATCAGACCGTATACCATGGGTATGACAAAACGTTTATTTTTATGTTGGTAACCAGTTTATAATAGCAATAAGGCACCTCAGGGGTTTTTTGGTATATTGGCCATATACCACACCCCCTTGGGCCTTATTGCTTAAATATACTTCTTCTTGTCACCATATTAGAACTTATTGTTTATGTTACATCTACAATAAATAAACATGTTAGGGGTCAATTAAGGGTGAAGAGGAACTTTGTGAATGGAAAGTTACAGTGAGAGAAAAGGGGAACCAAATATAAGACCCAGGTCTGCTGAGTAAGGTGAACAGGAGGTTACTGATAAGCATCATGGAGAAGTGACCAGAGAAAGAGCAACTGCTACCAGACTGCTCGACCGCGAAGACAACAGCACAACAGTTAGACAATATTGGGCAACAGATAAGAAGTTGTACCCCTACTCTCGTCCTGACATATAACTGGTTGTTTGATCATGTGCAGAGTGTGCTTGCAGCTGAGGCACCCAGTGGATTGAAAACACTTTTTCTAGTATTTTTACACGGTTTGTTCAGAACCTAGCACTGTCATTTTAGAGGGAAATATGACTCACTTTAGCCTCTGCTCTGAGACTCAGCAATGTTAACAGAGGTAGATCGATATACCTGTTTTTAATTAATGGCACTTATCTTAGATCAAAATGTTAAAATGCAGTCACCCTGGTCTACAGACAGGAACTAACAGAGAGAGTGGTTCCATTTGTTTCAACCTCCACCAATCAACTGAATGGTTTCAGATCAGTCACCCACTGGGCACAGACGTCAGTTCAAAGTTTTAATTTACATTTTAACTAATGTGAATTCAATGTGAAATCAACAAAATATTTCAAAATGTCATTGGATTTAGGTTAAAAGTTGGGTGAAAAAAACATGAAATTCCTTACTTTGATGGCTTTTTGCAAATTCAATCAGTTTTCCACATTGATTCAACGTCATCACATTTTTTAAAAAATGATGTGGAAACTACGTTGATTCAACCAGTTTTTGCTCAGTGGGCAGTGTCACGCGGAGGAAAGTGATGCTGTGATTGGACTCACTCAATCAACATACCAACCACATTGGACCAATCAATCCACATACCAACCACATTGGACCAATCAATCCACATACCAAACACATTGGACCAATCAATCAATTGAACCATTTCCCCTCCTGTCCTTCTTCCCTCCCTTGCTCTATAAAACCATTAATACAATAACAGAGTAGTGGAATGAGAGGAGAGGTTGAAGAATGAGAGAAGTCACAGGCTGTAGATGGAGACAGAGGCAGTGGGTTTAGGTGACCCCAGTTGTGACGACAGTCCTCCCTCTGAAACTAGCCAATCACCAGAGGCTGAAAAAGCAGCGTGTTGAATGACCATCTTCTGTTGGGAGGCCATTCATACCACATGCAATCTAAAAAAAAATATGTTCTCTCTCTTTTTCTGTCTCTTTTTTTGTCATCATGCATCAAACTGTAGGAAGCCTTTATATTGGCACATCATTTTGTCATTTTGTAATTGACCTTTCACAATAGAACGAGACATTCATGAGGTGTAATGTGGTCTTTGAAATGCCTATTCATGCATAACGTGAAGGATCTGTGCATCAAATCTATAGCCCATCAGTCAACTAAAAATTCTTTATTTGGAGAAATATTACAGTTCCATTATTCCAGTGGAAAAATACTATTATCTAAGATTCTAATCAACCTTTAACTGTTATAAAACGGTAAATGCAGATAGAAGTAGAAACTGTATGAACACGATAGTGTATTGACACTCACTACAAAGAAGACATATTCCTCACTGTCTAGTTCACATTTACTGTGATTGTAGAATGTAATTTTTAATAAAGAGGCATCAGCGCAATTGATCTAGCAGGGGAAATTATCCTTGGATATGAATATCTCATGCCAGACTACAAAGGCGATGCGAGCCCTTGAACATTTACATTTAATTGAGTTGTTTTTTATGATATTGCTCTCATTAACTGCCAGCCCTCATGATTGCATATTTGCACCTCATAATGTTCCTGTTTTGAATTGTGTTCTGATCCATGGTCGAAGCTATCACAACGTTAGCATAACAACAGGCACATTAATGTAAACTAGCACTAATGCTAACAGCTTCTTGATTCATTGTGTGATAGCTAAGTATTAACATGACCCTCATAGAAATGGCCTTGGGGCCTGGCTAATCTAATTTAGCTTGAGTAATGTTGCCTGTCATTAGCAAAGGAATACAATCTTTCCCTCAGAAGGACTTAAAATTATGATCTGCGCTGGGTAAAATTAGCCACCAATTAAGGCTGTTTTTCAAAAGAAAAAAATTATAACACAGAAACGATTAAGGGAGAACATTAAGGAGATACAGTATTAAAATAAACTTGCCTTGGAGCTCACTGAGTAACACTCACAGGTGAGAGACAGAGACAGTCGGTCTCCTGCCGTACGGTGTTGAGCCTATTCACTGTTTCTCATCCTTCACAGGTTGACAGAGGTTCTGTGGTGGGATGATGTTGATCATAATCGCCAGGGATGCTGGGGACATGTGTTGTCGCTGTTGGCTGTCACCAGGTGGATGGTGTTTGATTCTGCACTGGCACAGATAGGAGGTTAGCTGGGGAGACAGGCGGCACGGAAATACACCATTATTACATACATAGTGAGGTCTCCCAACGTACATGTCCTCAGAGAGAGAAAGAGAGAGAGGGGGAGGGAGAGAGGGAGGGAGAGGGAAATTGCAAATCATTCTCTTAAGAAGGGTGGGAGGAGGGTTGGGGTTGGGTTGAGAAAGAGAAAGAGGTTTCACAGAGAATTAATCCAGGTGAACAAAAGTGCTAATGAACACAAAGGTCTTGATTCAACCCCATGGGCCTTAGTTTGTCTTCCAGGGCTGCTGATTACTGTCCCTCTGCTGGTTCAGTACGCCTCTGATTGTGTTTCTGAAGAGCGCGTCATTTCTATCAGAGTGCATTCTGTTTCTGTAAGTGCGAAACTTTATGATTCTCTGGTGCTTTTTAAGCACACACACACACAATTGCACACACACACACAATTGCACGCACACACACACACGCACACACACTGCAGAGTGTTTTTCCTCTTTTGTCACGTCGTCGCCCTCCATTTACTGTGTTAAAACCACAGGCTGTGAGAGACTTGTCACTGCCCAAAGTGGGGCACAGTGGTTTATAAAAAGCCCAGACATCCGTATCCTCATGACTTACACAGTGAAATACAGTATGAAAGGTTGAATTAAAGTGTCTATAACAATGATTATACTGTTTCACACATTCTCTCTGATTCTGTGTCATCCCAAACACACACCCTCTGAACCCACACACCCTTTGAACCCACACACACTCTCTGAACCCAAACACACCCCACACACACCCAACCTCACACACACCCCACACACACTCTCTCAGCACCATGTTGGATGAGAAGAAGACCAAGGTGAAGATCACGTTCTTCGTCATCCTGGTGGGCATCTCCTGCATGCTGGCTGCCGTGGTGTGGACCGTACTGAGCCCGCCGTTCGACAAGATCAGTGTCACCTGCAAGACGGCCCACTTTGGCCTCTGGAAGCTCTGCATGAAGACCATCTTCATGGTGGAGGAAGATTATATCGCACATTCTCTCTGATTCTGTTTCATTCATTGTCCAAAAAAGCAACTTTTTTCATTATTTAATCTGAGAATTCATTCCATTTATATTCCAGTATAGTAGAAATGGTGGAATTAATAGCATCTTCAAGCAGCTATACATATAGAATACTATACACTTACAACACAACCACTGAAATAATGTGAGACACCTGTTGCTAGACAATTACATGCCTTTTCAAGGATTATACACATTCATCTGCAAAATAGATGTACTTGGATAACAAAGGATTTATACCGTACCACTAGGCTCAGTAGGTTAAATAAAATCCTTTCATGATTCCTTCACTGTCAACTATTAAGGTGTAAAGATATCTTATCTTCATATCTTTAGTCCTCTGTAGTCCTCTGTTAGATTTAAATATATCCTTATTTTTCCCGAATTTGGATTGGGTGCAGCCCCCCCCCCCCCGTGTCTCAGGCCCCTCAGTGATTGGTGGAGAAATAGATCAGCTCGTGATGAAGGAAGTCTCCCATGAGCCCCTTACATGGAGCCAGAGAGCACAAAGACACTTTCTGATAGGTAGAAATAACACAGGGAATCTATTAAAAAGAACATGTTATAAATATTAATATTTCATTAAAAGGGTATATAGAATAACAATATCCATAGAATGTGTGCAGTATTTACTTTGTCTTAGATTTTCGTCTTTTCCACCTCTGAATCTTCAATGTCGTATGAAAGCTTTAACCAGGTCGAGCCCTCAACCTTTCTCATTCGATCGTACCCCATCACAGCACCTAACCCCTGACCCCAAGTATCTCAGACTGGTCAAAGTGGGGACGGTTTTGGTAAATATTTCACATC
>NC_140015.1:30042218-30087218 GCF_964263955.1 Coregonus lavaretus | reverse complement strand
TCACTCAATACTGCCTGTGAATGGGTGTTCAATTAGATGTCCACAGGGTCTCGTTCAAGGAGGAGGACGGGGACAAGGGGAGAAGGTAGCTGACTAGTGGTGGCTATTCAGCAGCCTGATGGTCTGGGGGTAGAAGTCATTAGCCAGCCTGTTGTGGTGGAGTTGCCGTACCAGGCTGTGATGCAGCCCGACAGTATACTCTCGATGGTGCTCCCGTAGAACACTGCGAGGGCCCTTGGGGACAAGCCAGATTTATTCAGCCTCCTGATACATTAGGGGCTGTTAGTGACCCAGAGGAAAGTGAGGCATAATGGATTTATCCAGGTTTCCAGCCACACAGTCACCTGATGGTATGTGTTAGCTGCTCATTAAGACGTGCTGTTGGGGCTGGGGGTTGGACAGGGGTTGAGTGGGAGGCAGAATACATCCACACAGCACAGATCAGCAAAGAATAGTCTCTGATTAAATTGTGTGAAAAACACAACAGGATTATACACACCTAAATGTCTACCCACAGTGTGGAGTCAGGGTGACTCACCTTAATAACATGCTTTGCATTCCAAACAGATTGGAGCTGATCGCCGTGCGAAATTCCTGTTTGCCATACACTTTTGTCATTTACCGCCACAATTATGCCGCATTTGTCTCCCGCAATGAGATGCCGAATTACTTTAGAAAATGACCTTCCCTATAAATGACGCATGACATCTCGAGTGGTGTTAAATCAAACAAACACTTCAGGAACACCATCGTCCGGTCAGCCAGAAAATAACATTAGGGGCATATTGTTGGAGTGATGTATGGTGGCGTGTGTGTGTGTGTGTCTTTGTCTGTGTCTCTCTGTGTGTGTGTCTGTTGTGAGGAATGTATCACTGTAAATGCCTCACAAACAGATAGACAGTAGATAGTAGACAGTTGAATTACCTGCTAATTTGGGAGGAAGGGACCAGATGGTTATTGGCTCAACTCTCAGAAGGGTTGTATTTTTGGAGTCCCTGAGCAAGGCAATTACTTCAGGATGAGACAAAGCTGGATTAAAGGAGATGGGTGTAAACTGTAGTGTTTCTCAACCCCAGTGTTCTGGAACTGTAGTGTTTCTCAACCCCAGTGTTCTGGAACTGTAGTGTTTCTCAATCCTGATGTTCTGGAACTGTAGTGTTTCTCAACCCCAGTGTTCTGGAACTGTAGTGTTTCTCAATCCTGATGTTCTGGAACTGTAGTGTTTCTCAACCCCAGTGTTCTGGAACTGTAGTGTTTCTCAACCCCAGTGTTCTGGAACTGTAGTGTTTCTCAATCCTGATGTTCTGGAACTGTAGTGTTTCTCAATCCTGATGTTCTGGAACTGTAGTGTTTCTCAACCCCAGTGTTCTGGAACTGTAGTGTTTCTCAACCCCGATGTTCTGGAACGGTGGTGTTTCTCAATCCTGATGTTCTGGAACTGTAGTGTTTCTCAACCCCAGTGTTCTGTAACTGCAGTGTTTCTTAACCTTTGTGTTCTGTAACTGTACATTCGGATGAACTAAATAAGCTGCCAACAAGCCATGTAGTAGCAATTGATGTAGACAGGGTGTCATGCACCCATTATTTTATATGATAGCCTGAAATGGCTTGGTAGATAGTTATGAGGTTGGGAGATTGGGAACCTATCTAGCTGGCTAGCTAAAGCCAACTTAATGAAATTGCTAGGTGGCTAGTATTACAGAGAAACAACAAAATCAATAGGCTACACAGCTTGATCAAATTCATTTCAAAACATAGCTCCTGTGAATCCTGCCCATCCCTGGCAGATCAAATGAAATCAAACACTGTGTGTGTCACTCAACACTCTCTCTCCTCCTCCACTGATGATACTGTCTGCATGAACTAGAGTATCTAGTGTCCTGCCAAGCATATCTTTGCTCCGTGGTGCACCTTGGAAGGAACCACTTATTAGGGAGAATAGGGGAGGGGGATACTCTTTTTATGGACATAAAAATTAAGTGTAGTAATTAATAGGAAAAATGTATAAATAATAATATGAAAAAAGGGGGCCATTGTGCCGCTATGAGCATGACCTCTCTGGATGGAGATGTGTTGAGCTGGTCCAATAGGGCCTGGATCTCCAGACTTCATTCCTTTTCCTTCCCAGACTCCTCTAACTGCCCTCCCTCCATCCCTCCCTCCCCGTACCTTTCATCCTACCTGTCCCCTCCCTCCGTGTCCCTCTCTCCCTTATCCCCAGCCTCCCAGAAGGTGAGCCTTCCCCCAGACAGTCAAGCCAGATAGACCCTCCCTACCTCCAGGTCTGCTTCCCCCTCCACCTCCACCACTAACTTCACCCCAAGTGCTCTGAGACAGGTGGCCCCAATTTCACACCAGTTTCTCAGCCTGCTCAGTCGAGAGAGTGCGAGGGCTGAAGTGGAGAGTGTCTTTAAATGCACAGATGTAGCCTGGAGAAAACATGTTTGCACTTAAACACCTATTCCATTTTTCTGCTTTATGTTTGTCCTAGTTTTTGGGACGGACCCTAGACTAGCTGACAGCAGGGGGTTGTATGTGCGTGTGTGTGCATGTGTGAGTGTGTAAGAGTGTGTGTGTGTGAACAACATACTGTAGCATTCAGAAAACAACCTGGCAGGTGTGTGGTAGTGATGGTGATGGTGTTGGTAATGATAACAGTGGTGGTGACGGTGATGGTGATGGTGCGGTAATGATAAATTAAATAGTAACGGGACAATTGTAGTAATGGGACTTGTAGTAACCATAGATTGTAACTTTGTTCTCTCAGAAGTGTTATGCCATTAAAATTACACACACACGCACAGACACACACACCCCTGAGTACCATCTTAGGCCATTGCGACCCAGTTATGAGTGCTCTGTGCGGGTTAGCCTTTTTTAAAAGCCCCCCGATTCACATTGACCCAGAATCTGACGGTCATTCTGCACCTGGACTTAAAAAAGAACAGTTTTCTCTTCACCACTCCCTCTCATACAGCCACTGTTCTCCTGTTGACAATGCCATCTCCCCTTAAGCACTGCTACCAGAATGAATCAATTTCCAGGGGTTCAATTGAGGGCAGGAAGGTAGTGGACTTGCTTTCCACTTTGATTGGATAGAGTAGAAAACACAAGTAAACCACCTGTTAAAAGTCAATTCATTTTGAAGACCATTACCTCATGTCTAGGACACCACATCCTGAAGAGGGACACGGGGGGAAAGGAGGAGGAGGAAGGAGGAGTGGAGAGGAGGAGGGAGGAGTGAAGAGGAGGAGGGAGGAGTGAAGAGGTGGAAGGAGGGATGAAGAGGAGGAAGGAGGGGTGAAGAGGAGGAAGGAGGAGTGAAGAGGAGGAAGGAGGAGTGAAGAGGAGGAAGGAGGCGTGAAGAGGAGGAAGGAGGAAAAGGGATGAGGAGGAGAGGAAAGAAATAAAGAAGAAGAAGGGAGGAAGAGGGAGGAGGGAGTAGTGAGATGAAGATGAATATAGGGAGGATAGAGGAGGGGGGAGGAAGAGGGAGAAAGGAGTAGTGAGATGAAGAGGAATATAGGCAGGATAGAGGAGGGAGAAGGGAGTAGTGAAATGAAGAGGAATATAGGGAGGATAGAGGAGGGAGGAAGAGGGAGTAGAGGAAACAGAGGAAAATGAATAGGCAGGATAGAGAAAGAGGAGGATGAGGAGGTCTAATGGAGGAATGAAAACCGAAACTGACAGGCGATACCGCCTCCTAATTGCCTACTTCACTGGAATTAAGTGCGCTTATTAACTACAAGGTCAATGATACGGCCCCAAATATTATCCCCAGAATCTCACATGGCATAGCAGCACCATGTGAGTCTTCACAGCCTATGTACTGTATATGTGTTGAGTGCTGTTGTAATGGCTCTCACAGTGGTAGGCAACACAAAGCAAGGGTTCCTCTAGAGCAGGGATATTCAACTCTTACACAACAAGGGCCAGAGCCTGCTGGTTTTCTGTCCTACCTGATAATGAATAGCACACACCTGGTTCCCCAGGTCTAATTTTTTAAACATTTTAGTTATTTAGCAGATGCTCTTATCCAGAGCAACTTACAGTTAGTGAGTGCATACATTTTCATACTGCCCCCCCCGTGGGAAACGAACCCACAACCCTGGCGTTGCAAGCACCATGCTCTACCAACTGAGCTACAGGGGACTATCAGTCCCTGATTGAAGGGCAACAATAAAAACACGCAGTGGAAATGGCTTCGAGGTCCAGAGTTGAGTTTGAGGGCTCTAGAGCCTGATGAAACTGCCTTTCTTTACCTTCCCTACTTTAAACTGTTTTGTATGTTTGGTCATTCTCCTGGTTCTAGTCCCAGGAGAGGTATAAAGTCAGCCTGATCCCATATCTGTTTGTGCTGCTGTACCACAATGACCACATGAGTTGGCTATACAGCACTAACAGATCTGAGACCAGGCTAACATTCAGCTGCTTGTACAGTATGATATCTAGCTGGGTTAAAGAGACACATGCAATCTCCTGGATAAAAGGAGTGGTTCAGCCAAGATACAGCAAGATAAAGCAGAACCACAGTATATCCTCAGTTTAAGTATCAGCCCTAGTGGCTCTTACCACAGATCTCTCTTCAGGCCTGCATTGACACAGGCACATATACAGTACAATCACCTCTCTGATGGAAATAGGCTAGCCAAATGGAGCTGTTATTCAGGGCTTGAAAGCTTCGGCATGCTCTAACCCCCCATCCTCTCCTGTTCGATGGGCCTTTACTTGAGAAAAACATCAGCAAAAAAACTGAGCAGCCTGTTGCTAGGTTACCTCTTTAGTGATTCTCCTTCCTGAGTAACAAACATGCTCCTCTGTTGGGATGGGGGGGATTGGGGGGGGATTGGGGGACATGGAGGGAGCAAGAGAGGGCGATAGGGAGAGGGGAAGAAGAGGAGAGGGGATAGAGGGAGAGAGGAAGAGGGGTAACCTTGGTCTATACATCCATACCGCTACAGCACTCTGTCCAGGGAGATAGGAAACAGACCATGCCTCTCCATCACTCTGTCCAGTGAGATAGGAAACAGACCATGCCTCTCCATCACTCTGTCCAGTGAGATAGGAAACAGACCATACCTCTCCATCACTCTGTGCAGGGAGATAGGAAACATACCATACCTCTCCATCACTCTGTGCAGGGAGATAGGAAACATACCATACCTCTCCATCACTCTGTGCAGGGAGATAGGAAACATACCATACCTCTCCATCACTCTGTGCAGGGAGATAGGAAACAGACATACAGAAGGTTAAGGGCCTGTGGCATTCAGCTGCTCCATGTCACTCTATGGATTTAGAGATGTGTGTCCAAGTGAAATAAACATTAACAGATGACTTGTGTAAGTAATACTCCATGTATAGACCTAGGTGTGATTTCTGGGAAAAGGAAGGTGCTGGAGAGGAGGGAATATGACTCTGGGACACATTTATATAAGGATGTCACCAAGGCACATAACATAGCTGTGTTTTGGGAGTAATGCTTCAAATCTCTGGGATCAAATATCTGGGGAGGAAGGTACTGGAAATACAACAGCTTAGAAATATGAATCTACAATAATCTACAATAATCTACAGGATGAGTTAATTGTCATTTATAATGAATGGATAGATACATACAGGTACCCTTTATTTATTTGATTAAGATAATTTGGATTCATATTTTGATTAGAGTGAGACAAATCTAAGATTATACATGGTTGATTCTCTGGAGCATGAGAAGTATGAGAAAATACTCTACAAATGTTTTCTATGAGAATTAAAGGTGATAAAGAAGAGATCTCAAATTGGATTTTCATTTTCTATGGGTTTAATAATAATAATATTTTATTTAATTGACAGAAAATAATCTCAAAGCGCATAAAAACCTAAACAAACAACTAATTGAAAATTTCAATTTTTAGCAGACGCTCTTATGCAGAGAAATTAGAGTTAAGTGCCTTACTCAAGGGCACATTGACAGATTTTCTCACCTAGTCGGCTCGGGGATTAGAACCAGCAACCTTTCGGTTACTGGCACAACGCTCTTAACCACTAAGCTACCTGCTAGAGATGCTAGAGATGGAGTTTAAATACCTTTATTTGGCTTCGGATGAAAGGCTGTGAGTTGAGGCAGTTTGGATTGGAATGGCAGTGTTGTTTCAGGGGATTGGGCATCGATGGTACAGCCAGACAAACAGGCCCGGAGCTCGTCATCAGTGCACCACATTTGCTTCTCCGACAGTCAGTTCCTCCACAGGTCCCTCTCCTCTGTAGGTACTGGTCCTCCATTGCGGAACCTGTAGCACCCACCTGTGTGATGCCATGGCTGCTGAAAAGCACACGAAAAGCCACCATATATTGACAGTGGTAACTTTTTACTGCAGTGGGCTAAATCAGGGTCACACTGAGTGTTTTTTGGTTGTCTTAAACAAATCTACCTTGAAACACAGGTATACACCTCACACACATGGTTATGGGCTTAAAGAAAAGAAGACACCTGTACCATGTCAGATATAGAGTTGAAATAATGTTTATTAATGATGAAATTATGAAAAGATTAATAACATTCCACCCATGAGGCCACTAGAGGGCGATTTTGTCATTTGACTGTAGGAAAGGTGTAATGAATACTCGGACAGAGTGGTAAGATCCAATCGCAGAATAGCGATGCTTTATTAGAGTACAGACAAATGAATAGCTTAATCGTGGTCGGGCGGGCTGTGGTCAAAACCGGGCCAGGCATAGACAGGCAGAGGTACCAAAGGAGCGGGCTTAGTCGTAGTCGAGGTCACAGGCACAGGATCAGAGAACGGTAATCACTGGGGTAGCCAAGTAGAGGATTAAGCAATTCGGGAAGTCAAACAACAAGGCACAGGTCGGATACACGGGTAATCAAAAACAACAAACTCTCCCTCTCTCTCGGAACAAAACGCTTAGCAAGTCACAAAGGAACAATATCTCGCACCGACTGAACCTCTGAGCACACCTTATATCCTACCCTAATTATGGACAGGTGTGCTCAGAACTCAGGTGAACCAGATCGAGTCTGATGACTCCCCCTCTCTGTAGATCGGGGAAGTGTCAGACTCTGTCTAGACCCAGCCAACCCCCGATCCCTTACAGTATCCCCCTCCCCAGGGCCGGCTCCTGACGGCCTTCTACCTCTACCGGGTGGTCTTCCTCTGGGTCGGGGTCCGGGATGATCTGGGTGTTCAGCGTGGAAAGTGGCCTTGAGAGCGGGGTCTAGTATGTCCTTAGCAGGAACCCAGGACCGTTCCTCCGGTCCATATCCCTCCCAGTCCACGAGATATTCGATGCCCCCTCGTCTCCGTCTAGACTCCAGTATCTCGTGGACTGTATAGGTGGTGTCCTTTTCATCCTCCAAAGGTGGTGTAGTAGGTTGTTGAGCGATTGGTGGATACATCGGGCTATAATGAACAGGTTTCAGCAGGGAGACGTGGAATGTAGGGTTTATCCTGTAGTGTCGAGGGAGTAACAGACGGTAGGTGACAGGGTTAATACGTCTCTGAACTTTGAAAGGACCAATGTACCTGGGTTGGAGCTTCTTGCAGCTCCGTCGGAACCGCAGGTCTCGGGTAGACAGCCACACTCGTTGTCCGGTTTGATAAGTGGGAGTAGGTCTCCGGCGTCGGTCGGCATAGGTCTTTTGCTGCTGTGAGGCTTGACTGAGATGTTGATGGGCCGTCTCCCAGACCTGCGCACTCCGACGGAACCACTCGTCCACCGCCGGTACCATCCCGGGTGCGGTATCCCACGGGAACAGGGGTGGTTGATACCCTAGAACACACTGAAAGGGCGTTAGACGTAGGGAGGTGTGAATGAGTGAGTTCTGAGCATACTCTGCCCAAGGAAGGAATCGGCTCCACTCTTGCGGCTGCCGCGAACATTGTTGCCGTAGATACTTCCCAATTTCCTGGTTGAGCCGTTCGGTCTGCCCATTGGCCTGGGGATGATATCCGGAGGTGAGGCTCACCGAGATACCCAAGCGTTCGCAGAAGGCCTTCCAAACCCGGGATATGAACTGGGGTCCCCGGTCGGAAACAATATCCTCTGGAACACCAAACTGCCGGAACACCTGGTTAAACATAGTCTCCGCCATCTGAGTGGCGTTAGGTAAACAGGTCATGGGTACTAACCGACACATCTTTGAGAATCGATCGATGACCACGAGAATTACAGTATGGCCCTCTGATTCTGGTAGGTCGGTAACAAAGTCCATCGCGATGTGCGACCAGGGTCGTTGAGGAGTGGGAAATGGCATCAGCTTGCCCTCCGGTAGTGCTCGAGGCGCCTTGGACTGAGCACAAACTGGGCAGGATAATAAGTAGTCTCGGACGTCATCTGTGAGAGAATCCCACCAGTATTTTCGACTGATGAGTCGAGTAGTTCGAGTGATTCCGGGATGACCAGATCCTAGCGACGTGTGGCACCATTCCATCAGTTGAGGTCGAAGTGAAGCTGGTACAAACACCTTCGACACCGGGGTTTCTGGAGGGGCTGGTTCCGCTTGTAGGCTCTCCTGAATCGTGTCATCGATAGCCCACCTCACAGGGCCAGCACGGCAACTCATGGGGAGGATAGGTTCTGGTTCAACCGGTCTGTCAGCGCGCTCGAACCGTCGGGAAAGCGCGTCCGCCTTACAATTCTTGGACCCGGGAATATAAGAGACAGTGAATTGGAAACGGTTGAAGAACAAAGACCACCTTGCCTGTCGGGAGTTCAGTCGTTTAGCACTGTGAAGATACTCCAGATTGCGATGGTCCGTGAGCACTTGGAACGGATGAGCTGCTCCCTCCAGCCAATGTCTCCACTCCTCCAGTGCTAACTTCACCGCCAGCAATTCACGATTTCCCACGTCGTAGTTCTGCTCGGCCGGATTCAGCTTCTTAGAAAAAAAAGCACAGGGTCGTGATTTGGGCGGCTCACCTTGGCGCTGGGATAGCACGGCTCCGACTCCAACCTCCGAGGCGTCCACCTCCACGATGAACGGCAACGTAGGATCCGGCTGACACAAAATGGGAACGGTGGTAAATCGTTGTTTCAATGTCTCAAAGGCCCGCACTGCCCCCTCCGTCCATTTCAGACCACGCCCCTTGTGGCTGGTCATCGCCGACAGGGGAGCTGCGGTGGTGCTGAAATTACGCACGAACCGTCTATAGTAATTGGCAAACCCCAAGAATCTCTGAAGCTCTTTCACCGTCTGGGGTTGAGGCCAGTCTCGTACAGCTTGTACCTTGGATTCATCCAGTCTTACCCCGTCGGGAGTGAGTATTGCCCCAAGGAAGGAAATCGTCGTGACATGGAATTCACTCTTCTCTGCCTTCACGAACAGAGAGTGTTGGCGGAGTCGGTCCAGAACCTGTCGTACATGGGACACATGTTCACTCAGAGAGTTAGAGTAGATTAGGATGTCATCAATGTACACTATGACGAAATGATCAATCAAGTCCCTAAAAATGTCATTCATGAACGCCTGGAACACAGAGGGCGCGTTAGTAAGTCCATAGGGCATAACACTATATTCATAATGTCCTCGATGGGTGATGAAGGCGGTCTTCCATTCATCCCCCTCTCTAATGCGCACCAGATTGTACGCACTCCTGAGGTACAGTTTACTGTAGATGGAGGCTTGCCCCACCTGCTCGAGGGCCGCTGGAATCAAAGGAAGGGGGTAACGATTTTTTATGGTGATATCGTTCAAACCTCGATAGTCTATGCAAGGACGAAGTGCCTCATCAATATACTTGCTCATTGATTCCCGTTCCGGCTGAGACAAAGGGTAGATTCGTCCGCGAGGAGGGGTAGCCCCGGATAACAGATCAATTGCACAATCCCAGGCCCGATGCGGTGGTAGCACGGAAGCCCTCTCCTTGGAGAACACCTGCGTGTAATCCTGGTACTCTGTAGGAACAACAGTAGACACCGCCCCCTTCGCATCCTCCACAGTAGACGTTTTGCAAGGTAAAATGAGGCACTCAGCCCTACATACCTCACTCCAAGCCGTGATATCGCCAGATTTCCAGGAGATGACCGGATCATGGGTAACGAGCCAGGGGTGGCCAAGGACTAGCGGCTCCCGTGGGGCGGAGATGACGAACAGAATGATGTTCTCATGGTGCAGGGAGCCCACTTGTAACTTGATCTCCCCGGTACGGTGCGTAATGAACCCAGTGCCCATGGGCTCACCGTCTAGCGCGTTGACTCTCAGGGGAGGTTGAATTGGGATAAGTTGAACTCCCAACTCCTCAGCAAGACCCATATCCAGAAAGCTGGCAGCCGCTCCGGAATCAATAAGTCCCTCCAACCTGCGCACTTTCTCTCCGACAGATAAGGTGACAGGCACATACATTTGTTTAACACTGGAGTCTCACTCACCGGTTTGGCAGTTCCGAGGCGATATCCTGGGGTACGGTTAGGTCGTACCGGACATTGACGAACGAAATGACCCGCCTGACCACAATACAGGCATAGTCCGTCTTGCCGACGTTGTTGTCTCACCGAACCTGGTAGAGGTGACCGTCCCAGTTGCATAGGCTCCTCCTCAGATTCTCTCCTCCGCTCTGTCGATTGCATAGGACCAGTGATCGAGGGCTCCCGGACTGTGGATGCCTTGTGTTGCACTATAAGATTATCAATAGAGATGGCTATTTTGATAAACTCATGTAGCGCAGTGATATCTCCTCGACAAGCCAACTCAGTCTGTACGCAGTCTTTGCGCAGCCCTCTTCGGAAAACTGTGAGCAAAGCAGTTTCGCTCCATCCGCTACCGGCTGCTATAGTACGGAACTCTAAAGCGTAGTCGGCTACTGTGCGACGGCCCTGCTGAAGTTCGCATAGTTGGTCTCCCACACTACTCCCAGATACTGGGTGGTCGAACACCTCTTGAAACAGTCTCTTGAACTGAACTTCCGCATTCAACTCGGGGACCTCAGCTGCCCAAAGCGCAGTAGCCCAATCCAGTGCTCTTCCCGTTAGCAGAGAAATCATGAAATCCACCCTGCTACGGTCATCGGAAAACATAGCACGATTATACGACACATACAGGGACATCTGGAGTAGAAACCCCTGACATTTGCCAGGTTCCCCGTCGTACCTTGTCGGTATAGAAATCGGAGGTGCATGACGAGGACTGACCGTACTCGGGGTGGTGCCTTCCGCTGCACCAGCGTTGAGTAGCTGTAGGAGTTCATCCATGCGTGTCTCCTGTATCTCCCATCGCCTCTGTAATTCCGCTGGATCCATGGTAAGGGCGAGGTATTCTGTAATGAATACTCGGACAGAGTGGTAAGATCCAATCGCAGAATAGCGATGCTTTATTAGAGTACAGACAAGGGAATAGCTTAATCGTGGTCGGGCGGGCTGTGGTCAAAACTGGGCCAGGCATTGACAGGCAGAGGTACCAAAGGAGCGGGCTTAGTCGTAGTCGAGGTCACAGGCACAGGATCAGAGAACGGTAATCACTGGGGTAGACAAGTAGAGGATTAAGCAATTCGGGAAGTCAAACAACAAGGCACAGGTCGGATACACGGGTAATCAAAAACAACAAACTCTCTCTCTCTCTCGGAACAAAACGCTTAGCAAGTCACAAAGGAACAATACCTCGCACCGACTGAACCTCTCAGCACACCTTATATCCTACCCTAATTATGGACAGGTGTGCTCAGAACTCAGGTGAACCAGATCAAGTCTGATGACTCCCCCTCTCTGTAGATCGGGGAAGTGTCAGACTCTGTCTAGACCCAGCCAACCCCCGATCCCTTACAAAAGGGGTACGAACAGTCCCTGAGCCTGTTCTGCCATCTTTGGACACGGCATGCAGTACTTGTTGTAACTCTTCCTGACAGAGGAAACAATAAAGCCGGGGATGCATTATTTGAATCCAAACAGGTAGCTAGCTAGCTAGCTATAAGCCAAAAAGATAGACTTTTCATCCCAATTCTGCAACTCTGAGAGTCAAGACCACGAGATGTAAGTGATCAACCCCCAGAGCAGTCAAAGCCCAAAAAAAGTATTTTAATAATGCAACAAAAAAACACAAAAAAAATAACAAAATGATGTACAATATTTACAGAGCTCTCTGCCTAGACGACCTCATGGCGCCATGGCAACCACAGAAAGGGGTATTTGAGAAAATAAAATGGCTGCCAGGTTCATTGGTAGTGCTGGCGCATTGGGAGGCAAATACAACCCAGAGCCACCATGCACCTGCACCCACTTCAATAAATGTTTTAATCTCTTTCCCTCCGCAGCCAAGAACTGCTCCTACTTCAAACACTTCACTAAGGAAGAAGAGGCAGAAGGGTTTGAAGCCAAAACTCAGAAAGGTGAGTTCTCTCTCTCCTTCATTACAGGCTTCAGGTGAATGAGCCACAGTGCAACACAAGGTTTTGGAAAAAAATTAACAAAATAACATTCGGTCAGTTTCACCACTGTGAAATTCTCTATGGCGGTTTTAGACAATTTTCAACTTGAGTTTTGAGTTGCTATGCTGTAGAGGGGGAGGCATGGTGACTATGAATGAAATTTATACTTCGTGTCTATAGTACTGACTCATTGGTCCCTCAGCATGACAATAAAACACATTCAGTCACTGCCGTACCAAAACACAGACATGAATGGTACCCTTTGTGATTGGCAAACACTCTCTCTCTTCCTTTCTCTCTCTCCCCTCTTCTCTCTCTCGCACACACACACACACACACACACACACACACATTGCACATGCACACATGCACGCACACACACACACACCTCCAAAAACATATGCCAGACGTGCCTGCGATTAGCTATTAGTTACATCTCACATTGCTCTTTTTAAAACAGATGCTATTCCAGGAGACTCCTCCTCCTTCCATCCATATCAGCCACTGAATGGCCCTTTGACTTATCAGATCGATATAGTTCCTTAGGGATTGACGTTTCACAGTGGCCACGCACCTCTACTGAGGTACGGATGTAAATATCCCTCTAAATCTGCTGTTGGCACCCATACAAATTAGCCCCAAGGTTGCCTTCTTAAATCCTGTTCATTCTCTTCAATTAAACACCATGACTTTTCTCATTAGCTGGGAATGTTTTTTGAAATGTCAGATACAACATACTTTGGTGATATTGTTATCAACCTACTGCATACCCCTTAAAATATACATTTTATTTTGCTGGGTACGCTATTAGCATGCTAACGCTCATTAAGACAGACAGGTAGAATAGCTAGCATAGCTAGCCATCGCTAGCATTCACTGGTTGAAGTTGAAGTAACTTTTGAGTGTAATGGAGTTGACTGGTGACTATGACATGAATATATATATCATTCACAACAGCTGTACGGGAGCTAGAATCCAGTTATAATAAAAACATGTTTAACTATGTGTGTCATTATTGCTTGAAATCAGGATTCTGCACTGCTTTCAATGGGGAAAGATTGCTTCCGTACCCCGCTCATCCCTGCTTGTGTGAATTTAGTTGAAAACGTCACTTTGCCGTGTGGACCTATAGGCTGTGTCTGTGTCCCAAATGCCTCAATGGAGCCTGGTCAAAAATAGTGCCATTTGGGACGCAGACATAATATTCCCTCGCAGGACGGGACAACAGGCAGAGGCAGCCGAGCCTAACGTCTAAGGTCACACGCATGGAGACACAGATTGTATGTCTCCCGCCATGTCTCTCCACAGCCAAGCCATGACAAAACTAGCTATTTGAGTGGAACAATTACGCTTATTTCACGCTCAATGCTCTCCAGCTGCTCAGTCAGGGAGTTAAGACGGGAAAGTGAGCCCTGGCTTATCTTAATCTGTACAATGGGCCTGGAGGATTGGAGGGGGGTTAGAGAGGAGAGTCGGATGAGTCACCTGGAGACAAGGCTTCTCTCTTCATCACTCCTCTGCTAGAAGCAGTGGTAATAGACAGTTTTAGTGTATTGTAGCATGGTTAAACCAGACTGAATGCTGAGCTCAGTGAAACAGTGGTGATCGCACCATTCAGTCTGCTGGTTCAACCTGGCTAACTATATTGTCAGTGATGGTTAATGAAGACACTGTTCAAGATGGCACTCTGCTGTATTCTCTTCATGCTGATTAAGGTTAATTGGTGGGGGGATGGGTTAGTGGGAGGGAGATCCAATGCCTTAGAATGGGAGATGGTTTACAGTAAGAACTGAATGGATTTCTGTTGGAAATCATGATGGAAAGGTAAACGGATCCTTCTTTCTAGCAGGTGTTTATTACAATACAAAACCTAAAAGTTGACCCATTAATGCTGTCATAAACAACGTTAAACTGGCCATGGCCATGTTCAGTGTTCAGTAAGGCACACTGTGCTAAAACGTTTTGCAATGGAAAATGGGAATGTGTTCTTATTGGACAAGTTCAGATAGTATCTCCCCATTCCAGAACATTTTCTCTCCACTGAACAGGATCCAGGTTATCTCTCTCTCTCTCTCTCTCTCTCTCTCTCTCTCTCTCTCTCTCTCTCTCTCTCTCTCTCTCTCTCTCTCTCTCTCTCTCTCTCTCTCTCTCTCTCTCTCTCTCTCTCTCTCTCTCTCTCTCTCTCTCTCTCTCTCTCTCTCTCTCTCTCTCGCTCTCTCTCTCTCAGAGTACAACCTCTCAGCAGCGGCCATCGCTGTGTTCAGCCTGGCCTTCATGACCCTAGGGTCGCTGTGCGTCATGTGCTCCTTCGGGAAGGGGCGGGACTACCTGCTGAGGCCTGCTGGGATGTTCTTTGCCTTCGCAGGTCAGAGACATCTACTTTGACTTAGATATTCACGTTATACATCAGGCATGACTACGAAGAACATTGTCAATTTTTCTACCTGTCCACCCAGGTCCATCAGTTATTTGTTCGTTAGTTTGTTAATTCATTAATTTGTTCGTATGTTCTTTCCATCTGTCCATCCGTCCATCCGCCCATCTGCCCATCCATCCATCCATCCTGACCTGTGCCCCTTCTCCCTCTAGGTCTCTGCATCATCATCTCTGTGGAGGTGATGCGTAACTCCACCAAGCGGATGATTGACAGTGAGGAGACCGTCTGGGAACAGTACTACTACTCCTGGTCGTTTGAATGTGCCTGCGCCTCCTTTGTCCTCCTGGTCTTCAGTGGCCTCAGCCTGTTGATCATCTCCATGCCCCAGATGCCACGCAACCCCTGGGAGACCTGTATGGATGCAGAGCCAGACTCTATGGAGCCCTTAGACTAGTGGTAGTAGATCAGACTAGAACAGATTAGACCTGACCAGATCAACTCTTGGGAGACCTGCATGGACACAGTCAGACTCCATGGAGCCCATAGACTAGTAGTAGACTCCACTAGAACAGACCAGATAAGAAAAGATTGAAACAGAACTGACCAGACTAGTCTAGTCTAGACCAGACCAGACCAGACTAGACCAGGGGAATCTTCAACCAAGGCTGCCAAAACCATACATTTTTTATAGAATCCAACTGAAGATAAACTAACTTGAGGCTGGTGGTGGGGGCAACAGAGTTAAGGATACAGAGGAATGAGAGTGGGGCACCCCGCCTAAGTAATGGTAGAAGGGGAAACAATACACTACACTGATTGGTTTTAAGTGTACAGATAAAGATAAGATGTAAGGCAGGAACTCTGAGCAGTCCTCGAGGGCCACAGATGTTCGTTTCTTTGGTCCTTAACTGATACATTTGTTTCATTGATTGCAGAGAGTGTCCACTCTCCTGGTCCATATCATCCGTTACTAAGCAACAGACACTGTGGCACTTGAGGACTGCCCTGATATAGGGTGTGTTCGTAAATTCACCATGCAACCTACTCCAATTGCAGACCACTCTGGTTGGAGAGTGCCAGAGCGCAGAATAATTTATGAATTTCCGAACTCCCTAAACTCGGTTGTTATGACAGATGTAAGTAAACATCGACAAAAAAACGGAATTCAATTGTTGCCAGTAATACAGTTACATTCACTAACCCTCTTGATAACATGAAAACACTCTAGCACCTCTAGCAGCTCTGCAATGGTGAGTAACATGTTCAGAGTGAGGTGTTCTCTCATTTGTGTCTGGAAGTAGCTAGCAAGTAAGCTAACCAAGTTTAGCCAGTTAGTGTGGGTGCTTGATTGCCGTTGTGAGGTCAGAACGCTTGGATCAACCCTACTTTCGTCCAGAGCATCCAGTGTGTGCTCTGAACGCACCGAGAGCGAAACACTCTGAATTTATCAACGGACAATCTGACAACGCTCTGAATTTAGGAATGGTCAAAGCACACTCTGAGCGCACTCTGTCACTCTAGAGACGAATTTACGAACGCACCCATAATGTACAGTATTAAAATGTAACTTTTGCCATAAAGTGACCACACAGACAGAAAGAGCTAAAGAACCTAGCAACATAGTGAGCGGATTAATATAGTTTGAGCTGTTGTCTTGTACACTTCTAATATAAGTGTCGCTTTAGCTTTCTAAATTTTTTTAAATGAAATAACTTAATGCTTTAATGAATGTTGCATCCAGGCAGCTACAAACAATGTTTATTTATTTAACATGTATCAATGGATTAAACCATATTGAAGCTCCGGTGCAATGCCTGTACAAGGATCTACTGTGTTAGTTAGGTTGCTTTACTGCTGTTTGTTGTTTACAGAGACAACGTAGAATACACAGCGTATATACAGTACTTGTATGTTTTAAACATGGGCCTATAAAGATGATACATATAATGTTGTTTTTTGTGCGTGTTTGTGAGAGCATGTCAATCTGAATCAGCATCGAGACTGATAATGTCAGCTAGTGAGCAAACAGCTTTAATCAGTGGAGGACGTTAAAGTGGATTGGTGTGAGCGTTTCACTCTCCAGTAAATATTTACTTTAGTGGGATGATCAATCTGAGCAAACTGCGTTCAACAGCCAGAGGAGGGAAAATTGTCCATGAGACTGTTTTCTAAACAGTTGTCAACTTAGGTGTCAGGTGATAAAAATGATAAACACTCTCTCTCTTTATCCCTCCCTCCCTCCTTCTCACTCTCTCTCTCACTCTCTCCTCTCTCTCTCTCTCTCTCTCTCTCACTCTCTCTCTCTCTTCTCTCTCTCTCTTCTCTCTCTCTCTTTCTCTCTCTCTCTCTCTCTCTCTTCTCTCCCCCCCTCCCCCCGTGCAGGTGCATGTAAAATACAAGGGCCCTGAATGTTTCTTTTCAACAAGATGAGAACAAGAAATCCTGACTCCGTGTGCCTCCATACAGGAGTCCTATTTAGAAGAGACACATTTCCTTCCCATCTGTTTCACTTAAAGTTCAAAATGAAAAGATGAAGTGTGAAAATGTTTCAAGGCGGTTGTGATAAATCCCTTTATTTCTATTGACACAGGACAGTTGTTGCATAATGCATTTCAGCAACATTTATCTTATAAATATTATAGCCAGCTGGACAAGCTAAATTGTAGTGATTTTCAGTCAAAAAGCAACAGCCATGTTCTGTTTTTGGGGAACACTTTAGCATAGGTACTGATTTCAATAGATACAAAGTAGTGATGTTCTGTGCCGATAGATTCAAGTATATCTAAACACAAACATCCCTTGTTCTCTCCCCCCTAGGCACCTAACCCATTGTTTTGTACCATGTTCTCTTAGAGGTACAGTATAATATATAGGCCCAGCCATCGCTGTTTTGTTATAAGCATATAACCATAGAGTTATTAAAGAGGCAATCTAGAGTTCAAACAACAACAAAGGGTCACCCTGCCACTGATTTGGTAAACAGCTGATGGATGGGACTCGAGATATAATATGTAACCACTCTCAATGTATAGACAGAGCTATGGATGCAAGGACTGGCCATCCATTATATCAATGATAGTTTTAACCATGTTTTGAGGATATACAGTGTTTGTTTACAATTATATTTTGGAGTAAAAATAAAACTAATATTTTGTGTTCTGATGTGGTATTACAGTTGAACCAAGCTAATGAGGCATTTATAAGTACATTCTTCAAGAATCAATGGGTATTTAAAATTCAAAAAATGAATGTCGCTATCGCAGATTGCTCCTTTAAACAGAGATGTATTTCACATAGACCTTTTATTCCGTTAGCTTCATCTTTAACCCACCATGACACCTTTTCATTTCTATTTTATCCAGAAAGCTGTTGAGAGAGAAACATTTTCTAAACGCTCCGTAGACATGGCATCTTGGAGGTCATGGCTTCTGTGAGAAGAAGCCGTAATGGATGCAGCACACTGAACTGCGTCCCAAATGGCACCCTATTCCCTATATAGTGTACTACTTTTGACCAGAGCCCTATAGGTGCCATTTGGGATGCGGCACACTGAGCTCACAAATCATTTATAGCTCTGCTCCCCTCGGAGCCAATGTTCACTGGCAGACAGACAGCACATCAGCTCTGTTACCTAGGCTACGTCTCAAATGGCACCCTATTCCCTTTATAGTGCATTCATTTTGACCAGGGTCCATTGTCAAAAGTAGTGCACTATATAGGGAATAAGGTGCCATTTGGGATGTGCCTAGGTTTGCAGTGAACCCAGGCAGCAGCACGCATGTCTCTACACTCTTAGAACTAAAAGGGTTCTTCGTCTGTCCCCATAGGAGAACCCTATTTAGTTCAAGGTAGATCCCTTTGGGGGGAAAAAGGTTATACTAAGAACCTGTTAGTGGTGAAAATGTTCCACGTAGAACCTTAGTGGAAGGGTATTAGTGGAAGGGTTCCACTTGGAACCAAAAATAGTTCTTTTCATAGGGTTCTCCTATGGGGACAACTGATTAATCTTTTATGGTTCTAGGTAGCACCTTATTTTCTAAAAGTGTACCCTGTAAGCCTCCAGCACATAATCTCTGTCATACACGCAAGTGTTTGGTTTTTCAAAAATAATTATAAAACCAAGCATCAGTTCTTCAGGTGTTGAGGGCTTTCCTATACTGTCCATAGGATATTTATGATAAAATGCCCCACTTGATTATAACTGAATAAAATAGAGCTCTTATAAATGGTTAGTGTCTTGTGGATTAATTTATTAATGATTAATGTACACCACGGTACAAATGCATTAAATGCACCGAACCACGTAATCACTTTATTGGGATTTTCACATGGATAGAGCGTATGCACCTATTTCCCATCAAAACAGGGACCGACTGGGTCCAGAATGTCATACCAGCCCATGTTTTCCCTCAAGGCCCCCATTATTAGCCAAATAATGATCATTATGTGTGAAAACTCCAGTGTAGACCAGCCCACTGAGCTACAAATGAACCAATGTAGACCAGCCCACTGAGCTACAGATGAACCAGTGTAGACCAGCCCACTGAGCTACAGATGAACCAGTGTAGACCAGCCCTCTGAGCTACAGATGAACCAGCACATCTGGCATTTGCCCGAGCTGCCCTGTATGGCATGTCCGTTTCTGCATCACAATGAGATTCTTAGTAAAATCAGAAGGCCATGTCTGGTAACACACAACTAACTGGCTGAGAGAGACATCAGTGATCTGTAGCATAGATAGACAGAAGATTATGTAAACTTGTAAAGAGGTTCAGGAGAAGCGGATTCCTAGAAAACCAATTACCATGAGTGTAAAAGTCCTCGGCAGGTCCTTTGCAGGTATCAACTGACATGGTTTTGACAGATCCTCATTTGATCTTTAGTAGAAAGACTAGCCTTGACAGAAACTGACTGAGGAGATATGAGAAACTCAACAAGAGATACACATTCGGACGGACACACGGACGCACTCACGCGGGGGCATGGATGTACTCACGCACGTGAACGGACGGACGCACACACATACAAACACACAAACACACAGATACACACACACACACACACACAGACACACAGCCACACACACAGACACACACACAGATACACACACACACACACATAGACACACAGCCACACACACAGACACAGACACACACACACACACACACTACTAGGCTTCAGATCTCTTGGTGAATCACAGCGGTCGATGCTGACATGGAATTAGAGAACAATCACACAAGATCTGATGTACAGTATTTTTCAATTATTTTGGGTCATTCATCGAAAACAATTATGTCTGCAAGCTTCACTTTCAGCTACTTCTGTTTTTATTCAGCAAACAGTACAGGTATCAACTAACAGCGGATTCAAACAAATCGATGATTTGGTACTGAAAAAGCTTGAGAACATGGTACAGTACAGTACCCAGTATGAATTCAATAGTCAAGAGAAATCCCATGTCCTATGACATTAGAATGACAAACAGTCATGCTGAAACCATCAAGTTGTATCCCATATCACATCCCCATTAGAATGATAAACAGTCATTCTGAAACCATCAAGTTGTATCCCATATCACATCCACATTAGAATGACAAACAGTCATGCTGAAACCATCAAATTGTATCCCATATAACATCCCCATTAGAATGATAAACAGTCATGCTGAAACCATCAAGTTGTATCCCATATCACATCCCCATTAGAATGATAAACAGTCATGCTGAAACCATCAAGTTGTATCCCATATTGAGAATTCCATGGCAACCTATAGTACTGAAGCCTTTATGAGATATATAGGCAGTGGTGTAAAGTACTTAAGTAAAAATACTTGAAAGTACTACTTAAGTCGTTTTTTGTGGTATCTGTACTTAACTCTACTATTTATATTTTTGACAACTTTTACTTTTACTTCACTACATTCCTTAAGAAAATAGTGTACATTTTACTCCATACATTTTCTGACACCCAAAACCACTCGTTACATTTTGAATGCTTAGCAGGACAGGAAAATGGTCAAATTCACACACTTATCAAGAGAACAACCCTGGTCATCCCTACTGCCTCTGATCTGGCAGACTCACTAAACACAAATGCTTGGTTTGTAAATGAGTGTTGGAGTGTCCCCCTGGCTATCCATAAATAAATACAAAACTAAAATTGTGCCGTCTGGTTTGCTTAATATAAGTAATTTGAAATGATTCAGACTTTTACTTTTACTTTTGATACTTAAGTATATTTTAGCAATTACATTTACTTGTGATACTTAAGTATATTTAAAACCAAATACTTTTAGACTTTTACTCGAGTGGTTTTGGGTGTCAGTTTACTGGGTGACTTTCACTTTTACTTGAGTCATTTTCTATTAAGGTATCTTCACTTTTACTCAAGTATGACAATTGGGTAATTTTTCACCACTGCATATACAGTGGGGAAAAAAGTATTTAGTCAGCCACCAATTGTGCAAGTTCTCCCACTTAAAAAGATGAGAGAGGCCTGTAATTTTCATCATAGGTACACGTCAACTATGACAGACAAAATGAGAAAAAGAAATCCAGAAAATCACATTGTAGGATTTTTAATGAATTTATTTGCAAATTATGGTGGAAAATAAGTATTTGGTCACCTACAAACAAGCAAGATTTCTGGCTCTCACAGACCTGTAACTTCTTCTTTAAGACTATTGAATTCATTTTTTTTGAAATGTATAAAAAATAAAAACTGAAATATCACATTTACAATTTTTTTTAGAACACCTACTCATTCAAGGGTTTTTCTTTATTTTTACTATTTTGTACATTGTAGAATAATAGTTAAGACATCAAAACTATAAAATAACACATATGGAATCATGTAGTAACCAAAAAAGTGTTAAACAAATCAAAATATATTTTATATTTGAGATTCTTCAAATAGCCACCCTTTGCCTTGACCACAGCTTTGCACACTCTTGGCATTCTCTCAACCAGCTTCATGAGGAAGTCACCTGGAATGCATTTCAATTAACAGGTGTGCCTTCTTAAAAGTGAATTTGTGGAATTTATTTCCTTCTTAATGCGTTTGAGCCAATCAGTTGTGTTGTGACAAGATAGGGGGGGTATACAGAAGATAGCCCTATTTGGTAAAAGACCAAGTCCATATTATGGCAAGGACAGCTCAAATAAGCAAAGAGAAACGACAGTCCATCATTACTTGAAGACATGAAGGTGAGTCAATACGGAACATTTCAAGAACTTTGAAAGTTTCTTCAAGAGCAGTCGCAAAAACCATCAAGCGCTATGATGAAACTGGCTCTCATGAGGACCACATCTCAACATCAACTGTTCAGAAAAATCAGGCCTTCATGGTCGAATTGCTGCAAAGAAACCACTACTAAAGGACACCATTAAGAAGAAGAGACTTGATTGTGCCAAGAAACACGAGCAATGGACATTAGACCGGTGGAAATGTGTCCTTTGGTCTGGAGTCCAAATTGGAGATTTTTGGTTCCAACTGCTGTGTCTTTGTGAGACGCGGTGTGGGTGAACAGATGATCCCTGCATGTGTATTTCCCACCGTAAAGAATGGAGGAGGAGGTGTTATGGTATTGGGGTGCTTTGCTGGTGACACTGTCTGTGATTTATTTAGAATTCCAGGCACACTTAACCAGCATGGCTACCACAGCATTCTGCAGCGATACGCCATCCCATCTGGTTTGGGCTTAGAGGGACTATAATTTGTTTTTCAATAGGACAATGACCCAACACACCTCCAGGCTGTGTAAGGGCTATTTTACCAAGAAGTAGAGTGATGGAGTGCTGCAACAGATGACCTGGCCTCCACAATCCCCCGAACTCAACCAAATTGCGATGGTTTGGGATGAGTCGGACTGCAGATTGAAGGAAAAGCAGCCAACAAGTGCACAGCGCATGTGGGAACTCCTTCAAGACTGTTGGACAAGCATTCCAGGTGAAGCTGGTTGAGAGAATGCCAAGAGTGTGCAAAGCTGTCATCAAGGCAAGGCGTGGCTATATATATAAAATATATTTTGATTTTCTTTAACACTTCTTTGGTTACTACATGATTCCATATGTGATATTTCATAGTTCTGATGTCTTCACTATTATTCTACAATGTAGAAAATAAAATAAATAAAGAGAAACCCTTGACTGAGTAGGTGTTCTAAAACTTTTGACCGGTAGTGTGCATAAGTATTCAGACCCTTTCAGTACTTTGTTGAAGCACCTTTGGCAGCGATTACAGCCTCGAGTCTTCTTGTGTATTTGACTACAAGCTTGGCACACCTGTATTTGGGGAGTTTCTCCCATTCTTCTCTGCAGATCCTCTCAAGCTCTGTCAGGTTGGATGGGGAGCGTCGTTGCACAGCTATTTTCAACTCCTGCTTGCATTTGCAACCATTTTCCGTACTCACTCACTTAACTTCTCACACTTTTCCAATCACGCAAAACACACAGGCACCCCATCTTCCAACACACCCGCACTGTCCTCACATATACAGTTGAAGTCGGAAGTTTACATACACTTAGGTTGGAGTCATTAAAACTCGTTTTTCAACCACTCCACACATTTCTTTTTAACAAACTATAGTTTTGGCAAGTCGGTTAGGACATCTACTTTGTGCATGACACATGCAATTTTTCCAACAATTGTTTACACACAGATTATTTCACTTATAATTCACTGTATCACAATTCCAGTGGGTCAGAAGTATACAAACACTAAGTTAACTGTGCCGTTAAACAGCTTGGAAAAATCCAGAAAATGATGTCATGGCTTTAGAAGCTTCTGATAGGCTAATTGACATCATTTGAGTCAATTGGAGGTGTACCTGTGGATGTATTTCAAGGCCTACCTTCAAACTCAGTGCCTCTTTTGCTTGACACCGCCATAAAAAAGCCAGACTACGGTTTGCAATTGCACATGGGGACAAAGATTGTACTTTTTGGAGAAATGTCCTCTGGTCTGATGAAACAAAAATAGAACCGTTTGGCCATAATGATCAGCGTTATGTTTGGAGGAAAAAGGCGGGGCTTGCAAGCCGAAGCACACCATCCCAACCGTGAAGCACAGGGGTGGCAGCATCATGCTGTGGGGGTGCTTTGCTGCAGGAGGGACTGGTGCACTTCACAAAATAGATGGCATCATGAGGAAGGAAAATGATGTGGATATATTGAAGCAAGACCTCAGAAAAAAGATTGTAGACCTCCACAGGTCTGGTTCATCCTTGGGAGCAATTTCCAAATGCCTGAAGGTACCACGTTCATCTGTACAAACAATAGTACGCAAGTATAAACACCATGGGACCACGCAGCCGTCATACCACTCAGGAAGGAGACGCCTAGAGATTAATGTACTTTGGTGCGAAAAGTGCAAATCAATCCCAGAACAACAGCAAAGGACCTTGTGAAGATGCTGGAGGAAACAGTTACAAAAGTATCTATATCCACAGTAAAACAAGTCCTATATCGACATAACCTGAAAGGCCGCTCAGCAAGGAAGAAGCCACTGCTCCAAAACCGCCATAAAAAAAGACAGACTACGGTTTGCAACTGCACATGGGGACAAAGATTGTACTTTTTGGAGAAATGTCCTCTGGTCTGATGAAACAAAAATAGAACCGTTTGGCCATAATGATCAGCGTTATGTTTGGAGGAAAAAGGCGGGGCTTGCAAGCCGAAGAACACCATCCCAACCGTGAAGCACAGGGGTGGCAGCATCATGCTGTGGGGGTGCTTTGCTGCAGGAGGGACTGGTGCACTTCACAAAATAGATGGCATCATGAGGAAGGAAAATGATGTGGATATATTGAAGCAACATCTCAAGACCTCAGTCAGGAAGTTAAAGCTTGGTCGCAAATGGGTCTTCCAAATGGACAATGACCCCAAGCATACTTCCAAAGTTGTGGCAAAATGGCTTAAGGACAACAAAGTCAAGGTATTGGAGTGGCCATCACAAAGTCCTGACCTCAATCCTATAGAACATTTGTGGGCAGAACTGAAAAAGCGTGTGCGAGCAAGGAGGCCTACAAACCTGACTCAGTTACACCAGCTCTGTCAGGAGGAATGGGCCAAAATTCACCCAACTTATTGTGGGAAGCTTGTGGAAGGCTACGCAAAACGTTTGACACAAGTTAAACAATTTAAAGGCAATGCTACCAAATACTAATTGAGTGTATGTAAACTTCTGACCCACTGGGAATGTGATGAAATAAATAAAAGCTTAAATAAATCATTCTCTCTACTATTATTCTGACATTTCACATTCTTAAAATAAAGTGGTGATCCTAACTGACCTAAAACAGGGAATTTTTATTTGGATTAAATGTCAGGAATTGTGAAAAACTGAGTTTAAATGTATTTGGCTAAGGTAAACTTCCGACTTCAACTGTATACCCCTACATATCCACATATTGTGCTTTTTATGTCCTCTGTTTGTCGTTTTTTTATTTATACCTTCTTGATTCTTGCCTAATTTCGGACTTTGGGTACTTTTCTGTTCCAGTTCCTTGTATTTGGGGATTTATTATTTCATGAATTGTCCTATCTTTTATCTATTTATAAATACTATACATAAAAAAATAGAATACAAATTATTTTACAACATTCCGTAACCTGAATAGTATAGTGTATTTATAGTTGTCACGTTCGTTGTGTAAAGGATCGGACCAAGGTGCAGCGTGGCATGCATACATAGTCGTTTATTTTAAGAAACACAGACAAAATATCAAAATCCAACAGAACGTGAAGTTCAAGAGGCTAAACATCAAACAAGCCAAACAGAAACAAGATCTCACAACTAAGGTAGGCAACATGGCTGCCTAAGTATGATCCCCAATCAGAGACAACGACCGGCAGCTGCCTCTGATTGGGAACCACACCCGGTCAACATAGAAATATATAACCTAGATGACAGTACCCCCCCCCCCCCCCCCCCCCCACCCCCCAAAGGTGCGGACTCCAGCATGACTCATTAGGGGAGGGTCCGGGTGGGCATCTAGCCTCGGTGGCGGCTCCGGCTCCGGACGTGACGTAGGCAGTAAACTCTTCTCCCATCCTGCCTCCCCTTTGCACGTCCGGTCCGGTCTGGACCCCGGCGCGATGCTCCCCCTCTCAGTCCTCCCACAATACACCAAGCACGGTCTGCTGGACGCTGGTGTGGGAGCCCTCGACCCTGGTGTGGGAGTCCTCGTCCCCGACCGGACCCGGACTGCTCACCGGTGAAGCGAACTGCCCCGGCTCTGGTAGGGAGCAGATAACCGGAGCGGGACTTGGCACCGGTGGAGCGGACTGCTCTGGCACTGGAGTGAAGCAGCTGACCGGAGCTGGACTAGGCACCGGTGGAGCGGACTGCTCTGGCACTGGAGTGGAGCAGCTGACCGGAGCTGGACTAGGCATCGGTAGAGCGGACTACTCTGGCACTGGAGTGGAGCAGCTGACCGGAGCTGGATTAGGCTCCGGTAGAGCGGACTGCTCTGGCACTGGAGTGGAGCAGCTGACCGGAGCTGGACTAGGCATCGGTAGAGCGGACTACTCTGGCACTGGAGTGGAGCAGCTGACCGGAGCTGGATTAGGCTCCGGTAGAGCGGACTGCTCTGGCACTGGATTAAAACAGCTGACCGGAACTGGAGACTCTGGACTGCAGACCGTCGCTGGACCATGGATGATCACTGGAGGCTTCGTGCCATGGATCATCACTGGTGGCTTTGTGCCATGGATCATCACTGGAGGCTTCGTGCCATGTATCATCACTGGAGGCGTCGGGCCATGGATCATCACTGGAGGCTTCGGGCCATGGATCATCACTGGTTTGGTGCGAGGAGCAGGTATGGGCCGTACCAGGCTGGGGACACGCACCACTGGTTTGGTGTGAGAAGCAGGTACGGGCCGTACCGGACTGGACACACGCACCACTAGTTTGGTGCGAGGAGCAGGCACGGGCCGTACCGGTCTGTGAAGGCGCACTGGCGGCACAGTGCGTAAAGCCGGCGCATAGCCTGGTGCCTGCACGGTCACACGCTCCTCAAAGTAAGTGCGGGGAGTTGGCTCTGCTAAACCTGGCTCCGCCAGCCTCTGCTCTAAGGACCGAGCTCTCTGCTGCTGGAGGGTTAACTCCTCTCTCAGCTCCTCCTGTTGCCTGGCCAGCTCCTCTCTCCGTGCATCCACTGACTCCTTCTCCCTGTGGGCCTCCTGCAGCCCCTCCTTCTGAAGGGAGAGCTCCTGCTCCCTCTTAACTAACAGCTCCCGTAAGGCGGTGGTCTCCTCTCTCAGAGTACTGAGCTGCAGGTCTTGGAGGGCATCTATCATAGCGGCTTCTTCTATCGCTATCTCCCTCTCCACAATCAGACCTTCCAGGGACTCCTGCTGCTCCGTCAACCACCTCGTGTGCCCCCAAAAATTTTTTTCTTGGGGCTGCCTCTCGGGCTTCCTTCGTGATCGGACCTTTTGAGTCGCCGTTTTTTCTCTCCGGTCTGGGCTTCTTCCTTCGCCCAGGGTCCCTTACCGGCCAATATCTCCTCCCATGTCCAGAATGTTTTCCCCACCTGTGTCCAACATCTCTGCTCCTCCTGGCCACGCTGCTTGGTCCGTTGGTGGTGGGATCTTCTGTCACATTCGTTGTGTAAAGGATCGGACCAAAGTGCAGCGTGTTATGTGTACATAGTCGTTTATTTTAAGAAACACAGACAAAATAACAAAATCCAACAGAACGTGAAGTTCAAGAGGCTAAACATCAAACAAGCCAAACAGAAACAAGATCCCACAACTAAGGTAGGCAACATGGCTGCCTAAGTATGATCCCCAATCAGAGACAACGACCGACAGCTGCCTCTGATTGGGAACCACACCCGGTCAACATAGAAATATATAACCTAGATTTCACACCATGACCAACTCAACTAGAGATCTCAATGTCAGGGCGTGACAATAGTTTCTTTATTAATTGTTGTCTTTGATTATTAAAAAAAATATATATATGTTATTACAATCCCTACCATTAATAGTGTTGGATGTTCCATTTTATGTAGAATAGTCATGGAGTGGTTTTGGTGTCTCGGAACAGCTGGTTATCAATGTATAGCTTGTCGACCACGAAAGCTGCACATCTCCCTTTTAGTGTATTGTCTTTAAGAGTGGATCTTTGCGTCATTCTGTGATTTCCTTTGAGAACTGATCGTTCATGCCTATTTTAAAGCTGGTGAGTCTTTTGCCCAGGCTTTAAACCATTATTTTATCTTTAAAGGATGCAAATTTGGCAACGATTGGGTGCTCGTATCGCTGTCGTCTCTGTCCGAACTGATGTATGCTTTCAAGTTTAATTTGGTTGATAGTGTCGCTTGGGATCTGCAGCGCTTTAACCATGAATTCTTTCACCACACTCTCTGGATCTTCACCTTCATCCTCTTTAATTCCGGTAAGCACCAGATTTTCACGCATTGATCTAGTCTGTATATCAAGTAGGGATTCTCTTAACAACCTGTTCTCTCTTTTAAGTTCATTAACGTCAGCTTCAATAACATTGACTGTACCCTTCAGCTTTTTCTTTTTCCAGTGTTTCAGCCTTCTCGTCACTCATGTCAAGGCTCGCCTTTATCTCTTGTATATCTTTACGGACTAACTCAAGCATGCCTAATTTATAATTAATCGATTTTAGCAGTTCGGTTTCCACGCTGACCGTACAGGGTGGTGAAAATAGGTCATCCATGTCAGTCGAAGAATAACTTAGTTTTCTTGTAGAGTTTGGTTTTCCATTCTTTCCATGTTTATGCTGCCATGTTTTTGTTTTGACTGCGTTGGTAGTGTTTTTCTATAACATTCTACAGCCTTACCAGTTGTTTTGAGTTATTATCCAGTTAAATGTTGTTGCCCACGAGTGAGCAGATCAGCATGAAAGTACTATTATTTGGTCAGTTTTAGGGACATTCATTTCTAAGCTTTTTCACGAGGCATTCTGCACCGCCGTCTTCAATCCGCCATAATCTCTCTCCCCAACACACAGTACTGGTCAGTGGTGCTTTGGGCTCAATTGGAGCGGATGTCCAGTAATGAGGTAGTACTCTTGTTTTGATTAGTAGAGGACTATGACTCCCAGGAAGCCTAATTTTAATCTCTCTCTCTCTCTCTCTCTCTCTCTCTCTCTCTCTCTCTCTCTCTCTATCTCTCTCTCTCTCTCTCTCTCTCTCTCTCTCTCTCTCCCTCTTACTGTCCCTCTCTCACTGTTCTTTCTCTGTATCTCTGTATCCCTCCATTTTTCTCTGACCATCGCTTTGTTTCACTGTCATCACTCTCCCTCTCTCAATCTCTCTTCCTTGGGCCCGTGTGACACTGAACAAAGACTTTGTTTCTATTGTTCTCTCTATCTCTCTCTCTGACTGACAGTGAACCATGGCTTTGTCTCCACCCTCTCTATATCCCTCTCTGCCTGTTTTTCTCTCTCTCTCCTTCTCTCACTCCCTCTCTTCCTCCCTGTCTGTCCACCCACCCTCTCTTCCTCTCTAAATCCATCTCCATCCATCCCTCCTTTTCTCTACCTTTCTGCTTCAGAGCTCAGTCAAGCCGCGCTCCCACAGTCTAATGACCTGGATGTGTAGAAACGGTGGAAGAGACAGGTAGAAAGAGACAGGTAGAAAGAGACAGGTAGAAAGAGACAGGTAGAAAGAGACAGGTAGAAAGAGACAGGAAAAGAGAGAGGAGATATAGAGCCATAATAAACAGCCAATACACTCAGCCCTATTATTCTGAATCCATCTTCTTCTCTGAATTACATTTTCTTCTCCCAACTCACAGGAGGAACAAAACAGCAGATAGAACCATCACAACAACAACTCTTTCAGAATGAACCTCAGGCCTCAGGGTAAAAACAAACAAAGCTATTTCAATCAATCACACTTATAGAGTCTATTTTATAACTCTGAGCTAGTTGAAAGTTGGAAAATGTTCTAGAGAATAGACTTTTCTTCATAACAACATAACCATCTGGAGGAAAAGCGTTAAAGGTCCAATGCAGGCGTTTGTATCTCAATATCAAATAATTTCTGGGTAACAATTAAGTACCTTACTGGTACATATGGTCAAAAAGAAATAAAAAATAGTTTTTAGTTGCAAAGAGCAATTTCTCAATTTTGCTAGGACTATCTGGGAGTGGTCTGAGTGGGGAGGGGAAACTGAAAACTAGCTGTTATTGGCAGAGAGGTTTGGAACTGTCTATCTTATTGCATGGTCTACACATTTCACCATGAAAGGCCAAAATTCCATTCCACCATAACAGGCTGAAGTTTCAGGCAGTCTTTTCAAACAGCTCTTACACTAAGGGCATTATTATAATTTCTTCACAATTTCACAGTATTATTCCAAACTCATAGTGTGGAAATATATATAAAACACATGAAAATCACGTTTTTTGACTACACTGGGCCTTTCACAAATGCTACATGGCCTTGGGCGAACTGTCACATGCTAGCTAATATGACCTGTAGGTTAGGGAACAACAACATCAAGAGGACAACACTACTTCTACATTCTCCATACAAAGCAGAGTAACCTTCATGGTTTGGTTGGTTGCTAAGCTGTTCTCTGAACTAGGAGAGCACTGATACAGGGTCAGCTATTTCCATCCCCCTAATGGCAGTGTTGTAGTCAAATATATACACTCCTTTCTGGAAACATTAATATCTTAACAGCCTTTATATCTATTATAGACATGTTTGATCAGTGGTGAACCTATAGGCCTTCAGTGTGTGACAGGTTCGAGATTCTGAAAGGACAGCAACCATAATACCAGCGCACTCACGTAAGAGAGTGTGCTTTTTGTAAAACACAAAGGGCAATTGGTGTAGTGGAGGGGTATAAGCCGTATACCCACTTTTTTCAGTGTGCATTGCTTATACTCACATCTTAATCCCTACTGATGCGTACAGTATTAGTGTAGTGTAGTGGAGGTATACGACTTATCAATTATGTAGTAATTTGGGCGGCAGGTAGCTTAGTGGTTAAGCGCGTTGTGCCAGTAACCGAAAGGTCGCTGGTTCTAATCCCTGAGCCGACTAGGTGAAAAATCTGTCGATGTGCCCTTGAGCAAGGCACTTAACCCTAATTGCTCCTGTAAGTCCCTTTGGATAAGAGCGTCTGCTAAATGACAACAAAAAACCATCACCAAAGTACGTGAAATATATTCACATGCTTGCCGCACACATAGCCTAGTTTCAGTGGAATATCATCTGCAGGCAGCAAGAGTGTGCAGCGCTCAACTGGTTTTGGCATGGAGCAGATCACAGAAGAATGACATCGGTAGCCAGTAGGGTAGGAAATACTTTTCAGCTTATGATATCTACCAGTAAATGCTAACTAAGGCAACAATGGGTATGCAAACCAGGTATTGAAAAAGTTTAGTCCGAAGTGTTGGTTAGTAGGCTATTTGTGATGCGCAATTGTCATCATGTACTGTTTGCATCAGGGGCGTAGACAAGGATGGGCCTGGGTGAACAGAGGCCCACCCACTGGGGAGCCAGGCCCTGACAGGCCTACCCAATCATTGTTGTAGACTTAGACCATCACATTTTTGTATTTTTTTATATTTTGAAAAAGTGTGATTTTGACAGTGAAAATTAGAAAAATCTAGAGGAAAACTCATTAAAAAACATAGGAAAACATAGGATTTTTCACACAGAGTGCCTTTCCTTGGCTGGGCAGGCCGTTTGGGAACTTTTTGAAAAGATTAGAGTATACCCACTTCTCCAGGCACCACTACACCCCTGCATAGGGCCGATGGAAAGACAGCAGTCACACACAGCATGATGTTAAAGGATAAGCAGTCCATAAACTCAGACATAGTAAGCCAATAGGTCTCAATCATAAGAATACAAAAACACAACTGTCGTAGTAAATATACGACACAACCATTAAGCATTTCCCAATCAAAATGTACAACTATTACTTCCAATTGCAAAAAACATTTCATGTTTAGCACACAAAGTAACCGGTGACCTAAAGTTTAAAGTGGAACTGACAGCGTTTTAACTACTTTCCAGATATGAAACAAACAGACAATCAGAATATCAGTAAAAAATATCAAATTCCCAGTTTATGCTACAAAACCAATTTTAAAAATAGGTTCTATTTGACTCAACGTTCCATGATGTATACTAAGGCATTGCTGGCAGAATAGATGGATGTAGTTCAATGCATGGTTAATATAATTTACCAATGCATTTCTTGGTAGTCCAAAAAATATTGCTATCAGATTGTAAATCACAGCTGGCCTGGTACATTGTTTGCTGCCTCCATTCGGGATGCACTGTTTCAGTTTCAATGACTCAATATTCTGGACAAAAATGGATGAATGTAACTAAGGCTGGGAATGTCAATACAATCAAACTAGCAAGGGCAATGATCACAAGTCAGTCATAACGTGGCTAATAGGCTAGCGTATTTATTTATGTAGCAAGCTAAAAACACGGAGCCTAACGTTAGCTAGCTAGCTAGCTGCTAAGAGGATGTCATGCCAATGGAGGAGTGGGTGAGTGACTGACTTTTTCCCCTCATATCGTTTTTTGGTGGCTATACACAGCTAGAGATGCAGGTGTCATTTGGTTAGCTAGCAAGAACTTGAATTACTGTTATACAGTTAGCATATCTCTTGCGTTCGCAAATTCACTCTGGCTATCCACTCCGATTTTAGAGCACTCTCGTCTGAGTGTGCCAGAGCGCAGAACAACTGATGAATTTACAATATGAATATGACCGGTGTCAGTAAACATAGAAAAAATAAGTAATAGTTAGTCAAGAACACTCTAGATAACATGTAAACAGCCTAACCAGCTCTGCTATGCCGAGTAAAATGTTTAGGGTAAGGTGTTCTCTCATTTGTGTCTGGAAGTAGCTAGCCAACTTTAGCCAGTTAGCTTGGGTACTTGGTTGGGACAAGCATGCATTGGCAGGCAAGCTGCAGAAGGACGAGGAGGCTACAATTCCCCATCGTTTTTCAGAGCAATTTTGACGGCCAACTAGCTGAAAAAGTTTGAGAGGGTTTATCTAATGATCCTTCGTTAGATTTTAGCTAATCTTGTTCTGGCTAGCATTAGTTGTTGATCTTGTTGTTGATGTGCATAACTGAGGGAGAGAGAGAGTAGCATTTCATGGTTGTTTGATCAATAGGACTTTAAAGTTCCCAAATGTAAGTGGACTCCCATGGTGTTTACATATTTGCAGAAGTCCATTCAGGTGTATTTTGTGGCTTTTGGCAAATACATTCTAATGATCTAAAGTCATGCTGTTGCTACTGCCTGTAAACATACAGTCCAGTTCAAAGTGAATGATGGCAGGCCCATGTGGCAAATGGCTTGTTTGTATAAAGGTCTACTGTACCTCCGATTGGCTATAGCGCACCGGTCTGTGTAGACTCCGGTCCTGGACAAGACAGATGTTTTTATTCAGTTTTATTTACTGCAGTGTCTATTAATTGTCCAAACGCACGGCCGCTTTCCCACTCTATATTGCTATAGAATTTTCACAAATGCCTTAGTATACGTAATTCCCAAACATTGTAAGAATTTATGAAAACGTGAAAATGACCATATCTAAGTGGCTGCTTGTCAGATGTTTATTTATTTAAGTGTCATATTCTTTCTGGAGGTGTATATGAACAGATTTGAATAAGATTTAATGTTGCTAAAATGCTGTCAGTTCCACTTTAAATGTTTCACACACAAGTTAATTTTCAAAGAGATGGCTAACAGCAAGCGCTGCAATAAAAAACACATTTCCACTCACCAGATGATCATTTGACACTTAACGTCATGTTAAGTTATTCTTGAAATGGGAGAAGCTAACAAATTAGCAACAACATCCTCTTTGATAACACCTTCTGCAGCCACTGCAAACTAGCCGACAACAAAAGCTAGCTAGACCGTGGGAAAACTACTGCTCACTATTGCGCAGTGACCTGTTGGCCTTCAAGAAGGCAGAAGTTTCCATATGTTTTTTGTAAAAACGGTCCCACTCATTCAGTCAAAATGTGATTGGTTGATTCCACTGTCAGTCCCAAATCTTTCCTTACAGTTTTCCAACTGCTTACACACATTTTCAAAACTCTCCTTTTTTCAAAACTCTACACACAATTCCCAAAACTGCACATACAAAATGCAAAATGCCTCACATCTCCTTCAAAATGTAACACTGCATTCAAAATGCCATAAACACATGTCAGAATGAAGCATTTGCATCAAATGGCAAACACTTCTTTCATAATAGTACATTTTTGGATATACCATGTAAACACTTGTTCTAAATCTTAAGCTCTTTGGTCTTTCATAGGCTTATATCTACATTTCAATACAATGTTCTACAGTGAAAGTAATCTGCTGAGAGCGGTAACAAGTACACTGTAAACACCAATGCAATGTAGAAACAGAAAATATTTATTAGGCCAAACATTACTGTTGTATACAGTAGCATACAACAAAACCATAAACATATGTAAACCAAAAGTATATTCTTTAGAATACAGTAAAGAACACAATTTGTTAAGGCTATGGTTCAACCCAGCACTCAGAGAAACCAACACGACAAAGGGAGTGGAAGAAACAAAAATATTTTAATAAAAGTTCAAATTGTCTTACAGTTTTTTCCAACTGCTTACACACGTTTTCAAAACGATGTCTCCTTTTTTCAAAACTCTACACACAATTGACAAAACTGCACACACAAAATGCCTCACATCGCCTTCAAAATGTAACACTGCATTCAAAATGCCATAAACACATGTCAGAATGAAGCATTTGCATCAAATGGCAAACACTTCTTTCATAATAGTACATTTTTGGATATACCATATAAACACTGTTGTTCTAAATCTAAAGCTCTTTGGTCTTTCATAGGCTTATATCTACATTTCAATACAATGTTCTACAGGGAAAGTAATCTGCTGAGAGGGGTAACAAGTACACTGTAAACACCAATGCAATGTAGAAACAGAAAATATTTATTAGGCCAAACAGTAGCATACAGTAGCATACAACAAAACCATAAACGTATGTAAACCAAAAGTATATTCTTTAGATTACAGTAAAGAACACAATTGTCTGTGTGGGATCCCGGGGGGGCAGTCCAGGAATTGGTAGGGGGGGGGGCAATCACCAGTGCTAAGCTACGCTTCATCTCTTCTCCGGGCTGGGTCTGGCCACAATACTTCGTCCACATCACAAGATAAGTTTTCTCTTGCCAAACATCAAGGGAAGTATCTCCTAGCATGGCGTATCCAACCTTGGACAGAGGCAACCTCTATGTCCCCACATGCGTCATCCATTGCCTGGAGAAGCGGGCATAGGGTTGCCAATCATACACTTTCCAGCGCCAGGCTGAGAAGAATTCCTCTATGTGATTTAGAAAAGGTGAATATGGGGGTAGGTACAAAACTACAAATTGTGGATGGGTGGCAAACCAGTTTTGGGCCAGAACAGCCCGGTGAAAACTAAGACTGTCCCATATAATCACAAATCTAGCAGGCTCCTGATCTGGATCAGGGACAAGCATTGTGTAAATTGCATCCAGAAAAGTGAGCATGTGGCCGGTGTTGTACGGACCCAGTGTGGCATTGTGATGGAGGACCCCGTTTTGAGTGATGGCAGCACACATAGTTATATTACCCCCACGCTGTCCAGGGACATTGGTAATTGCCCTCTGTCCTATTACATTTATTCCGCTGCGCCTGGTTTTGGTGAGGTTGAAGCCAACCTCATCCACATAAATAAATGTACATGGGCATCCATCTCCAATTCTCTCTGTAACAGACAAAAGGATATACAGATTTTTATTTTTATTTTATTTCACCTTTATTTAACCAGGTAAGCCAGTTGAGAACAAGTTCTCATTTACAACTGCGACCTGGCCAAGATAAAGCATAGTAGTGCGATAAAAACAACAACACAGAGTTACATATACAGATGAGTAAATATGGTATGTCTGAAGTACTGGAAGTAGTGTTGCATACATACCTCTACAAAGTCATGTCGCAGATTCTTGACTCTGTCAGAGTTTCTCTCAAATGGTACCTTGTAAAGTTGTTTCATCGTCACTTGGTGCCATTGGAGGATGCGTTGTATGGTCGACAGGCTTACAGCATTGATGTTGTTAAATATGGTGTCATTATTCAAGATATGCTCTCTTATCTCTCGAATCCTAATTGCATTGTTGGCCAAAACCATATTTATAGTTGCAGTCTCTTGTACATCTGTAAACAAGCGTCCTCGTCCTCCATGATGTCTTTGCCTTTCCACTCTGTACAGAATTCAAACACAGTATGTGTTCAGCATAGGAACTGTAAACAATGTACAAATAAATGCAGTACAGCATGATAACCAACCTCATTCATTCAATGCAGTGCAGTAAATGGATGGCTTAGAGTTACAAATGTTTATGCAATACTATGCAGTCATACGTATTTTACAGTACATTACTGTAATGCTAAAATAGTCATTAGATAGTTGCATACCTGTTCTCATTTCTGAAGGTTTGGATTATGGACGCCACTGTAAATAGACTCTCAGTCCAGCCTCTCTCATGGTCAAACTGTGGTTGATCACATGATCAACAAGTGTTGCCCTATTTTAATCAGAGATGGCTCTCCTTCCTTCTCTTCTTTGCCCTCGTCCTCTTCCTCTTCCTCTTCCTCCTCCTCCAACTCTTCGTCTTTGAATTTGTCCTCGTTGTTGTCCCCTGCCTCTCCCTCCTACTCCTCTTGCTCTCCGTCCATTGTTGGCATCCTTTGTTCAAAACTGGTAATCTGACCTTCGACCTATTTATAGGCTTATACTACAGTAAAGCAGTGATTGGTTAGTGATCAGTTAAGCAATTAGTGTTTGCAAATGTGAGGAGTGTGTGTGTGACATGGTGAATAAGTGTAGCATTTTGATTGGTTGTGTTTGGAAAAGGAAAGCAAGTCACTTCCTGTCAGATTTTTGTGCTTTAGGTAGAAAATTGTGTGTAGTGTTTTGAAAAAAGTGTTTTATGCAATTGACAACTGAGTCAAAGGCTGAGAAATAGCTTATGGTTTTGGAGATGTGGTGTGTAGTTTTGCACTTTGAGTGAGAGGTTTCAAAAATCGTGTGACATGAAAAGATTTTGTGTGTAAGCAGTTGGAAAAAACTGTAGTCCAAAAACAACTGAAGTAAAGGAACAGAGTGGGCTAGTCGGCTCCGGAGGAAGGAGAGGCTGAGGCAGGCAGGCAGGCTGGCAGGCAGACTGACAGGCAGGAAGGCAGGCAGGTTGGGAGGTATGTCTGAACTGAAGACAAAACAAACGACAGGTTAAGGAGAGTGGAGAGCCAGGCTGAAGACAAAGACAAAATAACTTTACTGGTGAGCCAAGTTACCGCTCTGGTAAGAACAACGATCTGGCGCCGGTGGAGAGCCATGCCCCGGAATTAGTAGTGCAGGTTGATGAGAGAATAGGATGCAGCTGCGTAGGCAGGAATCATTGGAAACAACCCGCAGCTGCACAGGAGAGGCAGATCCTGAGCACGCCCCCTGATCCACTCCAGACACACCCACATAAAGGGGACAAACACACATACAGATACAACAGACAGAGGGGACAAAACAAGGAGGAAGGGAAACAGAAAAGGGAGAGACAAGCTGCCCACATAACACAATTGTGTGTGGGGTCCCGGGGGGGCAGTCCAGGAATTGGTAGGGTGGGGGGGCAGTCAACAGTGCTAAGCTACGCTTCATCGCTTCTCCGGGCTGGGTCTGGCCACAATACTGACAGGCAGGAAGGCAGGCAGGTTGGGAGGTATGTCTGAACTGAAGACAAAACAAACGACAGGTTAAGGAGAGTGGAGAGCCAGGCTGAAGACAAAGACAAAATAACTTTACTGGTGAGCCAAGTTACCGCTCTGGTAAGAACAACGATCTGGCGCCGGTGGAGAGCCATGCCCCGGAATTAGTAGTGCAGGTTGATGAGAGAATAGGATGCAGCTGCGTAGGCAGGAATCACTGGAAACAAGCGAGCCTTGTCTTTTGGCCGCTTAGGGCATGTAGCCAGAATGTGTGTGGCGTCTCCACAGTACAGGCACTCACCCGCCTGGAGGCGCCGTTGCCGCTCTGCTGGAGGTAGTCGAGCTCGACCCACTTGCATAGGTTCCTCCTCTGTGCTCGGGATGGAATCAGGAACAAGAAGCTGCCGGCTCCGGGGAGACGAGACTCGAGTGGTTGAAGGCTGGGGAACTCGTCCTCCTAGATGCGGCCGACCGCCTCTCTCCCGACGCCTCTCCCGCAACCGGTTGTCTAGCTTAATGGACAGGGAAACGAGAGAATGTAAATCATGTGGCTCGTCACGAGCAGCCAGTTCATCCTTAATGGTTTCATTCAAACCGTTTAGAAATGCTCCTTGAAGTGCCACATTGTTCCACTTGGAGTCCGCTGCCAAAGTCCAGAACTCAATAGAGTACTCAGCCACACTGTTAGAACCCTGCCTCAACTTAAAAAGTATCTTGGAGGAATTACCCACATGGTCAGGATGGTCAAAAACAGTCTTCAATTTTGCAGAAAAATCAGCGAAAGTCAATCCAGTCAAAGTTTGATTTGAGCATACAGCCTCAGCCCAAACCAGAGCTCTCCCTCTTAACAGCCCCAGAACATAATGTACCTTAGAGGAATCAGTAGAAAACGACAGTGGTCTCTGCCGAAAAATCAAGTCACACTGAAGCAAAAATCCCCGGCACTTGTCCAATTCTCCATTGAACGGTTCAGGCGACATGACAGGGGGTTCCCGATGGAACGAAGCCTGCATAATGTCAGAGGAAACAACTTGGGGTGCATCAAACTGGGGGTCAGAGAGAGATGGAGAGCTGATAAGACAATTTAGAGACTTGTGTAGTTAACTGAGTCACCTGGTTCAGCAGTTGATGATTATCTTCCAAAAGAGTCCGAATCAATTGGTCATGCTGTCCTAGCAACGTTCCTTGAGCCTGGATTGCTTGTTGGAAGCTGTCTTCGTTTGCCCCGTGCTGTTTCTCTGTTGGGTCCATGGCCAGATCGTTCTGTTAAGGCTATGGTTCAACCCAGCACTCAGAGAAACCAACACGACAAAGGGAGTGGAAGAAACAAAAATATTTTAATAAAAGTTCAAATTGTCTTAGTCCAAAAACAACTGAAGTAAAGGAACAGAGTGGGCTAGTCGGCTCCGGAGGAAGGAGAGGCTGAGGCAGGCAGGCAGGCTGGCAGGCAGACTGACAGGCAGGAAGGCAGGCAGGTTGGGAGGTATGTCTGAACTGAAGACAAAACAAACGACAGGTTAAGGAGAGTGGAGAGCCAGGCTGAAGACAAAGACAAAATAACTTTACTGGTGAGCCAAGTTACCGCTCTGGTAAGAACAACGATCTGGCGCCGGTGGAGAGCCATGCCCCGGAATTAGTAGTGCAGGTTGATGAGAGAATAGGATGCAGCTGCGTAGGCAGGAATCACTGGAAACAACCCGCAGCTGCACAGGAGAGGCAGATCCTGAGCACGCCCCCTGATCCACTCCAGACACACCCACATAAAGGGGACAAACACACATACAGATACAACAGACAGAGGGGACAAAACAAGGAGGAAGGGAAACAGAAAAGGGAGAGACAAGCTGCCCACATAACACAATTGTGTGTGGGGTCCCGGGGGGGCAGTCCAGGAATTGGTAGGGTGGGGGGGCAGTCAACAGTGCTAAGCTACGCTTCATCGCTTCTCCGGGCTGGGTCTGGCCACAATACTTCGTCCACATCACAAGATACGTTTTCTCTTGCCAAACATCGAGGGAAGTATCTCCTAGCATGGCGTATCCAACCTTGGACAGAGCCAACCTCATCCACATAAATTCATGGCGAATTACATGGGCATCCATCTCCAATACTCTCTGTAACAGACAAAAGGATATACAGATGAGTAAATATGGTATGTCTGAAGTACTGGAAGTAGTGTTGCATACATACCTCTACAAAGTCATGTCGCAGATTCTTGACTCTGTCAGAGTTTCTCTCAAATGGCACCTTGTAAAGCTGTTTCATCGTCACTTGGTGCCATTGGAGGGTTGCATTGTATGGTCGTCAGGCTTACAGCATTGATGTTGTTAAATATGGTGTCATTATTCAAGATATGCTCTCTTATCTCTCGAATCCTAATTGCATTGTTGGCCAAAACCATATTTATAATTGCAGTCTCTTGTACATCTGTAAACAAGCGTCCTCGATTATGTCTTTGCCTTTCCACTCTGTACAGAATTCAAACACAGTATGTGTCCAGCATAGGAACTGTAAATGTACAAAATAAATGTAGTACAGCATGATATCCAACCTCATTCATTCAATGCAGTGCAGTAAATGGATGGCTTAGAGTTACAAATGTTTATGCAATACTATGCAGTCATACGTATTTTACAGTACATTACTGTAATGCTAAAATAGTAATTAGATAGTTGCATACCTGTTCTCATTTCTGAAGGTTCGAATTATGGACGCCACTGTAAATCGACTCAAGTTGGGCTGGACTCTCTTCCTCCTACTCCTCCTCTTCGTCTTTGAATTTGTCCTCGTTGTTGTCCCCTGCCTCTCCCTCCTACTCCTCTTGCTCTCTGTCCATTGTTGGCATCCATTGTTCAAAACAGGTAATCTGACCTTTTACCTATTTACAGGCCTATACTACAGTAAAGCAGTGATTGGTTAGTGATTAGTTAAGCAATTAGTGTTTGCACATGTGAGGAGTGCGTGTGTGACCTGGTGGATAAGTGTAGCATTTTGATTGGTTGTGTTTGGAAAAGGAAAGCAAGTCACTTCCTGTTAGATTTTTATGTTTTAGGTAGAGAATTGTGTATAGTGTTTTGAAAAAAGTGTTTTATGCAATTGACAACTGAGTCAAAGGCTGAGAAATAGCTTATGGTTTTGGAGATTTGGTGTGTAGTTTTGCACTTTGAGTGAGAGGTTTCAAAAATCGTGTGATATGAAAAGATTTTGTGTGTAAGCAGTTGGATAAAACTGTAATACAGCTGAATGGCAGATGCCTTTATCTAGCTTCTGATGGCCTAGCCAATGGCTGACTTAGCTAGCTAGATTTATCACCCCAGAGACCAGCAAAGAAAAATCCTGATTGGATCTTATTTTCTCTTATTTTCTCTTCAGTGTTAACCCTTTCCTTTCCAACAAAAACTGAAGAGATTAAATCAGAACGGTCTCGCCCCCCCCTCTGGTCTTGGTCTTGAATAGGTCTCGCTTTAGGTGGTCTCAAACACAACACTACCTAATGGTTTAGAATAGGATTTGGGGTAGGGTAATCTGATCCAAGATCTGTGGTAAAGGGCACTTTTTCCCCTAAGTGCACTTTGGCTACAGTTGGGGGAGGGTGAAGTACTGTAGAAGAGTAGTGTTGGGGGGAGGGGGGTTAAGGTTGAGGGGTGACCCTTAACCCCCCTCCCCCCACCACTACTCTGTTTGTCGGAGTGTGAGCGCATATACAGTGACAGTGTAGTCCCAGTACCCTCTATCTGTCAGAGCGGGAGAGCAACTGAAGCACTACAAGAGGGAGAGAGTCAAGGGAGGTGGGGGAGAGATAGCAGGAGAGGGAGGTGGGGGAGAGATCGCAGGAGAGGGAGGTGGGGGAGAGATCGCAGGAGAGGGAGGTGGGGGAGAGATAGCAGGAGAGGGAGGTGGGGGAGAGATAGCAGGAGAGGGAGGTGGGGGAGAGGTGGGGGAGAGATAGCAGGAGAGGGAGGTGGGGGAGAGATAGCAGGAGAGGGAGGTGGGGGAGAGATAGCAGGAGAGGGAGGTGGGGGAGAGATAGCAGGAGAGGGAGGTGGGGGAGAGATAGCAGGAGAGGGAGGTGGGGGAGAGATAGCAGGAGAGGGAGGTGGGGGAGAGATAGCAGGAGAGGGAGGTGGGGGAGAGATAGGAGGAGAGGGTAGTGGGGAGGAGGTCAGAGGTCATGTGTTACTGTAAACACACACACAAACACACACACACACACACACACACACACACACACAAACAAACAAACAAACAAACAAACAAACAAACAAACACACACACACACACAAGCTCCCTCCTATGCATACTGGCTGCTAAGGGCAACCGTGAATTCTCAGAAAGGCTAATGTACTTTTATGCCTCTTGATAAACTGTCCATTCAAATTCAATCCATTTTCTAAAGCCCTTTTTACATCAGCAGTTTTTACAGAGAGGAGAAGAGTGGTGGAAGGAAGGAGCTGTGATTGCTGCACTTACATGTTCCAGCGAGGAAACGATGTTTATGTTATGATGAGCATGGGGGAGTTATTCAATTCAGCCCTTGTGGAAAGATCAATTTGTGCTTGATGATTATGTTTTTTCTATTACACACTGTTAGAAGATTAACTGCCTTGCCATTACACACACACGCACCCACGCACGCACGCAGGCACGTACACACCAGTGGAGGCTGCTGAGGGGAGGACGGCTCATAATAATGTCTCTCTCTCTCTCTCTCTCTCTCTCTCTCTCTCTCTCAGTTCTTTTTCTGTCTTCCTCTCTTTTACCACACATGTACATTCTCTCTTTTTCCCCCTCACCTTATCCCTCTATCTCCCTCTCTCTTCCTCTCCTGAGCCCCCTCATCAGAACATATCGCCTTAGGTGACATATGAAAAGATAGAAGGTAATGAGGAGAGAGGAGGAGAAGAGAGGAGGGAGGAAGAGGAGGGAGAAGGAGGAGGAGGAGGAGAGAGGAGGGAGGAGGAGGAGGAGGAGGAGGAGGGAGGAGGGAGGAGGGAGGAGGGAGGAGGGAGGAGGATCACAGGGAGAAGGAGTACTGGGAGGTGGAGAAAGAGATGGAGGAGGAGGGAGGAGGAGGAGGAGGAGAGAGGAGGAGGAGGGAGGAGGGAGGAGGGAGGAGGATCACAGGGAGAAGTACAGAAAGGTGGAGAAAGAGATGGAGGAGGAGGGAGGAGGAGGAGGGAGGAGGAGGAGGAGGAGGAGGAGGAGGAGGAGGAGGAGGAGGAGGAGGAGATGGTGGAGGAGGTAGTTGATATTGCTTTTATTTAATATGTTGGCAATGCCTTCTGATAACTGCCCTAGTCCATGTGGACATATTCACTTTCAATTACCAGAATCATCATTCATCATTATTCTGCATCCCAAATAATACACTGCTTAGGGCTCTGGTCAAAAGTAGTGCACAATGTAGGGAATAGGGTGTGATTTGGGACGTAACCAGTGATTCACAGAGGTTGTTTGATTTTTGTTTCGCAGCATTTCTCATGTGCTAAGTACAGTATACGGTCAAAATCCACTAACCAGTCTAACTAATCCACTCTCTCTAAGTGACTAATACCTATGTGGGAGTACAAGAGACAAGCTCATGCCTATGTTTCTGCATTCATACCTTTATTTTTCTACTTTCAAAGGTGACTTACGTTTCACAAAAGAACAGATGTCCATTGCCATGACAACAGAGAGCTTTCACTGTTAAATCAAATCAGATATGTGGTAAGGGACCTGTTGCTGTGGCCTCTGGTTGTTGTCTTGTCGGGGCTGGGAAAGGACATTGTGGTCAGATAGTGTGTGTGTGTGCCTTTGTGCTTGCTTGCTTGTGTGTGTGTGTGTGTGTGTGTTTTTGGTTTTACTAGTGTGGACCTGAAGTCCTGACAAGGAGAGTAAAACTTGTCAATTCTGACAAGTGAGGACATTTCACCAGGTCCTCACAAGGATAAAGGCTATTTTAGGCTTAGGGGTCGGGTTTAAGTTTAGGGTTAGAATTAGGGTTAGGGGTTAGAATTAGGGATGAGGGAAACTAGGATTTTGAATGGGAATCAATCGTTTGGTCCCTACAAGGATACTAAAACAAGCATGTGTGTGTGTGTTTGTGTGTGTCTTCCTGCTTCCTTGTGTGTGTGCCAGGTATGTGTGAATGCCTGCCTGCGTCCGTGCTTGCATGTGTGTATGTTTTGTGGGTTATTCCTATTAGCCATCTGGCGGATCTCTCTCTCTAATGAAAGGAGCAGACAGTGATAAACCTATAAACCCCATGGAGGGTTACGTTCCACAGCCTCTGATTCAGACAGTCAACAAAGCTGTTGAATCCAAAGTCTCTGTCTGCTTTAGATACACTGTGACAGTACAGAATCAAGAGTGTAGGGTCAACAAATGGAACCAGAGAGAGAGAGAGAGAGAGAAAGAGAGAGAGAATTGAGACTCTGCATGCAGAGTTCTGCAAAAATATCCTCTGTGTACAATGTAAAACACCAAATAATGCAAGCAGAGCAGAAGCCGATACCCGCAAATTATCAAAATCCTGAAAAGAGCCGTTAAATTCTACAACCACCTAAAAGGAAGCGATTCCCAAACCTTCCATAACAAAGCCATCACCTACAGAGAGATGAACCTGGAGAAGAGTCCCCTTAGCAAGCTGGTGCTGGGGCTCTGTGGGGTCTGTTTGTGTTTGTGAACAGAACCCCAGGACAGCAACACAATTAGACCCAACCAAATCATGAGAAAACAAAAATATAATTACTTGACACATTGGAAAGAATTAACAAAAAAACAGAGCAAACTAGAATGCTATTTGGCCCTAAACAGAGAGTACACAGTGACAGAATACCTGACCACCGTGAGCAGAGCCTTGCTATTGAGAAAGGCTGTCGTAGGCAGACCTGGCTCTCAAGAGAAGACAGGCTATGTGCACACTGCCCACAAAATGAGGTGGAAACTGAGCTGCACTTCCTAACGTCCTGCCAAATGTATGACCATATTAGAGACACATACTTCCCTCAGATTACACAGACCCACAAAGGATTCGAAAACAAATCCAATTTTGATAAACTCCCATATCTATTGGGTGAAATACCACAGTGTGCAATCACAACAGCAAGATTTGTTCCCATAAGAAAAGAGCAACCAGTGAACAACAAACACCATTGTAAATACAACCTATATTTATGTTTATTTATTTTCCTTTTTGTACTTTAACTATTATAACACTGTATATAGAAATAATATGACATTTGAAATGTCTTTATTCTTTTGTAGGTGTAATGTTTACTGTACATGTTTTATTGTTTATTTCACTTGCTCTGGCAATGTAAACATATGTGTCCCATGCCAATAAAGCCCTTTGGATTGAAATTGAATTAGAGAGAGAGAGAGAGAGAGAGAGAGAGAGAGGAGAGAGAGAGAGAGAGAGAGAGAGAGAGAGAGGAGAGAGAGAGAGAGAGAGAGAGAGAGAGAGAGAGAGAGAGAGAGAGAGAGAGAGAGAGAGAGAGAGAGAGAGAGAGA